>NC_090990.1:41516500-41819800 GCF_041146395.1 Eulemur rufifrons | reverse complement strand
TCTGTCCAAGCATGTGGGTGATGTGTGGGCTCAGGCTTAATCCGGTAGAAGGATTTAGTAACACAGGTTGCCTGGCCTCTGGGTGGGAGAGCGGGTTAATCCCCCAAACTCCCTGTTGTTCCAGCTCCATGCCTTAGTCATGCTGATTGGAGTGGGGCTCGGAGCCCCATCTGGGGGTCTTTGAAACATGAGTGGCAGCAGTCACTCTGAAGCTTTCCCTGAAGATGTGTTGAGGTTCAGGGCTTAAGTGGAGCATGGGGCAGAGCTGCCTTGTCCCAGGCAGTGAGGCGTGCAAAAGTGGGTGGGGGCTCTTTGAAGAAGTTGCAAAAAAAGGGAAGGAAAGGGCATCCACACTGAGTTAGTGCACCGTGCTAAGTGCTTTACATACATTTGAGAGGAAACATTTGCCACCAAAAGGATCTAAAGATTTGCAGCCAGCTTTGAAGGCCAGCCTTGATGATATAGTCATCTCCTTGCCATTTTTTTTCTGCTGGAATAGCGAGCTCCTTCAAACGATGCAGGTGAAAGCATCCTGCCCAGCCCCACCTAAAGTCCTGCCACTCCTGTTTCACAGATGAGAGGAGAGTGGTCCAGAGAGGTCAAGCAGGGTCACCGAGTTAGTCCTTGGTGCAGCAGAGACTTAAATTTAGGTCTCAGACTCCAGGATAGCATGTGGGATAAAGGGAACACATCTAAGGCTACGAATCCTTAGGAGGAGGTTGGAGTTGGGGAGGTCCAAGCCCAACACATGGTAATGTTTGCTGGATGCATAAAATCCAGAGGAGATGGGCGGGCAGTGGAGAGGCTGCTTTGCCCGGCGCTGGACTCTGAAAGCCTCTCACAGAGATGTGCCTGGAGCTCTCGTTTTTTTTCCAGAGGAGCCAGCCAGTTCCTAGCTCTGGAGGGCAAAGGCCGTTCCTCTGAGAGAATGACCTCTTTCTCTCCAGGAGCTGCTGCTTTCAGAACTGTGGCTGCTCCAGCCCCAGCCATCAGACACAACTGAACCAAGAAATAAATGGTTCTCACGGCCAGGGAGACGCTTCTGCACAGTTTAATTGGGCATAATTATAAGTTCCCTCAATATGTTTTATTATGTGCATTGTTGTTTCAGCACAAATGATTTGGGCATAGAAAGCTTTTTATTATTAAAAATAATAGTAATTTTTTTCTCTCTAAGGCTGGTTCCTTCCCATATTCACATGTTTTAGTGACAGGCATGTCCTGGGTACGTTTTCCCCCTTTTCTAATGTACGTTTTGAAGGGAGAGGGAAGCCTAAATTATATGGTAGGGTTCTAGAGGCCCTAGACCAGAGGAAGGCCAGGTCAACGGGGAATGCAGAAGGTGCCTCCTTGAAGGGGAGATGACATCAGCCCCCTGAGGCAGACTGTCTCTGGTCAAGGACACAGGTACTGGTTTTGGGGTCTGCCACTTGCCAGCTATATGACTTTGACAAGGTACTTAACCTTGCCCTTTCCTTCAGTCTGCTGTGCTTCCCCAACTGAGGTGCAAATATTCCTGAAAGGAGCAGGAGCATGTCGCTGTGCTGGGGGTTATAAAGTCACCCAGCATTTGCTAATAAGGCACCAGTTTTATCCAAACATTGGTGATGTGTGTGCGTGTGAACTCTGCCAACAGTAACATAATATTTGTATTAAAATGAATCTACGAGGGCTGTCCAGAAAGTGCCCAGCCACAATTTTCATAATTTTTTATATTACATGGCTGGATACTTTCCAGACAGCCCTTGTAGCCATGCAGTAGAAGAGATGGTCAAATGGTCATGAATTTTAAGGCTGAACGGGGAACTTTGAAGCCTTTTAATGTTTGTCTTGGCCTGCTTTTGTCTATACATCCACTCTCGGTGCATATCCATTCTCTCTTTTTCCCTGTTTTAAGGTACTTCCGAGATAAATGTGACAGGACACCGTTTCTCCTATAGGATGGAGATAACACCCCCTGCCTAAGAGCAGTGGTGTAACGATTACGTAAGAAAACATATTTAAATTCATTCAAGATTTGGTGATGAGTTATTAGATAACACGCCAAAGGCACAACTCATGAAAGAAAAAGCTGGTAACTTAGACTTCATTAAAATTAAAAATTTCTGTTTTGTGAAAGACACTATTAAGATAGTCAAAAGACAAGCCACAGAATAGGAGAAAATATTTGCAAAACACGTTTGATAAAGGGCTTATATCCAAAATATACAAAAAACCCATGTAAAACTCAACAGTAAGAAAAAAACAATCCAATTAAAGAATGAGCAGATGCCTCGCCAAATAAGATATCCAGAAGGGAAATAATCATATGAAAAGGTAATCAATATAATTTGTCATTAGGGAATTGTAAGTTAAAACAACAGAGAGATATCACTACACACCTATTACAGTGGCCCAAATCCAAAACACTGATAACATTAGCAAGGATGTGGGGCAACAGGAGCTTTCAGTCATTGCTTGCGGGAGTGCAAAATGGTACAGCCACATTAGAAGACAGTGTGGCAGTTTCTTACAAAAGTAAATATAGTCTTACCATATGATCCAGCCATGCACTCCTAGGTATTTCTCCAACCTCTTTGAAAACTAATGTCCAAATAAAAACCTGCACAGTTGTTTATAGCAACTTTATAATGTTATAGCATAGTTGTTTATAGCAACTTTATTTTCATAATTGCCAAAAACTGAAAAAAGACCCCACAAGATATCTTTAATAAGTGAGTGAATAGACACATTGTGGTACATAGACACAGTGGAATACTCCTTCATGATTAAAAAATAAGGAGCTACCAAGCTATGAAAAGATATGGATGAATCTTAAATGCATATGCTACATGAAGGAAGGTAGTCTGAAAAGCTACCTACTGTATGATTCCAACTCTATGCCATTCTAGAAAAGGCAGAACGGTAGCAGCAGTAAAAAGATCAGCAGTTCTTTGCCAGGGATTCAGGGGATTATTGAATAGAGGAAGTGTAAGGGACATTTTGGAGTGGTGAAACTATTCTGTATGTTACTGCAATTGTGGATACATGACAATATGCATTTATCAAAGCACACAGAACTTTGTAGCACCGAGCCAACCTGGATATATTCAAATGGAAAACAAAATTTTGGATGTCAAAGGATGCCAGGATGGGATGTATAATGTGACAAAACAATCTAATTGTATCACAAATGTATAAAACAAGCACAGTGAAGGGGATGGCAGAAATTGTTGTGGACCTAAATTATTTTGGAAAGGAAGGCAAAAGAAACTGTATGTAAGTATTGTACTTTAGTTGAAAAGTTGTTTCCCATGGGGATATGGGTTAATAATTCTGACATATACAAGCATGCTGGAATTGAATAATTAAATAAATGGATGGTGGATAGTGGGAACCGGTTTTCTTACTGTTGGAGTGGGAGTGCATAGGTGAACAAGAGGAGGAAGGTAGAATGAGCCACATGATAATGGATTAGAATGGGAGACATCAGTATAAACCAGGTTTAGCTTAATATAGATATAGATGGTTACATACAGAAATTTATAGATATGTGTATACACATATCAACATATTTCCTGGCTCTGTCAGCTGAGAGAGGCTAGAAACAATAACATCCCAGTAGCAACAAGCACACCTAGTGTTCAGATTTTGGTTTCTGATACCATTGTACCATAAAAGGAACCAGCAATCCTTGGAGAAATGGCTGAATCTATTTCTGGAGCACGACATTTATAAGATGAGCCTAGAGCATCTCATAATACCAGAAAGTAAGGAATTGCTCAAAAACAAAACGAAACAAAAACAATGAGAGGGGTATGTCAAAGCGATGCAGGGACCGATTGAAAGAGCTCCCAATGGCCAAAGTTGGAACAATTTGAATGACAAAATAAATAAGGTCGTATTAAATTATAACATAAAGTATAAAATAAATATCCACGAGTTCATACTGATATACATAAATAACTAAAGAAATAAACCACTGGGGAGAATATACAAATTTCCTGCGCAGCAAAATCTCAAATAATTTATGTAGATATTCCACCTTCAAGGAGATGGAGCATAACTCCCTACTCCTTAAGTGTGGGCTGTGCATAGTGACCTTCCAAAGAATACAGCATGGAAAGAGAGAAAAAAAGGAGTAACTTTACAGTGAAGAGATCTGACAAACACTACCTAACTAAGCCAGGTGATCAAAGTCAACATTAGCAGTGGTGATAAGTCATGTTGACAGTGTGTGCTCTTGATAGGATCTGATCAAAATGGCACCAGCGTGGTGCTTCTCTTCAAGGCCCAAACGCCAGTCTATCTAATCATGAGAAAATCATCAAAGCCTAATTGAGAGACATCCTACAAAATACCCGACCAATACTCTGCAAAACTGTCATAAAAAATAAGGACAGTCTGAGAAACTGTCACAGGCCAGAGATAACTAAATGTAATGTGCTACCCAGATGGGATCCAGGAAATGAAAAAGGACATTAGATACAAACTAAGGATGTCTGCAGGAAGTGTGGACTTCAGTTAACAACAATATGTCAATATTCGTTCTTTAATTGTAACAAATGTACCACATTCATGTACAATGTTAATATTTGGGGAAGCTGGGTGTGAAGTATCTGGGACTCTGTACTATCTTTGCAATTTTTCTGTGAGCCTAGAACTATTCTAAAATATGAAGTTTATTCTTAGAAATGAGGTAATATCATTAAACATCATTTGGTGAGTGGTTGCTATTAAATGGTAATAAATGATAATGAGATTAAGAATTTTTTATTCACTCAAAGCCCTCGCAAGGAAAGCACTTGGAGAAATAGCTTCATAAGGTCTGTTCCTATAGAAACTGAAATTCCAAGGCATGGATGCTGGCTGGTGCCAGGATTTCAGAGAAGGGGTACCATTATTCTTCAAGAGACAAAGAATGTTTTTTTTTTTTCTTTCTGAAAGGGAGGAGGAAGCGGGGTAAAACAATAATGAACATTTATTGAGTACTGAACTACGTGCCAAGTGCTTTATCTCGCTGAATCTTCCAACAACCCTGAGGGGGTAGTCACTACTATTCCCATAGATACAGGGAAATAAAGGGGAAACTGAGGCCCAGAGAAGTTAAATGACCCACCCAAGAAGACACAGCTCATGGGGGACGGAGGTATGAAGCAGGATTTGCACCCAGGAAGGCTGGCCCGAGAGCCTTCTCCACGAGGCTACCTGCTGGGAAATACCAAGCTGCCCGTGACCACTCAGTGCTCAGCAATGTTCCTAAACTCCTGGAATGTGTGGTGGGAGCACAGTTCCTATAGAAAGCAAGAAAGGGCCTGCGTTTTGTTATTGTCGCTGTTGTGTTTTGGTCCGGGATGATGTACAGAAGAGAGGTGGTGGGTGGAGGAAGCAGAGAAGTCCTTGAGAAGAGATTGTGGGGGGACTTAGGACTACCAAGGTCGCGGGAGTGGCTCAAGTGTACTTAGATCTCTGAGGGTCAGAAGGAAGGGGCTGGGGACGGAGGGCGCGGTTCTTGGCGGCACTGGAACACACTGTCATTGCTGCCACTGTCAGCCCCTTCCTGCCCCACTGCCGACTCTCTCCCCCTCAAACGCCCTGGCGGCTCCTTCAATCTGGGCCGCTTCCTCAGGGGAAACAGGATGTGTTCTCCAGGCTTGGGCCGGGTCTCTGGGGTCTGGGGTGGGAAGAGGCTGCCTAATTGGCTGACACGGAGCTAGGCACCCGAGAGGAAGCGATGTTTCCGCGCGCTGAGGAAACTGCCGTTTCCTCCTCCAGCAGGAAGCGGCCTTGGCTATTCTCAGCGCCCCGTAGCCATGCGGAGCGATGGAAATCACAGCCTGGCAGTGTCTCCGGTTTGCCTCCTGCAGTTTAACAGTCTCCCAGTCAAAATAAACTGGCTCCTTAGGTCTCGGGGGCATGGTTAAGGTAATAATTGAGAGAGAGAGAGAAGCCAGAGGCCTGGCTGTAGCACAAAGGCTCGGAGAAACTTCTAAAACCCCGGGCTGGTATTGGTTGCTGGTGCCTCATTAAAGGGGTATAATTGAGGCACCGTGAAGACAAACAAACCAGGAGATTCAGTGACCACCTTGCGAGACAGAGTCGGCTAGGGGAGGGTTTGGTACTTTAAGCATATGTGTCCATGGGTTTTCAACAGGAAAGCCACGTGATTCCGCAGAAAGGGAGCTGGAAAAGGAAGCCGAGACCCGAGTTCAAACACGGACTTCGCCAGACGAGCTATTTTGAGGCGGTTACGACATTGTAAACTTTGCTTCTCTCGGCAGCCATGGGAGGACAATCCTTGTTTACCTCGCAGAATTATTCCGAAATCAACGTTAATGCCTACTTTTCCTTTATCTTCTCATAGCCACCGGTTCCAGAGCCCTGGAGGTCCAGTGCCGCCCTCGCTGCCCCTTCAGACCCTCCGCAGAAGTTACCTGCGCACCTACTTGGGGTCCAGAAGTGACCTGCCCTGGGCCTTCGGCAAGCAGGGATAGTGTTTACATCCGCCGGAAAAGGCAGGCGACAAACAAGTGAGCACAAACGCGTGAGATGACTTTATGTTGTGCTAAGGGCTGTGCAGGACATAAAGAGGGGGCGAGGGGGGATTACTGTAGATGAGGGGGGTGGGGGCTGCCCTGAGCAGGTCACATCCGGATGGTTCCTGACCCGGGAGCCCCGGCCAGCCGTTCGCGGGGTGGGCCCCTGAGCGGGAGGGCCGCAGCGGCTCACCTATTTGATGTGTGTTTATTGGGGGATTCTTGATACGAGAGAGGTGGTGACAAATAAGACAGTCAGGGTCCTTGCTGTCAGGGAGCTTATATTTTGGAGGGAAAAACAGAGAAAAGTAAACAAATAAGAGCAGTCATTGCTAAGCACTCTTCAGAGAATTGAGATAAAGGTTGGTCCTGACGCGGAATAACTGGGTAACGAGCCAGAGGAAAGGGCAGTGCAAAGGGCCCGCCGCAGGAAGGAGGATTCGGGTCAGATAAACAAGACGCATGCAGTGTTCTTCCCACCCACACCTGGACGCTCCCCGCGGCCCACTGCTCACCCCACTGCTCACCCCACTGGTCACGCTCATTGTTGCCCAAATCACGGTGGCTCTGAGGCCCGTCCCCGTTTACTTGTGAGAGTTCCAGCCTGTCGCAGAGGCTTCCCTTCCTGGGCGTGCTCACATCATCCAGTGCCTTGGGCGTCACTGGGCGTCACTGGGCCGCTGCCCCTGCTGGGTGCCTGGAGGTCAGACACACTGCCGGCCACAGCCTCACGTTCCTTCGGACCTGCCGACCCCTCCCCAGCGGTGGTCTCCGTGGGGACACCGATGGGGAAGCTGGACAACAAGACCAATGTCTAGCGAGATGCAGCCCCCATAGATGACGCAGCAGATCCCTGGGGGGACTCAGGAGGCAGCTGTCGCACTGGAGAAAGACTTGGTTTCCTCAGTTCAAAGGAGAAAGAATTAACAGAGAGCCTGCCACGTGCTAGGGTGATGTCTAGCAGGGGCTGGTGTTCCCAGGGCCAGTGAAAATCTAGCCCTTGCCCTTACTACTCATTGAGCTTAGGATGTAGTGGGACTTTCATACAAAGGTAGGACATCTGGATGCAATTCCAAGAGCTCTCGGAGGCATTTGAATCACACAGGAGACTTTCTGTGGCAAGTTATAGTGAACCTAACCCACGCTGGCTTGAACAATAAAGAAGGCTTGTTGGTTCACCATAGTGGAGAGGTTGGAAGGTGGGGAGGCTTCAGGTGTGGTGTGGTCAGGGCTCTGGTTCTGGGTGTCTGTGATTCCCTTGGCTCCGTCCCCCTCCTGTAGGCTGGCACCTTCCTCACACTGGTTTCCCTCAAGGTCACAAGATAGCTGCAATAGGCACAGAGGTGGTGCTTTCTCATGCACATTCCAGGGAGAGAGAACGAGGAGAGCATTATCCCTACAACTTCAAAATTCAATCCTAAGCTTCTCACTGATGGTCTGTCCTCACACCAGCCCAACCTCTGTGGCCAAGAGAATGCAAAACCCTGATTACCAATTCCTGTAGCAGGACCAGTGGCGCTGTCGGGGTCGGCTAACTCAGCCCACCTCTGGAGCAGGGGTGGATCCTGTCCAGACCACCGGCCAGTGGGTGGGGACTGGCAGTAATGCCCATTGCAGTGGAAAGATTGGCGTGACTGGGTTTACATTGTTAAAGATCACTCTGGCTGGAGATAGACGGGAGAGGGGCACAGGAGGAAGAAGGTAGAACATTAGGAGCTACCCCAAGGATTGGTGATGGTGGCTGGGCCTTGGGAGAGGTGAGGTGACTGAGCAAAAGGGACAAATCTGAATCCTGCCTCTTGCCCTTGGCAGCTGAGTGGCAATAACAGATCCCTTAACTTCTCTGCATATCCTTTTCCAAATCCACAATATGGCTGCATAAACTCTTAGCTTTCAGGATTAGAGAAGATACATTAAACGTGGCTACCACAATGTAGGTCCTCAATAAGTGGCATTATTATTATTATCCAAACTCCTTAGTATGAAATACAAGCTCCTTCATGTTCTGTAACCACAAGACACTGAGTGGGCATATCTGTGTTCTTCAGACAGAACGCTCTTCCTATCACAAGGCAGAACCTTCCAGAATGGAAAATAATTATTCTATAGCTAGTTATGAAACTCCTTTTTTTGTCCCCAGGGGATTTTGTCCCTGGTCCCATTAGTCAGTGTCTACACTTGGACCAGCACAGGGGGTGGTTTGTCATGTTTTCAGTCCACAAATATTGACAAAAGAACAAGGGTTGGCTTAATGCACTTTATTGAGTAAGAACAAACCAGTTTGCTCAAATTTCCAGAAATTTTCTCCTGAACTGAGTTGCAATATAGCTCTTGTCACTTTTCCCAGCCAGAGTCCTGAGCCCAGGAAAGCCCCAATCTTATCACTGTCACTCCAAAATGATTTCACCAAAAACAGTGGGTTGAGTGTTTTCCCTGAGCATAATAATTTTGTGTAGTACAAACAGCGCCTCAGCCGGCAAGGGAGACATGAGATCCTGGCAGAAAGTGAGTCCACAGCAGAGAGGGGGGCCATAGAACAGGTGTGGGTGTGCTGGGTGTGCTGGTGGGAGAGGACCGATGTGGGGGGCAGGCGGGTGGGGGAAGGAGGCACTACTTCAGTTTTTAGTTAGGTTTCAACTGGGATGGTGGGAACGGTGAGTTTGGGGATGAGGTTGACCTGGGTTTTAATCTCATCTCTGCCATTCATTAGCTGTGAGGGTGTTCATTCATTCAAAATAGGCCAGGCATGGGATTAGAAACTATAAAACCTAGGCTGGGCACGGTGGCTCACTCCTGTAATAGTAGCACTTTGGAAGGCCCAGGTGGGAGGATCACTTGAGGCCAGGGGTTAGAGACCAGCCTAAGCAAGAGCAAGACCCCATCTCTACAAAAAAATAAAAAAGCTAGCTGGGAGTCATGGTGCACGCCTGTAGTCCCAGCTACTCGGGAGGCTGAGGCAGGAGGATCACTTGAGCCCAGGAGTTTGAGGTCACAGTGAGCTTTGATGACGCCACTGTACTCTAGCCTGGGTGACAAACTGAGACCCTGTCTCAAAACAACAAACAAAAAGCTACAAAACCTATTTCTAAGAAATTAGTATTTGATGATGGATAGAGAGAAGGAGATTGTAACAAGGTGTGATAAATGGGGGAGATGGAGGTAAGGGTTATGAGAGCACAGAGGGGACACTGAGTCCAGTCTTGTTTGGGGCGGTCGTGGCGGTCAGAAATCACAGACTACTGCCTGGAAGAAGCAGAGGAGTGTGGCGCTTCCTCCGGCAGCCCTGGGGAGGAAGAGGCATTAGCCTGCAGAAGGAGAATCGGGGGGCAGGGAGGGGCCGGCAGGGACATGCTCCACGCAGAAGTCCTAGAGGCAAACATGGGGTGCAGTGGAGCATGGGGGGGCGATCAGGCCGGAGGGGAGCAGGGGCTGGATGATGAAGTCCAGGAAAGCTATGTTAAAATTTCCACTTTATCCGGACAAGGGGGAACCATGGGAGGGTTTGAAACAGGGGACAGACCTGGGGACCTGTGCATTTTTGGCTGCTCTGTGAAGAATGGACTGAAGGGGACCAAGACAGGAAGCAGGGACAAGAGTCCAGAGGCTGTCACCTAGCTCAGGGGAGAGATGGCAGCAGCCTGGTTGAAGGCGGTGGGTTGGCCAGAAATATCCATCTATGGATCTCAGAGAAAGAACAGATTACTAGGTGCCAGATGCTCTAATTGCTTCATTCTATTTCTCCTGACATCCCTCGAGGTAGAGATGGATCTGAGAGGCTGAGTAACTTGTCCACAGCTGGAAAGTGGCAGCAGAATTCAGACCCAGGTCTGCTGTCCCCACAAGCATGTGTTTTCACCCCAAGAGCGTGCTGCTTTCCTAAGTCAAATATAAGAAGTTGTTGTTTATCATATTTAAATCAAGGACCATAGAAGTTTAACCAATTCTGAAGAATTTAAGTGGAGTGATAAATGCAGACTGAAAAAATTGTTGACTGATATCCTTGGGATACCGTCAATATCCACCTCCATCTGTCAAAACCCCAGCCACCATCCTCTCTGGGATTTTAAGAGGTCAGTATTCACGGTCACTAGGAAGCCTCCTTGGACGACTCCTCCCCCATCAGAGTTTAGAGCCCTCATTACTTTCTTATCGTTGCCTCTTCAGAAGTCTGTTTTCCCCACTGGCCTGGAAGCTTTTTGAGGGCACAGACTGTTTTCATCTACAGCATCATTAGATATTAGATGAATGAATGAATGGACTTTAGTCGCGATGCTAACATCTGTTCATTTTGACTGTGTAAGTGGGGGAGGAGGCTCAGTTGGTGTCCCTTATCCCAAACACTCGCCCTTCTTTATGCCAAGTGATGTTCCTGCTCTTTTTCTGTGAAATCATAAAGACCTCCTGTCTGTGTGTCCCCCCTTCCCCCTGTGGAACCAAGGCTGCAAAGCAGTGTCCCCTCTGTCTAGTCAATGGAGTTCTTCCCGAGCCCTTGGTCTCTGGGTTCTTTTGCACAAATTACATGTTCCTCCTAGGCTGGCTTTAATCATCACAACCTTGAGTTCTCATCAGACTCTCTGCCCTATCTCAAACCAGTGCTTAAAGGACACTCTTATCCTCAGAAGAAATGGTATAATTTTCATAAACATGGGTCATTTCCCCCCTTGCATAAATGTCTGATACTAAACCACCACTTAACAAGATGTACCAGAAATACAGAATGTCTGAACAAAGGCTGTTGACAATAGTATTTTTTTGCCCTTTTTTTGTAGTTCTGTGCAATTGCTCTCCCAAAATATTCCTAATGCTTTATTTACTTCAGCTTTGGGTTTATTTTGGGATAAACTTTCCTGAAGCTGAATCTTAGGATGTGATTCTTATCCTGGTCACATCCTGGGGAGTTATTTTGCGCCTTGGTTGAGTGGGTTGTTGCTCTCCCAGGGAGCCCCCGGGTGCTGAGGAAGAGGCAGGGGCCAGAGGATGTCCACTCCCGTGTGCAGGACAGACACAGAGATGACAAGCCGCCGGCTTGGGTGGAAGTACTCCCCAAGGACAGCCTGCGTCTCCTGGCCTGCTACAGCGCAGACAATGGCAGAAGCAAACCCAGCTCACTCTTTATCTGTTTTCTATTCCAGGGCCTGATGTGTCTCATATTTCCCAACATCTGAGTGATTTGTGACTATTAGGAATTCAGACGCTGGATGATTAAAACCGCCGGTGCTGGGAATTTTCGCATTTCAGGAAATTTTGGTTGTGAGGCATGCTGGAACCTTCCCAGCGGGCAGACACAAAGGGGAGGAAGTCCAGACAGGGGCCAGGAATGAGACTATGGGAACTGACCATTGGCAGCACGAGGACTCAGCCTTCATGTCAGACAGATCTGCGTGGGGATCCTGCCCCCCGAGCCTCGGTTTCTTCACTAGCAGAGTGGAGGTGATGAGGACTGAATTAGACAGAGAATTCATGGCTGGCACACAGGAAGGGCTGGACAGGAGTTCCACTCCCTTTTCCCTTTTCCTGAGTGGCCAGGAGTCCACTGAGTGTCTGTAGGGACGAGGTGAACTGAGGTTCTATCCAGCACAGGGTTGGGTGTCAGTGAGGCTCTAAGGCAGAACCTGGAGTTCAAGGGACTGGGCCTGCCTCTTAGGGATGGAGGACCAGGGCTGGCCAACATCAGAAAGGGCATCCAGATCTCAAGCATTCTTGGCCCAGGGTCAGGCTTTAATCTGAACTTTGTTATCCCGGATAGTATCGTATAGCTCTGTGGTTCTCAAAGTGTGGGCTGAGGATCCTGGAGGACCCTGCGGCACTCTCAGGGGTCCATGAGATCAAAACGATTTTCATAGTACCACTAAGATATAATTTGCCCGTTTCATTGAGTTGATGTTTGAGCTGATGGTGTAAAAACAGCAGGGAATAAACAGCTGGTGCTTTAGTTTGAACCAGGGCAATGGTGGCAAACCGTAGTAGTTAATATCGCACGATTCACCATTACATGTGCACAGTTAAACAAAAACCAGCCAGTTTCACTTAAGAATGTCCTTGATGAAGCGATAAAAAACATCCAATTTATTAAACTTCAACCCTTGAGTGGCTGTCTTTTCAATGATTTGTGTGATGAAATGGGAAGTACGAGTAAAGCATTTCTGCTGCCTACAAAAGCCCATGGTGGTCTCGAGAAAAAGCACCGGAGACAGAATTTGAGCTGGGAGCTGAAGTAGCCCTTTTCTCCAGGGGACACCGTTTGCCCTGGAAAGAACAGACACACTGTGGTTGTTAATATTTAGCCTCAGGTAGTTGGGACATGTTATCTTAGAAAGATAATCTTTAGTTTTTAATTTTTTTTTATTTCAAAACTTTAAGGGGTACAAGTGTCTTTGTTACATGGATGAATTGTATCATGCTGAAGTTGGGGTGTATATATATGTAAATGATGAAGTCAGGGCCATCACTTCAAGGATGATAAAATGTGAGAGATCAAATGAAAAATTAGGATTTTTGGAAAACTTGTATTCATCACTGTGAGCTGGTTTCAGATTTCACATGGCAGCAAGTTTTTAAGAAACCACCACTTGTCAAATTTTGGTGTACTATCAAGGAAGAATGTCCACAATTATCTGAATAAGTTATTAAAATACTTCTCCCTTTCCCAACTTCATGACTGTATGAGGCCATGTTTCTTCGTATACTTCCATCAAATGATATATGGTAGTAGACTGAATGCAAAAGAAGATGTGAGCAACCACTTTGTATGCTAATGTCAGACACTAAAGAAATTTGCAAACACATAAAATAGTGCCATTTCTCACTAATTTTTATATAACTTCTTCCTTTATTTTATTTATCGTTATTATTATTATTATTATTATTTGAGACAGAATCTTACTCTGTTGCCCTGAGTAGAGTGCCATGTCAGTCTAGCTCAGGGCAACTTCAAATTCTTGGGCTCAAGCGATCCTCCTGCCTCAACCTCCCGAGGAGCTGGGATTACAGGCGCGTCACGACGCCCAGCTAATTTTTTCTATTTTCAGTAGAGTCAGGGTCTCGCTCGTGCTCAAGCTGGTCTCGAGCTCCTAGCCTCAAGTAATCTTCCTGCCTCGGCCTCCCAGAGTGCTGGGATTACAGGTGTGAGCCACGGCACCTGGCCTAATTTTTATATAACTTTTCTCACTTAAAATATGTTATTTAGATTAACATATAATGGGTTTATTATTATCATTTTAAAATAATTAATAAATGTTTTTTAAAGTTCTTAATTTTAATTTCTGATATGATAAATGCCACAAGATATGACCCACATACACAACAACTCTTTAGAATCCTGTCTTTCTTAAGAGTGTAAAGAAGCCTCAGTTCCAATCATGGTTCTGCCATTTACCCGCTGTGCTATCCTGGGCAAGTTACTTAACTTCTCTGTAGCTCACTTTCTTCACCTATCAAATAGAGATAATTTTAACCTACCTCGTAAAGGTAGGTTGTAAGGGTTAAATGAGGCTTAATATATATAAAGGGGTTAGAACAGTTCCTAGCACATGACAAGTGCTATATGAGGATTAGAATGCTAATAGTTACTATAACACAGCACTATAATGCTACTAGTTATGGTCTGTTACTAGTTATGGTCTGTGCCCCTGTCTGTTTTCCCACCAGGCTGAGAGGCCCCAGAGCAGCGTCTGTCTCAGAGTCATCTCTGTGTCCTTGGACAAAGCTTAGCACCCATTAGGCAGTCATAAAGCTTGGAGCGGGAATGAATGGGTAGTTGGGAGGAGGCAAGGCAAGTCCCAGCTAGATTCCGGATAGACAACCAAATTCACCTACAGAGAGGCTCAAATGCAAAGTGGTGAGAGTGAGGCTGTGAACGGGGGCAGGAGCCACAGACAGGAGCTGGACTGAGGTGGAGGCGAGACAGAGGGTTTGAGATGTGTGCAGTACGCCTGTGGAACAGTGCTCTGTTGGGTGCCGCTGGTGCCCGGTGAGAAGGCACGCCGGCTGAAGGCACTGGTGAGACTGGCCCCACCTGCTGATGGGGCTGGGTAGCACAGCCTGCCCGATTCCACCTGCAAGACACCCTCGGATAATAATAGGGATTTGCGAGTAGCCTGCTGCTGCGCCCTGTGAGGCTTGGGAGATCAGAGCTGAAGGAATTAGGCTGGAGCATTAAACAGAAGTCTTTCTGAATATTTCAAATCTGCATTTTATATGACTAGGGGTGTGTGTGTGTGCGTGTGTGTGTGACCATCTTGTCCTTGTGAATTGTTATTTTGAGGTATTTTGGGACATCCAGGAAGGAAGGGAAAAATGTCATTCAGTGTCTCCTTGGTGCCAAGCACTTTATTTATGCCTTCCCATTTGAAGCTCATGACCCTTTGTGAGAAATTGCTAGCGTCCCCATTTTGGATATAAAGAAACTGAGGCTCAGAGTGTGTCAGTAACATCTCCGTGGTCACACTGCTGATCACTGGGCTGGCTGGCTGGGATTCGAACCCAAGTCTGTGTGAATACCAAGTCCATACCCTTTTTAAAAAAAGCAAATTTTATTTTATTTTTTATTATACAAGTAATACATATTTATTGTCTAAAACTGAGAAATTACTGATTGATAAGCAAGTGAATAAAATTATCCATACATTCAACCATCCAGATATAAGAGCTATGATTGCATTGATATGTCTTTTTAGAATTTTTTCCACATATATATTTGTAACCAACTTTTCTGCTTAACAATATATTGTAAATGTCTTTCTGCATCTATAAATGTATTTCTATATCATTTAAAAAGACTGCACAGTATTTCATTCTATGAATATACTGTTTATTTACCCAGTCTTCTGTTGTTAAATATTTAGCTTATATCTAAGCTTTTCACTAATATTAAAAACATGCTGCAATAAACATCCTTGTAGCTTAATCTTTGTGTATATCTTTACTTCCTTAGATAAATTCCTAGAAGTGGGACTGATGATTTAAAGTGTGTCTTGGTTTTAAAAACATTTTGAAATACTATATTGCCAAATCGCCCCCAGGAAACTTGTAAAAATTTTAATTCCCACCACAGGTGTGTGAATATTCTTGTTTCCCTGCACCCTTAACAACAATTGAATATAAAAAGATCTTTGCAGGAGGGTAAAAAAAAAAAAAAAAAAAAAGATCTTTGCCTGTTGGATAGCCAGACAAAATATTTGTTTTAATAAATTCATATTCTTTCAATTCCACTTCCTTGCCTCTTGACCATATAAAAAGTTTTAATATGTTAGTTACCCAAGGAGACACTCTCCGTGTCCTGTCTGAGCGGGGTGGGGTGAGAGTGGTCAGGGAGCCAGGTGGGAGGGAAGGTATGGGTCTGTGTTCGGTTAGGCAGTGGGATGGGCTGGAGGGTGAGGGGTTGGGTGCTGGCAATTATCCTCACTCGCAGCGTGCTGGTGAGAGAGTGGCCCAACTGCACAGGACTCACCTGCCAAGGTGTGCTTGCTCTGGGGACTGTGTTGGGCAGTTCAGATAGCTGGTGCTAACAGTCTACCAGCGCTAGTAAGGTCTATTTGGGAGGGAGGTGGGCCAGCATCCCTGCAGGAGGCAGACAGTAGGGAAGCAGACATCCACTTCTGTGAGAGGCAACTTCAGGAGGAATCAGAGAGAAACAGAATTTCAAATGTAGGAAAGAGTGCTGTTTTTGGGAGATGCATGTCCTACCCAAGGACCCCAAATGGCTTAACTGCCAAAGGGTCTCACAACTTGACATTCAGTCTCTTGGTGAGTTCTCCATAATCCTGTAGACTTTCAGACGTGGGCATCTACTTAGTGCGTAGATGTAGGTGGCAGTGCATCTGTGACTCAGGGGTAGACTCCCAGGGGTAGACTGTGCTCCTGAGATTGAAGAAGGTTTCAGAAGCCAAATTGTTAACTTGCTAAGTCAAAGTTGCAGGGGTGGAATTTTCCATTGGCATGATAAGCTCATGTTTTCCCTGAAAGCAGACCTACTGAATCCTATATGCAAGGTGATGTGGTAAGCATGACATGGGAACAAGGAGAAATGAGTGTATAAAACGTTGAATGACATCTGTATAAGTCATCTTGATTATCACATAGCAGGGGCAGTCCTGCCATTGAGCTGTAAATACTACAAGTTGTTTGGCTAAATCTTCTCCATAGGGAGTGCTCCTTAGTTTGACTTTATGATCTCCTTTTTTAAATTAAAATGACAGGCCAACTCCTCTGCAGTGTGACTCATAGTTCTGTAGAAATGCTGACCTAGTCACGGCAGTTCTGACCCACTGATTGTAAAGGTCGACTCTGAGTGCAGCCTTAGCTCCATTACTTCCAAATTTGTGCCTGGTTTCTCCCGTTCACCACTTTGTGCTCACATTCTGCCCCGGCGAAAGGCCTTTGGATTGGCGTTAGGTCTCCAAGCTTCAGGATAGGGTCTGACAAGAGCAAAAGTCTAGGCCAGGAGGAACTTGGGGATTGGGCAGGAAATTTCAGCAGAGACTGGGCACAGGGACAGATGGGGACCCAGCGCCTTGGACAGGGCTGAGCCATTGCCTGACAGAAGCACCACAAGCACCTTCGCCCACTATGAGGCTGGTGGGATTGGGACCACCCTTACAGTGGGCCCTGCAGTTTTACCTATTGTTTGTCCAACCCCAACTGCCCACATCAGGGCTCCTCAACACCCCTAATGAGTGAGCTACAGGTAGAGTGGGAGAGGACAAGTGGCCCCACCTGCAGGAATGAGAGGGCTGTGAAGGCAGGGGGCTGACAAAAAGCAAGAATTGACAATAATTATCGGTCAAGCAGGGTCTACACCTGCCTGGGTATGGGGAGGGTAGGAAACTACTCTCGTCCTTTATTTACTTATCCTGTACCTGGTTTACAAAACATTTGAAGGCACCTTACTTTCAAAGATGCACTCAAAAGAAGATAAACTACATTTCAAATAAAATTGTGGAGCAAGGAGAAGATAAAAGTAGGAAAGAAGAAAAAAGCCATGGGCAGGTAAGATAAGAACACACACCAAAGGTGTTAGCGTGTCCTGTATACTTGCTACTGGGGAGCTGCAAATTTGGATCTAGTTTTTCTAGAAGTCAAGACAAAAAAGGGTATCAAACTCATTCTTCAAAGCCCAGTCCCTATGTTTCACCTCCTCCAATAAGACTCTCCTAACTATACAGGGGCACAAAACACATACTTTTAAGATGTAAGTATAACCTCTCTCCTCCAGAATGTCAGTTCACTAAAGGCAGAGACTGCAAATATGTCTTGTTTTACTTTGGAAGCATGAGACTCAGAAGATGTGATCTGGCAGTTATCATAGATGGAACCAGGTTCTATTCAAGTTCCACATGGCAGCTGTGTGATGTTGGAAAGTGGTTAAACCTCGCTAAACCTCAGAAAGTTGCTGAGAAGATTCAAGGGAAAGTTGTTCTGGGTTTTATGGATGAAGAACCTGGTGGCCTGGGAAGATACAGCTTATTTGGTCTTCTGCTTGCTAATGTGTGGCAGATTCGTATCTACCTAATTGCATAGACTCTTGGCAAAGGAGGCAAAGAAAGGTTCAATGAGTTGGCAAAGATCCCTCCACCAGCTGCAAGGACCAAAACCTGGGCATTCTGAGTTCATAGACCCCACTCATTCTTCTACATACACTGCCTTTTCCTAACACCCCCATTCCAGCCACCTACCAGGGAAGTTTCCCTTTATAAAGGGTCATAGTTAACAGAAATGTCATTGGGTTGACCACACAAGTGCTTGCTTGTCTGACCTTGGCTTCATGCATCCCTTTCTGGGCTATTTTGAGCGTTGGAGAAGTGAGGAGGGTCTGTGGTGAGAAAGAGGCTACCACTGCTGCTTCACAAAGCAGTGGACCATTGAGAGAACTCTTGACGTGGAAGCCTGCTGAGTGCAATCAAAGACCCTGGCTTTGCTGGACAGCAGAGGATTCCTGCAGTCTTGGGAGAAAACTTAGGAATAGAAATTGTTCCATGAGGTATTCTGGAATAAAGGCAAGTAGGAGCAGAAGCTGGACTGGACTCCAGGAGATCTCATTGTTGTGGAACGTGAAAGAGGAAGTGGGTGTCAGACCACCGAGTGTTGGGCAGTAAGACAGGGGTGGGCCTGGTGCTAGGGTGGCCTCCGTGGGGAGTCGAGTTCCTTTGCAAGCGGACGTTCACTTGGCCTCAGGATCTCTTGGGACTGTCTGGGTGTGTGGGTTCAGACTAGAAAAACATCTCATTAGCTACAGGCTCTCTGTGGCTACTAGCTGTTTTCCATTTCTACAGCCAGGGCAGGCCGAGTTGTCAAGGGCCTCAGCCTAGCAGACACTGAATGTGGGAGCGAGTCCCGGCGGCAGAATCTCTCAGGCCTGTGGTTTGCTTTGGCAAGGCCCAGGGCCACTGAGGGGGCAGAAGACAGTGAAATACCTTAATTTTTTTCTCACGGAAAGATGAGAAATTAAATAATCAGGATTAGATCCAAATTAGGAGGACTTCAGCATGATATTAATTAATAAATCAATTGATACAATCACCATTTGGAGTGTCCACTCTGCGTTGGGTGTGGCACTCAGGGACAGGGACACAGAAATGAGGAAGATGTGGTCCCTGCTTTTGAGGCCCTGGCGGTCTGTGATGGAGACAGATGTCGAATAAGTATGCAGGGATGCAGGGCCAGGTCCTGCCAGCCTGTGGCCAGACCAAGGGGCCGGCGCTTCACTGTGTAGGTGATAGGAAACCACTAATGGCTTCTCAGCCCGCAAGGTCTCTGGTCACCTTCCAGGGTGATTTTGAGTGGAACAAGCCTGGAAGCAGGAAGAACCCCAGATTCAGAAATTTTCAGAAATTTAAGAAAGGTGCACAGAGGTTAAACAGCTATAGGCAATGTAATCCAGGAAGCATTAACTGATGGTCAATTTTAATGAGAAACTATACTGATCTTTCACTTAACTATAGGAAACACATTTACGTCTCTCTTGAACTTCCTTCAATCTTCTGTTGGTATCACTGAGCTCTCCGCCCAGTGTCCCTGACAGCATGGGGTTCAAGCTCTGCTCCTAGGAGGTTCACATCTTTCTTCCAAGTAGGACAGGCACACTGCTGCTCCTTCCAGATGTCATGACCATTTCCCCTCAGCTATACTGATTCTCTTCCTGTCCGTGAGAGTGGGTGGCCTCAAGGACACGTAACTCTAGTGGGGGTGGGTTGGTGAATGTGTGAGGCCTCCAGGGCACGACCAGACCAGGAGGGGTGTTTACCCAGAAAGTTTCAGGCTTTGAGGAGAGAACCAGAATGTTGTTAGCCGGGAGGTGACATCAGTTTCTGTAGCTGGGGGGAGGGTGTGGAGGATGAAGTTCATTAGCCGAGGTGAGGCTGTAAAGGAAAAGTGGGCTCTGAAGTCAGGATCCAGGTCCAGAGCAAGGTGGAGTGAGGCTGGAGGAAGAGATAAGGACAAATAGCTCAGGACCCAGTGCACAAAGAACAAGACTGTGCTGGGTGCCACTTTCTGTGGCTCCATGTTCTCAGTTCAGGCATCATGGCTGCATGGAACCGTGCAGAGCACTGGAGTAAAGTATAAATATGAATAGGATATAAGGTCTACTAGTGTTTTAGATAAAGACAGAAGCAAAAGAAATTAATGAAAGAAAAATAAGTGTCCAGCAAAAAAAAAAAAAAATAGGACCAGTAGGGTAGGTTTAACACCCGCTGGTGTTAGTGGACCCTAGTGGCTGGGAATACATAGCTCTAACATAATTTTGGACACCAAACCCCTAACCATCTGATATGGACCTGGTGGTGGAAGGAACTATAAGCACAGGTCTCATATAGTAAGACCCAGGAAGGAGATGCTGGAGGGGGTTTTGTGAAAACACGCAAATTCAAACCAGCCAGCTTGAAACTTCTAAAAGACTCTTTTTTCTTGATGGCAGAAGTTTCCAGCTAAGTGTTTCAGTGTAAGCATATTCATGACTCTCCTCTGCCTTTCTCTGTTGATGCGAGCGAGGGTGGGTTTCTAGATGGGGAGAGCTCGTTCTGGCTGAATGTGTTTAACCTGCGCTGGGATTGTGCTGTCATGGCTGCCGTGACTGATTTCCTTGCCTCTTGCTGTCACCGAGGCTGGCTGAGACCACCCGGGAGCCTCTATACTTGGGCAGAGTCATCCTATTCTCAAAGTGGGCACCATGATCCCGGGGCCACCGTGAAGATTGTGGAGGTGTTTCCTGTGGTTAAAATAATTAAATGGGAGGCCAGTAGACTTAGGTGGCTCTGGTGCCCTGGACTCCTATGTAAGCAAACGGAAACCTAACTCAGAATTTAAAAAATAAAACAAAACTCAAGCTCAGCCAACTGGGCACTAGTTATAGTGTCTTCAACTTCCTACTAGTGGAGTCCAAGTAAGGCAGTTGTTTACACTTTTACCAATGAAAACATTTCTTTACTCTGCTTCCACATTCATCCTATAAAGTCTTTCCCCTCCTGCCTCCGGCAGAGCCCCCAAACCACCTGTGGTCTGGAGCTGCCGGATTCTTGAATCGCTGTTTGCTCAAATACATGTGCCTCAGTTTATCTTTTAACACAGTTCAGGGGTGCCCCGCTGAGGTGGTACAATGCGGCCCACATTCAGCTTGTTAAGCCGTGTGCCTTGACATGTAGGAAAGGTGCCTTTCATTAATGCAAATGAAAATACCACACACACCAGTGGTGGCCTTGTCCTGACCGGTAGCTAGACCTCACGTATGACACTCTCAGCTGATCACATTTGCTTTTCACAGCCACCTGGTGAATCAGTGGGACACTGATGATCACACTCCCAATGTCAGTGGAGGGGATGGAAGGGCAGAGAGTGTACCCCACTTACTCACGGTAGTCTCTTGGTTTGTCAGGGCCAGAAGTTGAATTCACCGAGGTCTGATCTTAAGTTCAAGGCTCTTTGCACCCTGCCTCCCACCAGTACTTTTCCCTTCTCCAGACTCCCATTACAGGAGTTCTCAGCAAGGAACCTGCGCCCACGTATTAGTCTATGGCAGCCCGGAGGAAAGGGATCCCAGCTCAGCAGCACACAGAACAGCACCTAGTGGGAATGCCTCCTTCTTGGAAACCTAGTACTGAGTCTTTGCTGGTGCCTGTGCGCGGAGTCCTTACTGGACATCCGACCCAATCCGCCTCAAGTTCAGTCTCAACCCTTCTTTAGCGACTTTAGGTTTTTCCCTTGCAGGGTGGAGGGGGTGGGGATTGGGTGGGTTTGCAAAACATTAATGAATGTAATCGGTGCCTTTTCCCTGACCCAGCTTGTCTAGCTGCACTGGGCTGAAATTCCACATTCCATTGTTCTCCTTCTAAGAAAACAGAACTGGCTCTATTTAGCCCTAAGAATTGTCTGTGTAGACTTGTTTAAGAGAATTTGCAAATCAGATGGATTTACTGTTTACTGTGTCTCCTCTAGTCCAGGGGAAAAATGTTATGTCTGAAAGCCATTAGCACTGTGTTCTGAAAGGTTTCCCAGCCGTTGCTCACTTGTGTTCTGGTCAGTATGCGGGCTCAGTGGAACTTTCTCATTTCTTACTTATCTGTGTGCACATTCTATGCATCCTAGCCACAGTGCTCAACTGTTGGGTTTACCATCCAATTCTTTCTCTACCAGCTATCTTTCTTTGTCAACCTATATGGTTACAGCGATGAGGCTCTGGGAGCCACTTTGTACAATGCCATCCACACCACTGTCCTGGTCACAGGTGATTAGACCAGGAGTGTACACCCAACTTGGCCAGTCTCTGGGAATTTGAAGTGGTCCAGTAAGAGAGACTTGGTCTTTCTTTGGGCTGTTGGCTCCGAATGGCATAACCTTAGAAGATGTTGTCTGCCCCTGGACAGAGGGAAGATTTGGAAGCAAGCATACATAGAGGAGGAAGAATGAAACAAATGTAAGGAGAAACGGAGGAGAAAGATTGGATTTAGAGACCTTTTTTTGGTTCCAGAACCTATTTGAGACCCAATTATGTTCCATCTTTTGGGTTTCAGGACATGCCCCTATATCCTTATGATAAATGGCTTCTTTTTGTTCAAATTATTTCCAGTTGGTTTCTATTAAGTATAATTAATAGTTCTTTCTGAGAGTTTAGCCAAATGAATCTCAAAGTGTGACCCGTGGACTAACATCATCATCTTCACGGGGGAACTTGTTAGAAACACAAGTTCTCATCCCCATCCCAGATCCACTAAATTAGAACATCTGGAGGTGTGTGTTTTAAAAATCCCTCCAGGTATCTCCAGTTTGACAGCCACTGGCCTAGCCATCCCTAGTAGTGGGCAGGAAAGCAAGGGTGGGCCTGGATTTGAACCCTGGACCCATGGACTAGCGATGTGACTCTGGGCAAGTCACATCACCTCTTGGAGACTCAACTTTGTGAGCAGTAAAAATGAAGGCTAATCATGTTTACAATATACAGCAGCTATAGGAAAAGCACACACTTCCAGGCACTTGAAAACCCCAGTTTTGTTTTTACCTCTGCGGACCCTGTTCTGACATAGAAGAGGAGTGGGATTGACCTAGGTCATTTATCGTGGAGACACAACTCGAGCTTTTAATAAACAACCCATCACCTTAACAGAACAGGTTCAGAGCTTACACCTAATCAGAGCACCTAGACCTTAGCCCTGGGGCCGGGTTCCTCTAGGTTACCAAGGGGCGGTTGGGAATTAAACCCAATAAATCTGAAACTCACTTTGATCCCTTGGGTCTCACTGACCTGTTCTCCTACTGTGTGGTGGAAACCATGCAGTCTGGACCACCCTAGAATAAAACAAGGAAATAAACTAGTTTATCTTTGAGGAAGGAAAGCACAGCCTTCCACTTATTAATTTACTTATTCACTCATTCATTCATTTGTTAACCCACCATTTATTCATTTACTGACTCTTTCATTCATGGATTGATCCACCCAACACTCACTGAACTGCTTCTCTGTCTAGATGCCATGCCAGAGGCTGGGATTTTACAGATAAGGACCTTGCATCCCCTCCCTCCCCTGTGATTGTTGACAGATAACAGTATGAACAAAGACACAAAGGTAGGAAGTGGTCTGGCCATGAGGGGATTACAATCAGGAGATCTGTCTTGCTGAAGCAAAAAGTGGGTGTTGAGAGTATGAGGCATGGGAGTCCAAGCTAGTAATGGAATGAAAAAACTAAAAGACATCTGCTTTGGTTTCAACAGCATACCCGGTCTGCAATTAACAGCAGCGGATGTTTTGCAAGGACCTCCCAGTTTTTTGGGCCACATTTGAGCCGACCCAGGATGAGTGACCCTGCAGCAGGTAGATTCATTTGCCAAATACTGTACATGCTGTTCATACTCTACGAGGGGTGGGCTGGTGAGGTCTCATTATGAAAGAATCCTTGTGTCTGCTACTACATGACAGCTGAATCAATCCAACCCCAAGTGAACTCCTTCTGGTAGCCAAAAAGCCTGGCTATTTTCTGGATGCATCTCCACCCAGTTCTTGGCTTTCGTATCACTGGAACTTAAAGTTCCTATGCAAGATGGGGCAAAAACATTGAACCTCTCCCCAGACGGCTCTGCAGGAAATTCATCCAATTGGATGCTTCCTCAGACATATCCTTTAGAGAAGTCTGGGCCAGCATTTCAGATACAAAAGAGACGTGGATGGTCTGGGAGAGGGCAGCTACTCAGTCAATCCTGCCTCCCATTTTTGAAAGGTGGTTTTTCTGCTTGCGTCAATTACAAACTTCCTTAATGAGAGTCAAATTGTGTCTTTCTTATTCCCAGACCTTATATAAGAAGAACAAAAATAATGACTAACATGTTGTAGGGTCTAGATAACACCCTTGGCCTCCCTTGGCCCTTGGCGCTACCCCTGAGGAGTAGTTACTAGCATTTCGTTCCCATTTAACAGATGATGAGACGAGGTTCATTTCATCAAAGTGTCTGAGCTTATTTTTATCTCGTTTCCGGATTCTAGATTTTATGCTCATTATAGAGCAGCAGGTTGTTTTCCAGGAAAACCATTGTCACCGGTACACAGGATGACAAGGAACTTCTTGGGAGAACTTGGACATAGGGAGACACGCTTATCCTCTGAGAGTTAAAGTTTAAGATAGGCACAAGAGGATTAGTGAGGAGACACGATGGCTCCCAGGATTGTGAGAGTCAGCTGATCTTAATCCAACCACAGATCTTAAATATATTTGACGAAGAAAGGAAAGCAGAGCCACACAGAGAAATTTTGGCACTTTGTCCGTGCTGTGTGCTAGGAATCACATGAGGCTATCTTAATTGGGTGCTATTAGATGGTTTATTCATGTCACTCCTCTCATCCTAATACCTAGCTCACCCGGCCACTTTCCGAGTGGAACGTGACATCCCGAGGGCTGCAGCCCACAGAGGGAAAATGCACTGGCTGGGCCAATGTGAGGATTCCACTTTCATGTGCTGGTAGCTTCTTAATCTCCCAGTACAGTGACACATGAGTAATCTGGCTTCCAGGAACTTACTCTTGGTGTGTGGGAGAGAAGGGTCAGCCCTTCGGGGCTGAGAAAACCAGGTTTCTGAGCCTGTAGAACTGCAGGGTAAATCCAAAATTTGGGCAATTTTAGTAAGTAAATAAATAAATTGCTCTCCTGGAAGGCCTCTTGGAAGACTGAACCCTCTACTCATTTCCCCTGGCAGCATGTTTTCTTTGCCTTGCAGACACAAGCCTGAATCAGAGCCCACTGCTGTTCCTATAGCCTTGGCCTTGCTCTTGCTGGAGGTCAGTGGGGCTGGCGTGTCCAGGCCTTATGTCCATTCCTGTCCAAAATCATTTGCTGAACACCTGATCAATTCAAGACCATCACCTAGGAAGGTGGTGAGGAAGGCAGGCTGAGCGAGACACCATTCCTCCAATTCAAGTGCCTGGCCTTGCAGGAGAGACAGACTTGTGCATGAGCAACTTTAACAATTTCAGTGGTTTTCTGTGTTCCTCAAATGTATCAGACAATATATGAAACATTTTATAGATATAATTTCTTTTATTTTCCACAACTAACCCATGAACAGATGAAAATACAGAGTTTCGAGAAATTAACTAATTTGCTACATGTCACAGAACTAGTAGGGCAGAATGTAGAGTTGAATCCCTGAAACAGGAGCTGCCGCAAAGACTATCATTGAAGTTCCAAATAGCTAAGAGTATACAGCATGCAGCTGAACTTGTTCTCATGGTAATTTCCACTCATTGCCTGGTTTTGCCCTGGGAGCTCATCAAAATGGGGGTCCCAAGGCAATTTGAAGAGCAGTCAGTACAAGAGCGAGTTGGACATAGTAAAGGATCCCAACCTGGAGTTCTAGTTTAATATGAATTGACAAAGAGGGTCTAAAAACCATTTTAAGTATCAAAAATTATAATAGAAATTATATCTTTGTCCTAGATAAAATTGTATCAACTCAGTCTAGTTACACTGAATATCTCATTCTTCTTCCTGAGCTCTGATTACCTGGAAAATATTAGTTCATTGAGTTTCAATAAGCATATATTGAGTGGTAGGGCACTGAACTGTGTTCTAGCAATACAGAGACAAAAAATATACTCTTCCTATTTCAAGAAACTTGCAGTCCAGGGAGGGGAGGCATAATTAAGTATTTTAAAATATTTCTTTTAAATTATAACAATAATACATTCTCATTGCAAACAATTCAAGCAGTAGGGGAGTATTTATTTTCCAGGTGCTGAAGAGGCATTGAAGGATGTTGTGCTGGGGCCTCCTGGAATAGGGCTGGCCTCTGGAAAGACCTTCCTGGCTGCGGCGTGGCGGCTGGCCCAGAGCTGGGTGCTGCAGAGAGCAGGAAGTCTCGGAGAGCAGCAAGGAGGCCATGGTGCGACTTCAGCCAGAGGTGGGGAGGGCCTGTGCTAGGACAGAGGCTGCTGGGTGGATTTGAGAGGTCAGTGGAGGGAAAGTCTGTGTTGGATTACTAAAGAATAGGGAAAATACAGCAACTTTGACTTAAGAAATGGGCCTCGCTAGACGAAACTTTTCACAAGCTGGTCTCCTGGAAAGTGCCCTGAAGGCACAGCTAACCAAACAACCATCCCTCCTGGGCAAAGGCTCCCCAGGTGAATGGTTTTGCCATATTTCCAATTCCAGGAACTGGCTGGAATAACACTTATGCAATGGGAATGCACGGGGCCCGCCTCCCGGAGCCTGGCTGGTGGAGAACTTGGCAAGACCGGAGTTCTCTGCAGAGTGGAAAGTCCTGCTGCTCTGCTGCAAGCGAACTTCCTTGGATGGTTGACTTCAGGGGAGGCCAGAGCCGGCCGCCTGGAGGGCTGCGTGGGCCTGGGCTTGGGCCTGGAGCTACTGGCAAGGAGGAGCTGGGGACGTGCAAGGAGGGCTGTGATCACACGTCATGGCCATGTCTGTAGCAGAGCGAGCAGAAGACACTGCGTGCTGGGAAGCTCTGCTGTCTTTCCCAGGCAGGGGACAAAGAGAGGGCTTAGAGCCAAAACAGCCTGCTCTGTCCCCTCAGCTCCGTGTGACCCTGAGCAAGTCACTGAAGTTCTTTAAGCCTTAGTGTCCTTGTATGTAAAATGGGGATATGCTTAATACTCACCTCCTAGGGTCATTGCAAGAATAAGCCATAATGAATGAAAACTGCTAGTACTTTGCTCAGCACCTTGTAGAAAGTCAGTAAGTGCTAGTCACTGGTTGAGGAGTCAGAATTAACAAATGCAGCTCCCAGGAGGTTGAGGAGGTAGAGGCGAGGCAGAAGGCCATCTATCAATTAAAAGGACAAGTAAAGAATAAACTTGTGACAATAAAGGCATGCTCCTGTTATACATCTAGGGATCTAGGGTGGGTATAGCTCCTGAATATTTGCAAACCTGATATATGCAAATCAAATCATTCTCAAAACTTTAAGGAGGTTTCTTATTTAGAGGTATCCCAGTGGGAGTCCTTGTAATACTGACATTGCTACTGACAATAATACAGGGCTACCGTCTCACCAGGAGCTTTTGGGGGAAAGAGACAGTTTATCCCTGTTTCTTCAGTGACCCTTGGTCCTCTTTCTTTTTCACTAAACGGAATTGTTGGTTGAATCCCATGTTTGGGTAGTTCTTTATAGACTGCCCTGGGCTTTGGGGTACATTATCTCATCTGTTCTTTGAGCAATCTGGAATTGTAGATTAAAGTTGGATTCTCATCCCTGTCCCTGCTGTACAGGTGAGGAAACCGAGGCTCAGAGTGGTAACGTGGTTGGCCTGAGTCACTCAGCTAGGAGGGAGTGGATTTAGAATCCAAACCCAGGTTTTAGATGCTCAATCTGGTGTTTCTTCTTCTCCCCAGCTGTTAGCTCTTTCCAGAGACTTTCGGAGTCCACTGTCCCCTGTGCACATGTACGTGGCCTGGCAAGGGAGACTCTGGCAGTGGGCAGGAGGTGGGATTTCGCCACCGAGCATGCATGTTTTGTGACCGAGTGCAAGTATGTAGGGTAAATAAATACCCAGACGAGGAGGCTCCCTTCCCTTGCTCTCCACCCTGGTTATGTGGGAGGCAATTCTGGGTCACAACCACCATTAGAATATTAATAACATGTTCTTCAGACAATAGCCTGAAAGTCCTCCCACCCAACTCATCGCCAGGCTCTTGGTCTTAGACCAAAGTTCTAGCAAGGATTAGTCAGAACATTCCTCACAAACCTCCTTCGCTAGGCTCCTCCCGTCTGCCGCCCTCTCCCCAGCGCCCCACTCAGGGGCATCCGGGGAACCCCTGCCCCACACCATTCAGAAGCAGGACTGGCTCCGCCCACCGAGGTGGCACGCAGTGCTCATTTAGGTCATCAGAGATGATTGGCTTTCAGATTTTTGTGACAGGTAACTGGGAAATTCACTCATATCTTACTTTACGAGGCTAAAGAGAACTATTAATAAAAAGCTGTTTTCTCACGGGTCCTCACAGGAAGAATGGTCTGGCTCTGAATGCCGGTGTGTTTGTCTCAGGGAAGTGGGGCTACTCACTTGGGGGTGGACACAAAAGGCTCTCTGAGAAGACGTTTGAGCTGAGACGTGAGGGAGGAGGAGCTGGCACGTGCACAGCTGAGGGAAGCACATTCCAGAAGGGGAGCTGTGGGTGCCAAGGCCTTGAGATGGGAGTGAGTTTGGAGTGTTCAAGGAACTGGGGAAGGTCAGCGCAGCCGGTGCCTGGTGTGCGCCAGGTGAGTGAGGGGTGGCGTGGTCTCTGCTGAGGCTGGAGAGGCAGGCAGAGGCCCACGTCCAAGGGCTCTAGTTTGTTCATTTGCTATGTGCAGGAAGCTTCCCTCGCACTAATATATTAGGCAGGTGGAAGAATTTTGCAAACCGAGAAGCACTATTCCAAGTCTAGGTCGAATTCTCCTGGTACCATTCCTCCAAGGACCGGCAGAAAAACCAAATACAAGGATGACGGTGGCTGCTTTATTGTCCTGATTTCCCCGTAGCCTCTCGGCAGGCAAATATGCAAAGAGCAAGACCAGAAACCTTCAGTTTGGCCAGAGCTCCTTTCTCATGGCCATCAGATAAGTAGGATGCAGGGCTCGAGAGCGATCATGAGAGGTGAGAATGCAATCAGTGCCCTCTCTCGGCACCACTGTCTTAGATGTGAAGAGCCCGAGGAAGGGAAGAGAGAGCTCACCCTGACACAAGACCCTTTCTGAACACCCCGTCCCTCTCACTCTCTGCAGATGGTCACGGTCAGCACCTTTCTGCATCTGATGTCACCACATGTCCTCTGACCAATGCAAAGCTCCCTTAGCTCTGTCCAAATTTTCAAAAGCACCAAAGACTCACTTTTCAGCAAACAGTCTTCAGGGAAGATAGAGGTGAAGACCTAACCCTTATTTCCCTTGTAGTTAAGGCTGACTGGGGACTGAATCACCTAAGATGAGAGATGCCACTGGCTTGCTCTGTCCTTATCCTCAGAGCTTACAGTGAGCCAATCATTTTTGGTTCATAGGCTGGTGCAAGGATCTCACTTAATAATTAAAGGTACATTCAGAAACATGGTAAGTGTCTCCCCTGCAATCTCTTTAAGCCCAGTCATGTCCCAAGCCCTGCTTCTAATGGGGAACTCACCATTTACTTCTTTTCCACGGACTGCATCTGAGCTTCTTGGTATAGCCCATTCTGTGTCATTTTCCATACAACTTTGGTATGTGCTGCTTTCAAATTCGTTCCTTCTGCTTCAATTTCTGGACTGGTCTTGCCCTTTGACCCTGCCATTCAGCTTTATTTTGTTTGCCACCACTGGGGCTCTCTCTCAACCCTGAATTCTGGACTCTTTCAGTTGAACCTGTGTCTGGGACCCCATTAGCCTCAGCACTGGCCCCCCGCCCCCGTGAGCTGTCTCACTGGGCCCCTGGAGGCCCCAGGAGCTGGACCCAATGTGAAGAATAACATAATGCAGTTCTGAATCCAGGTTCATCCATGTTGGCACAAATGACAGGCTTTCTCTCTTTTTTAAGGCTGAGTAGTATTCCACGGTGTGTGTGTGGACGCCACATTTACTTTATCCATTCATCCGCTGACGAGCATTTAGGTTATTTCCGTATCTGGCTATTGTGAATAGTGCTGCCTGCTGAAAGAGGAGATCTTTAAATGTTCTCACCACAAAGAATGGATAAGTATGTAAAGTGACAGATAATTAGACTGACTTAATCATTCTATAATGTAAAAATGTATCATAACATCACATCACACCCCATTAATATTTAGTTATTAATTGTCAATTAAAAAAATAAAAAAGGAATAATACAATTGGCTACTGGGTCTGCGCCATTCAAACCACACTTCAGAGTGTGGTGTCTTCCCTGAGATCTAGGGAAACATATTTAACCAACGTCCACACATGCTTTCCAGTCCTTACAGGGTATCTGCAGGGTGCTAGGCTGGGATTATAAGGAAACGGGATGGGCTTGTCACAGCAGAGAGGAAATGTGCTGTGGAGTCCGAGAAAGTAGAGTTCAATATAAAGCTGCATCGACCAGTCATGTGACCTTGGGTGGATTACTTGACTCTTTGAGCCTCGGTTGTCTCATCTGTAAAATGGAGATAATAGTGACTACCTTACATGGTGATAGGTGATTTGGAACATTCCGTGGGATAAAGTATTTAAAATACCTGGTGTTTAGGAGATGCTGAATGAATGGTAGCTATGTACAAACACAGCCATACTCACAGACACAGTGGTGTATTCTGAAAAGAAAAAAATAAAGCACTGTCCTCAAGTCTTGAGAAATTACCTAATGTTTCTTCCACTTTTTTTTCATTTAAATCCTGTGCTACCTTCTCCCTTTCCCCTACTTACTGGCATGTAACTTGTGATTTTCAAATGAGCCAGCCAAGATGGTATCATTAATTCACTGTAAATAAGCTTCCTAATATAAGATTCCAATGTACTGCTCTGTGCTTTTTATTAGTACCCATGGGCACGTGAGCTCGTGTCTGTGCAATAAAACTGAACACTTAGTATGCGTGTGACACTACGCGGGGTCCTTTCATGTGAGTTCTCCCGTTTCACCCTCACAACCACCCTGAGATATGCTTTATCATTTCCACCTGATGGGTGAGGACATGGAATCTCAGAGAGATTAAGGGATTTGTCCCGTGTCACACAGATAGTGTGAAACGGGATTCAAACGCAGGTCTCATGGGTCCACACTGGAGTCTACAGGCACATATATATATATGTATGTATAGACTGAAAAAATGCGCAGAAAATAGACCAGTATGCATTTATGTACACATATAAATCTCTCTCTAGATGTAGGCATATTCATTTATTTATAAATATGTACCTATATGGCACATCATTTTAAAGAAAAAAAGAAGAGTTTGGCTCCAAATCTGTCTTGTGTGGTGGTTGTGAGAATTAGAAACAAGGAATATAAAAATGTCCCTAGTGTTCACCACATTTTGAAAGTTTATTTGGGGAAACCTGTGTAGTTAATTACAAGAACGCAGGCTTGGAAGTAAGCAGGGTGGACGTCACCGTTCCTGGTGGGGCGGTGAGGTTTCAGGTCCCCCTCAGCAGTGCTCCCTCCGTTTCCCACCGATGGGCACAGGTGACAGCACCGGCTCCCCAGGTTGGCTCAGCCCAGGGGAATGGCCCCCGTGTGGGGCATGTGTGTGTGTGTGTGTTGGGGGGGATGCCCAGCTCTGGCTCTACCTCCTCCCCATGTCCACACCACACCCACCTGAGAGAGCTCCTTCCTGTGTCATTTCTTGTCCTGGGTTCTAACAAGGCTTGTTTTTCTCCCTCCCTCTGTACTTCTTTTCTTCCTTCCTTCATCCCTCCCTCCCTTCCCCTTCTGTCCTCTCTCCTCTCTTTTCCTCCTTTCCTTCCTTCTTCTTTCCTTCTCTCCTTCCTTCCTTCCCTTCCCTTCCCGCCCTTCCTCTACCCTCCTTCCCTCTTTCATTCTTTCCTTCTTTCCTACCTTCCTTCCTTTCTCTTTCCTTCTCTCCCTCCCTCCTCCTTCCTTCCTATCCCTCCCTCCTTCCCTCCCTCCCTCCTTCCTTCCTGCCCCTTCTCCCCCCACAGAAATCCTCCATCCTTCCCCTCAAGGCTTGTGCCCATGGAGGAATTCACTAAGAGACTAAATTCCACATTCAGGCTGCCTGCAGAACTCCCACTGCTGTCAGGGATATTTCTGGGCCTTTAATGAGGGGAGAATTTGATCCTAAGACTCCTTGTTAAGATAAAGACCTGGCTGGTTTATTAACTCTATCCAGCTGGGGTAGAGCCTCACAGAGAAATAATTAAACATTCCCTGCCTAAGGAGGGTCAAGGTCTCAGAGAAAACCTGGCCTGGATCTTGTGAGAAAGGGGAGGGTGAGATCTCTCAGCCCTCTACCAAGAGTCATCTCTTGAGAGCCTGGAGCTGGTGGGTCTCTTCCTCTTCCCTCCACTCATCTGGATCTCATCTTAACGTGCATCTTAGAACATCAGAGATTGTTTATTCATTCAACAAATATTTACTGAATACCTACTATGTGCCACACACTTTGCTAGGTTTGGGTGGGGATATGTGTACTTAGAGGACATCCAGCTCATTAATATCACATTATAAAGGAATATATAAGAAGGGATTGCGGCCCCAAGGGAAGTCGAGCATCTAGGATAACAGGTTCAGTCAGGACACGGGCCCACTCTCATTCCCATAAAACTCTTCCTCAAGCCAAGCAGGTTTGACCTCCTTCCTGCCTTCTCTGCCCTCCCTGTTATCTTCTAAAAGTTTGACTCTCCTTGAGGTTGGCATTTTGGAGTTTTAGCTGCTAGATTGTAAGTGCCCTGAAGGTGGAACTACACCTGTCACCTCTTGGCTGGCCGTTTAGCTGCTCAGGCATCTCAGTGCCTGATTTCTTGCCTGCATTGAGTCATTCAGAAATATTTGACTATATATTCAAACACAGATTGTAATTCAAAGGCTCGACGCCTTGAAATTAGTAGTAATTTAATGTTTGAATAATTCATAGTAATTGATATTAATAATAATAATCTTTACTCAGGATTCTAGTTTAAGAAATATTTTTACATATATTTGGAATGGTGAGTTTGCAGTCCTAAACTGGAAGGTGAGGCAGGCCAGTGGGGAGGAAGGCGGAAGGAGACAGGCCCTGGGGTTGGTGTGGGAGGGTAGGGTTCTAATCTCCATTCTATACTTTCCTAGCTGTGTGACTTTGGGCAAGTCACTTATCTCAGCTTGTTTCCTCTTCTGTAAAATGGTCATGATATCGAGGATTGCAGGTGGTTGCAAGGATTAAGTGTAACTATGCATGTCAACAGCACATGGCCCACCCCCAGATTATTTTGGGTGTTCAGGATCAATTAGCACTGGTTCTTCAGCCACGGAGAGGGCCGTCTTGTGGGCGTGTGATGCAAGGTCTATAAGGAAGCTCAGCACCAATGATGAGCATAAAATGATGGACTGAAGACCGTGAGCCGCGTCCCTAAGCCAGGACAGGTGGTGGTTTGTGAGAGGTAAACAGTTTTTGTGTTTGCTTCTGTTTGTCCATTTGTTTTAGAAAATAGTGGTGAGGATAGGTAATAAATTGGAGTCTGGAGGCAGACCAGGTAGGGGGTTGCCTGAAGGATCTAAGTGAGAAGAGAAATTTTCTAGTGTGATGCAGTAGAAGAGGGACAGAGGGGAAAGGTGGGGACAGAGAATGAGACCACAATAATGGACATTTATCGAGCACTTCTTGTGTGCCAGGCACCCTTCCAAGCACTTTGAAGTCTTGGCTCATTGAATGTATCAGATGGATTAATTTCTCCGGTACTCACTACACACCTGAGGTGCTAATCTTACCTGTATTTGGAGGTAAGGAAACTGAGGCATAGACAGACAGGTGAAGGTGCAGAGAATGCACACCACCCCAATTTACTTATAAGTGGATTTTTAAAATTCTTACAGAAGCATGCCCGCACTACAGAAAATAGAAAATTCAACAACGATTTTCAATTCTACCGCTCTTTCATACCCAATGTGTGTTGATATATTTCCTTGGAGAATGTTTTAGATGATGTTGCCCACTACATAGAAGTATTGTAATCATGATGTGCATTTATACACAGCATGAGCACATTGCTCCTTGTCTTTAGAACTACAGCTTTCAATGGTGGTTGAATACTTTATTGATTGGATATACTAGAGCTATTTTTCTGCTACTATGAGCATCTTGGGACATAAATCTTTAACAGCTACTCTTGTTATGTTTTAATGATACATTTCCTGAAGTTGAATTATGGAATGAAACCAAGTGGCCAACTTCAGGGCTCTTCATTTCACATTGTCAATATGCTTTTCCCACAGGGTTGAACCTATTTATAATGCCCTGAACAATATAGGAGACTATCCATTTAACTGCATCCTTGCCAGCATTGTGTATTATTATCATGATTATTTTTGCCAAATGTATTAGGGAAATGTGGTAGACCATTTTAATTTGCACCTTTTAACTTATTAGTGGGATTGATCCTTTTCTCTCACATAGAATTGATACTTGTGCTTTTACTTTAGTAATTTTTTTTTTGGAGCAGGTAATTTTTTCAAAGCAAAAATTTGCATGTTAGGATGAGTGAGTATATGATGGGGTGAGGAGAGAGGAAAAGTTGCAGAATCAGGAGCTTTGGATCCTAGAAAACTGGGAGAAGGGTCACCTGTTGGCCTCACAGCAGAGGGGAGGCTGGAGTCTTTGGTGGATGCCTTGGAACCTGTTTCAATGCTGTCTGGAAAGTGGTGAGTCTTGCTGTCTTCTGGTTAATATGTTCTTTTTTCTTTTTATTACACAAATAAAATATGTTCATTGCAGAAAAAATAAAGATAAACACAAAAGAGATAAAAATCAGCCATATTTCCACCATTCAAAGGTAAACCCTTTAACTTTTTAAATATATTCTCTCTTTCTTTGTATACAAACCATTATAACATACACACCCCCCATAATAGTTTCTATTTTGAGCTTTTTTTCTCCCAACATATATTTCTTGCTCTTCCTCCCTTCTCTTCCTCTTTCATGCTCTCTCATCCTTTAAATGCCTTTGATCTTGCAGTTTGTTTGCACTTCCTTACTCAGAATTACTGAAAAGGCTTGAGGTATTGTATCACATCTTCAAGGTCCTAGGGGGATCTATATAGCCTCTGAACCAAGCCACACAGTTGGTTGCAGTTATTTCTGTGTCTTTTTACCTGACTGTATTTGCTGCCATGAGCTTTTAACTCATAGAGGGCAACCTGGCTAGATCTGGACGTACAAACATAAATCTCATGTGTGTGTTCGTATCACAGTCACAGTCACTTGCTTGAAGAAAACCTACATAATCTAGCAGATTTTCTCCAAAGTAGTGATGACAAAGTCCATGTTGGGCTGACCTCAATATTCTACTATTGAAAAATCCAAGTTTTAAGGCAGATTTCTCCATAGGCCCAGTTTATGGAAGAGGACCCCAATTCTGTTCTTATTGTTCCTTCATTTCTTCATGGCTTTTAAAATTTGGTCTATAGGGTTAGTTGGGTTCCAATGAGGCCCACCAGGCCACCAGCCCCTAAATTCCCTGTCAGATGACAGGCAGAATTTTGGATGGAACATTTATGTCCCTACTATGGGATAAGCTCTTTCATAGACATTTAATCTATGTAAATTTTCCAATCTTTCCAAGCCTATTACTGCATCTGTAAAATTAGAAATCATAACACTATTTTGTAGGTTGGCCATGGGATTAAGTGGTATCAAGAAGGTAAAATCTTAGTATAGGAACTGGCAGAGCAAAAGTGCCCCGTAAATGTTGGCTATTACTACATGAGGGGCTGGCATGGGGTTTTTACCCGATCCCTTATCGTGACTTGCAGTCCTGTTGGAAGCTCCCCTGGGAGGACAGCCTACAGACGCAAGATGATGCATGTGGGCCATCCCATTCACTTCTTCCACCTTTCTACCGGGTAAGCTATTATCCCCTGTTTTACGAATTCATTTATTTCATTCAACAAATGTTTATAAAGCCCTGCCTGTGTGGCAGGCACTATTCTAGATGTTGAAGACACAGATGTTGGTGAACCGAGCAAAACCCCTTCTCCTGTGGAGCTTGGGTTCAGGTTGAAGGGGACAGGCCACACACAATTGCATGACTATTTCAGGGGGTGTTAAGACCAGAGGGAGAACAAAGCCAGATGTGTGCTTTTGCATGGAGGGTCATGGTGCAGCACAGGAGGTTGCTCTTACACGAGGGATCCGGGAAGGCCTCTCTACTCGTGTGACACCTGAGCACAGACCTGGAACAAGGGAGAGGGTGAGCTACTCCATACTCAGGGAAGCACACTCCTGGCAGAGGGCCCAACACCGCAAGGGCTGGGAGGTGGGAACGTGCTTGCTGGAGGCACAGCAAAGCGGGTGGTGTGGTTGGGACGGGCGTGAGTGAGAGGGAGCATCCTCCTCCTCCCAGGAGGAGAGGCGAGGGGAGAAGTGCTGGCTGTGGGAGGAAATATGTGGTAGGTCTGCAGGGCATTGTGAGAACTTGAGCTTTCACTGAACTAGGAAGTCACTGAAGGATTTGAGTAGAGAAGTGACACGTGATTTGGCGTTGTCAAGTATCGCTATGGCTGCTGCGTGAGAAACGTCTGCAAGAGGTGAGTGTGGAAGTGGGGAGACCAGCGAGGTGACTGTTGCACAATGTGGGTGAGGGAACTTGAACCTCTGGGGCTAGGGGGTGGGTGGTACAAAGAGGTGGGACTGGGGGAGGCAGGGCCCGCAGGAAGTGGGGGTGAAAGCACAATATGATGGGAACACAGGGTAGAGCAGGAATGGAGAGGTTGGTGGGGACTCGTTAAATTTGAGACGTCTATTAGAGGTTCCAGTGGAGATGTCAGGTAGGCCCTTAGATATTTGAGCCTAGGGTTTTGGGGAGAGGTCTGGGCTAGATAAATAAATATTCAGGAGTTTTTGGCATATAAATAGTACTTAAAGCCATGGGGAAGATCACCAAAGAGATGAGTACAGATGGAACAGAGAAGCAGCCCGAAGACTAACGCAAAGTGGCTCAGGTGAGGGGAACCTATGACAGGCAAAGAAATCAAAGCATGGGGTGTCAAGCAATTTGCTTCACTGTGAGTGGCGGAGATGGGACCCCAAGCTCCATGGGTCTGACTCTGAAGTCTGTCTTATTAACCCCTTAGCAACACTCCAAATGCTGGAGCAAAGAAGGTCTTTTCCTGGAGACATAAAAATACACGGGTGGCTAGCAGAGTCTCACCTCTCCACATGCTGGGGTAGCACACTCGGCCCTCAGGTTTGAGCAAATAAGACACTTCACTTGCTGGTAGAACCAGACTACACATCCATCAGCTCCACCTGGTGCAGTACTCAGGGCTCTCCAGGGAGCAAGAAAGGCCTGGTAATTAAGAAAGATTCCTTTCCTGAGCTGCAGTGGGTCACAGTGACTGTCAGGGTTAAAAGATTGATGGCTTAATAAAGACCACCTGAAAAGGCAATTGACCAGCCAGGGGAAAACAATCATCGCCACCCACCCACTACCGGCAGAGCCTCTGTTCAGATCCTACCATGAAAGCAGAGCCGCCTGCAACTCTCTGCACCAGATCTCAGCTGGCCTCATTCTATAGTTGTGAGCAATCCTCAACCAACCGTAGATGCAGTGCTTCATTCACGTATGTGACTCGCTGCCCAGTTCCTTGACTGGAGATGTAGAGATGAACAGGACTCGGTTCCCCTGCTCTCAGGAGTTCAGAATGTCGCGGAGGCCACAACCATATTCATGATCCTGAAGGAGCCGAGCCCTCCACTTTACAATGCTGCATGTGTGCATGTTTTAATCTTTTAAATATTCGTTTCTATAATGGTGTGGTGATTTAGAGCCCAGAATATAGTAAATGTTCAATAGGTTACTCACTGATTTGAAGCATGTATGAAGTTAAAGAGAAAGAGCCTAGAATCAAGAATTAGGAGACCATCGTTGTCCCTACAGCCATGGCAAAAAAGAGCTTTGTAACTTTAAACAGGTTACACTGCCTTCTCTGGGTTTTAGTTTGCCCATCTGTCAAAAACGGGGTTGGATAAAATTATCCTTGGGGATATTTTAGATCTGAGATTAGGATTTGTCAAAAGGTCTAAAAGTCTCCAGTAAAAAAGAAAAAAAAAAATCCCTTCCTAAAATGCTGCTAAATGCTGTGAGTGCGTTTCAGAGCACAGGTGTTCCGGAGGATTTAAGCAATGGAAGCAGATGCGTGCCTGCGTGTGAAACCTGCCGTCTTCGTTGTGGAAACACCCCCTTCCCCTGTCTTCCTCAGATCCCAAATTCTCAGGAGTTCAGCAGCAAGAGTTGGCTGGGCAGTTTCCTGGAAACTTAGCCCAGGTCATTCCCTGCGGCAGCCCAGTGATGGCAGGTGGAAAACCTGGGAGCCGCCTTTGCCTGTTGCAGGGCCTGCCAGCAGCCCTGCGTGTGTTGGCTGGGAGACGGCCCCTGTAGAGCTTCCTCGTGCTTTGAGCCAGATGAAGGCTGGATCTGTGGGTGCCCCAGCCCAGAACTCAGGCAGACGGCACACACGTTGCTCTCCTGCCTCCTTCAGGAGAACTTGCCGTGTATGCTGTGAGTGTAGACGTCCCCTTTGGGAGCTCAGCATGCAGGATTTGCCCGAGGGAGAGATTCCCCTGAGGCTGCTCTCTCCATCCTCCCTGCCCCCATAGCAGCTTCAGCCCTGGCTTGTCCCCTCGACAGAACCCTCACCCTTAAGTGAGGTCTGCCTACAGTCTCCTTCCAATCCACTTTCTGCAAAGGAGCTAAAGTTACCTTTCTGGGAATAAATTTTTAAGAGGGGAAAAAACCCACCGCACACAAGCGAGGTCCTGCCACACCAGGCATCACACAGACACCCCCACAGGCTGCCGGGCCCAGCTGGCGTGGCCTGTCTGCCTTTCCAAGCACTTCTTGTCAAGGGTGTCATTGTCCTTTCACTCACTAATTCCATCCACTTTTGGTGTCCTGAGTGGGCCATACTCCGGCCCTCCTAAGGGTTTGGCCAACCTTTTCTCTCTTCTCGGAAGCCCCTTCTCTCGCCTCTTCCTTTCCTCTTCCTCTGATCAAGTTCGCCTCTGAGAGCCTTCCCTGGCCACGTTGTCTAAGTGAAATCTCTCAGCCCCTGGTCCCTTACAACGTGCAAATGTTTTATTTATGTGTTTTTTTGTTTGTTTGTGTTCTCCCGCCACACCTACCTGACTGAACTTACACTCCAGGAGAGCAGAAACCGTTTCTGTGTTATTTACTGTTGTCTGTATCTCCAGGGCCTACTCGTTGCCAAGCACATAGCGGACCCTCAGTGTTTGCTAAATGGCTGCTCTGGTTCTGCTCAACTCCCCAACACCGCCCCCAGGGCATGCGCACCCTACTCCTTTACTCCTGTTGTTCCTTTGCCTGAAACAACCTTCCTCCCCATTTTCCTCCTGGAAAACTAACTCACCTTTCGAGACTCAAATATCATCTTCTCTTTGGTGCTTGCCCCTCTCCCTCCTGGCAAAACTCAAAGCACCTGCTCCAGGTCTGTGCACACCCGTATGGTGGCTTTTGCCACTCTGAACTGTCCTGATGGTTCCACATCTACTTGCCCCACTAGACTGACCCGTTGGGAGCAAAGAAGAGATCCGTTTTGTCTTCTGTCCCCACTTCTTAACAGCGTCTGTCACACAGCACTTGATGAATGTTTGTGGAGGGAGTACATACCTTAATAAATAAAGGAAATTGCTTTGTGAAATGTCTCTGTGTGAAGTCTGCCTATCTGAGAAACCCATATGTGTATACCTGCTGTTTCAATATTCCCTCTTGGAGGTTTTCTGTGGGGTTCCTGGTTCAGGGGGGCCATCTCTCTGTTTTGTGCCTTCTAGGATCAGGCAGTCGGTCTGGTTTAGAAAACACAGTTTGCTGTTGCCCGCTTTCAAAGCAACCTAGCAGTGAATTAAGGTGTCACAGGAGAAATCAGGATGCTTGGTGAAGGCAGAGCTCCACTCCCAAATACTTTGTTTACTACTCTACCCTCCCATAGAACTGGCTGGTAAGGATTCAGTTCATTCACTGACTCATTCACTCATTCACTCACTTGTTCCATTGTTCTCCTGCTATGTGCCGGGCACCGTGTTGGTGCTGTGGTTATAGAGATGCAAGAGGTAGTGATGGTCCTGGAGATGAGGCACAGACAGACAGACAGAGTGTGACGTAATCAGTGCTCCACTGGGGGATGTGTGCAGGCATGTGGCAGCAGAGGGAAAGGACGGCTTTCATCCACCTGGGGGGTTAGGGACATCTTCTGAGTGCAGGGGCTCTTTATGCTGACTTCTGGTATATAAGCAGAATTGTTTGATGCATTAGGGAAGAGAGAAGGGAGGAAAAGAAAACTAAGGAAGGTGGAGGGAACAGCATTCACAAAGGCATGACGCAGGTGTGCTTGGGAAATGGCAAGGGGTTTGTAATTCACTGCTGTCCAGAGCTTTGCTACTCAGGGTTCAGTGTGTGGACCTACGGCACTGACATCTCCACAGAACTTGCTGGAACAGGAGAATCTTGAGCTCTACCCTGAACCAACTCAGAATCTACATCTTAACAAGATCCTCAGGCAGTTCCTGTGCACATTGAAGTTTAAGAAAACTGGGCATGAAGCTGTAGCATGCATCAAATCACCTGCAGCCTTCGTTAAAAAACAGACCACGGGGCCCCACCTTGGAGTTTCTGAATCAGTAGCTCTGGGAGGGGCCTGGGAATGTGCATTTCTCTAAAGTTTCCAGGTGATGCTGGTGCTGCCGGTCCAAGCACGGCACTGTGAGAACCGCTGTGGTGGAGCAGAGCAGGATGCGGAATTTCTGGGAAATGAGCTGGGCAGCTGGTGGGATTCAAATCCTGAAAGCCTGGACTGGGGAGGAACTTGTCTTGGAGTGCTGGGGACCACTGTGGAGTTGTCACCCAGGAGGGTGACATGGTCTACTGTCACGGTGGAAGAGCTCTCTGGCAGCACTCGGAAGGTTAGGATGACAGGCTGTCACTACATTCCAGGTGAGACTGATGGATTTTGGTCCAAGTCAGTGGTGGTAGAGATGGCTTCAGGATAAATTTGGGGGTCAGAATCTGTAGGAGTCAGACTGATGGGGTGGGAGGCGGAAGTCACAACCCCCTCTTCCTTGGGACCCGGAGGATGGCCTGCTGCTCACTCCCTCCCTGTGGCTGTTGCCCTTTCGTGCCCAGAGAGCCACCCACTTCACTTGCCTCCTCTTCGGAGTCTGCCTCTGGCTCCATCTGACAGGTTTCAGCCTGCAGTGTTTGAAGAAAGAGGTGCAGTAAACCATTCAGAAACAGGATTTATTAATGGGAGGCATGTAATTACTGCCAGACACAGCAATCTGAAGAGTTTATGGCCTAAGCGTCTGGTGTCATTCATTAAAACAAAGTGGGATCTTGGCATGGACGCCATCACCCTGGGACCAGACTCGTCTGCTCCTGTGAAAGCCCCTCCCCCCGGGGTCTGCAAGTTGAGTCCGGCTCAAGGCTCAAGAGGCAAAGGCAGATAAGTCATCAGGGCAGGGAGTCTGGCTCCGGGACAGGCCTTGTTGGGACCCCTTGGAGAAGCAGGTCCTGTTGCCAGGGCAGGGTCTCTGGAGGGGATGGTGACCTGTCTGTTTTTGTCCTGCACCTCTGATTCCATAGTAACATGTCAGCAGACCCATCACTAATGACGATCTCGCACACTTGTGACTTCTCCAAAGACTTCCTTCCTTCCATGTCTCACCAGCCCCCCACAGAACCTATGATGCAGACAGCAGAGGTTAGCATTGCCTCTTGACAAATGAGAAACTGGGGCCCAGAGAGGCTTGGTGAGTCTCCCAAAGTCACATGGGCAAAGGAACACTTCCGTACTGAGCTCCCACGAGGCCGAGCTCGAAGTCCCAGCTCAGTGGTGAGGGCGCTGGTTTGTCTCGAGGGCAGACCTGGCTACCAGAGGCCCTGGCTGCTGCAGGACTTGAGTCCAAACCCAGGATTTCTCTTGAATAGCTCTATGCCCTTGGAGGAACTGCTCTGAGTCTCAGGGTCCTCAAATATAAAACAGGGGGAGGAAAATATTTCACCTCCTTTTCAGGGTGGATGTGGGGAGTACATGGCTTTGCAGGGTCTGGTGCTGCTCACCTTCCTTTCCCCTAACTTGTGACCCTCTCTGGGCCTCCCAGAAAGCTCACACTACTCGGGATGGGGATGCTGCTGCTCAGATGAGATAATGGAGGGAATATGCTTTGGAAAATCCTTGCACACCATTCAAATGTGAGGTAATAATAGGAAAATGGATCTTCTACCACCCTGCCAAGAAACAGCAACTTTGAGACAAAAAGCAGACCTAAAGTCTAGAATCCTCATCATCATGATTGGGTTTGGATAGAGGAATTTTTCTGCCTTTTCAAACAAACATTTATCTTAAAAGTTATTTTATATCGAGGAATAGAGAGGATATCTGTAAAGCACAGTGTGGAACCCAAAGTAGGCTATGGCTACCTGGCAGGTATTAGTATACCGATTAGGGTCCATTTGACCCCAAGCTCTTCCTGGGGGACTGGAGTCCTCATTATTTGAGGGTTCCCTCATGCCCAGCACAGGATCTGGCATATGGTAGGTCCTCAGCCATTGTTTAAACTGAACCAAATTGGATTCCGTCATATTCTATGGGTTCTTTGAAAGCAGAGCCTATGTTTGACTCATTTCTCTCTTTCCAGAGCCAAGCCTAGTGCCTGGCACAGAGTAGGTGCTTAGGAAATTCAGGATGGATTGAAATTGAGCACAGAGAAAAATAAGGCAGGCTTATCTAATGTCTGCACTGAATGTGGGAGGAACCCCGGGGTCCAGGTAGGGAAGGAGTCTGGGATTCGTAGCCTGAGTAGGTAGCAGTCAAATGACAGGCTCTCTTCAAAGGCACATGGTAGGGAGGGGAGAGGAGAGGATGTGGTTTCCCAAATGCCTTTTTAGCTGGGAGGGGAGCCTCAGTTGGCAGCAACGGTCAGGTAAGGGGAGGCTGGCAGCACAGGGGAGGCCCCAGCCAGGGCTACAGAGACAGGAACAAATGAGCCAGAGGAGAGGAAGCAATTCAGATGGAGACGAAATGCGCTTCAAACCCCCGTTGCCTCTCTGCATCTGCAGGAACTTACGTGGCAGCGATGTGAGAGTTGGAAGGAAAACAGGCTTTGCAGTCAAATAAATCTGCGTGCAGAGCCTCTCGGTGCAAGCCAAGGCTGTGGGGTCTTGAATGTGATGTTTTTCTGAACCTCCATTTCCTCATCTAAAAGAAATGGGATAAGTGATTGTTACCTTACAGGGTTGTTGTGGATATCAAAGGAGTGTCTTGTAAGTAATAACACAGCCATTTATTAAGCACCTGCTCTCCACCAGGCACCGTGCCTAGTAGCTGTATGGATTTAATTAGTAATCCCCTAATCACCCTGCAAGGTCGTTTTTATCATCTCTGGTCTCCACTGCAGGAAACTGAAGTTCAGAGACGTAGAACAATTTGCTCAAGTGACAGAGCTGGACATCGACCGGGCTGTGTCTGTGAAGACTTCCTATGGATATATATGGACCTGACGATGACGTTGCGTGAATCTTAGTCAAGCCCAAAACTCTCATACAGCAGAAGGTTCCTTCACTGTCAGCACTTTGTTTCCCTCACTGCCTCTCCTTTTTTTTTTTTTTTTTTAAACAAAGCTAAACCTTTGACTAACCTGGCAATCTGTGAAAGGGGCGTTAAGTTCCACTGAGTGATTTAAACGTGATTTGATTCCCTCTGTCCAGGTGCTCTTTGGCTTCAATGGGACGTGGATCAGGAAATTATTTCTAGGTGTTTATATGAGGGAAGAGGAAAAGCTGCTGAGAGTTCAACTTTTGGACACTGCAGCAACATCTGAAATATCAAAACCTATCCTTCCAAAAGAAAACTATCAACTCTTTTGACTATGTTTGGAATCTTTCTTTGAAGCTTTAGCCAAAGATGAGATAAATGTGAAAGGTAAGGAAAGCAAATTAGCTTTTATCGCAATCTACCATGTGCCTGTGTCTTGATGTACTATCTCCTCAATTCCTCGCAGTAATCCTGTAGGGGAGGTATGCTTAGATGCATTTTCCACACAAGAATGCTCAGAAAGGTGAACATTTGTCTGAGATCACACAGTGATTTGGCATCAAAGCCAAGATTTAATCCATAGCCTGCTTGGTCCTAAAGCCAGGTCTTTTTTCTTCTACTCTGAGCTTCTTAGTCTGTGTGTCTCCTGATGGCAGCTTGCATCCTCTTTCTTTAAGGAGCCCATCCTTTGGTCCTGCATAGCCCCCAGAGAGATCCGGCAGTTTCAGAAGAAAGACTTTCAGCTTAAGACTGCTTGGGACCACCAAAGGTCCTCAACAGACAATGCAGGCAAGCACGCTTTTGGAAGGTGCTCTTAGTGAATTGTACACTGGCTGGATGGTTCTATTTTTGGATGTGAACTCAGGCATCAGGAGCAGGTGGTACCTTTTTTTTTTTTTTTTTTTTTGGCAGAATAGATCGGGCTTGGGGGAGGAGGAAGCAGGAATGAAGCAGGGAAGAGAGCCCTTTTCAGTTTATCTAAAAGTGAGTGTTATAAATTTAAGCAACCCACGTGCAGTTCCCATTATTTAGTGGTTTTAGTTAGATCCAGGCTGCTACAGGTGGAAGATGTCCTATCTGTCCCACCTCGTTTAATTTCTAATGCACTCTTGGACTGTAGTCGTAGACAAATCCAAACAAGCTACCAAACACTTAGTTTGCAAGCCATCCTCAAGCTTCTCCTTCGGGGTAGTGGAGAGCTCACGGGCTTTGGAGTTGGTGAGATACGAGTTTGACTTTCAGCCATGCCACGGATCTGTGTGGCTTTGGGTAAGCCATCCAACATCTCTAACCTCAGGCCCCCCATCTGTAAAATGAGTATAATAATGCCTGCTTTTTAAGGTTGTCATGGTTGTAAAGTGCTTGATGCTTGGCAGACACTCATTAAACGTTAGTGACTTTTTCTCCCTGTATCTCAAAGTGCAAATTCATTATCTATTATATATTCTGTTAGGTCGAGAAGTGGGCATGAATGACGACCTATATTTTTTAGGACAGCTTGGATCCACCCAGATTGTTGGCAGGGACTATCAGCCTCGGTTTATGACTTAAGCCAATGCCCATTATGTCATTATGGAGCCTGCAAAAGTGATTACTAATGTTACTTTTCCAGTTCACTGCGGAGCAGAGGGGAGAGTTTTTCACACTGCTGGCGTTTTGTTGGAGCACGACGATATGAATCACAGATGGCTTCCTCGGCAGATGTGGCCCTGTAGAACTGCAGTGCTGGTTTATAAGGGGTTTAATGAAAACCTGGCACCCTTCCAAACTTGAATCAATCCTCTGGGGTTCTCAGCTTATGCACGTACAAACCAATCTGCAAATGTGCACCCTGTTGATGGTGTGGGGAATGCTGGGGTGAAAAGTTTTTTACCTGAGAAACAAAGCCAAACTGATCGGGCCAAGTTCACAGGCGTGGGGCCTGGGAGATGGAACAGTGACGTGGAAGGGAAGTTCGTAGGAGGAGAGTGGCTACATCTGAAGGATGTCCAGATGGCCACTGCCCAGCTGGGGGTGATCTGCACTCAGGTAGAAGGATGGCTTTCCCAGCTGCTTGGGGCTCACAGTATTTTCTTCCTTGCCATGGGTTAGGAGTAAGCAGGAGCCACAAGTGGGAGATACGGAATAACAAAATAGTTTCATTAGTTCATAGTGTAAATTGGAACTGGACTTGCCTATTGTTGCCTCGGCTTGAAATGGGCCGCTGTTATTTCTCATTTATTTTATTTTGCCATCAATTGTCATTCCTTGGTGAAGGCTTCCTTGATAACTTTCCTAAAAGAGAGCCTCCAAGCTCTTTGCTATATTCTATCTTAGCTGTGCATTTATTTCATGACATATCACAATTTATTTGCCTATTGGCTTGCTGTTTTGGCTCTTTAGTAAAATATAAGCTCCTCGAGGGTAGGAACTCTGTTCATCTTGTTGACCAATGTAGCCCAGGGCCTAGCAGAGCACCCGGCACATAGTGGACATTCAATAAATATTGTTGGATGAGTGAATAAATTTTGTGACAAGAATAAGATCAGTCTTTGCAGCTTAATGCCACCATTTACAAGTTGTATAACTGTCCATGTTACTTAATCTTTCTTAGTCTCAGATTCTTTATCTGTAAAAAAGAGATAAAAATATACAATAAAGGGCAGATGTTTATGTAGAATAGCATCTTGCACATAAGAAATAGCCAATAAATTGAAGCTATCATTATGCAATCATTGAAGAATTAAGTTAACCACCAACAAATATTTATCAATATTTCTGTTCAGCTCATATCTATTGAGTATCTAGTATATGCCATGCCCCAAACCAAGCACTTTGACATGCGTTATCTTATGTTATTCTTCACAACAACCTTGTAAGATGTTCTCATTTTAGAACAAAGGAAACAGACTTAGATTAAGTGGCTTGAACAGGCTTATGTAGCTACTCAGTGGCAGCGGCAATATTAACTGCATTTCTATTTTTAAAGCATAATTTTCCCCCATAATTCCAGGCTGCTTCCTATTAACACTCACTCTGGATAAATAAACATAAGGAAGCCACATTCTCTGTCCTCTGGGGGCTCTGGTTTAGGCGATAAGACATGTGTAAGAGTAAAATGAACACTAATAAAAACCAAAGTTTTTTGTGCTGCTTTGAAGTTTACAAACCTTGTCCCAATATTTACAACACGTTCAAGTTTTAAAAGATTATTATCCAGGATATATAAATAATTCGTACAAGTCAATAAGAAAAAGACAAACAACCCAATGGAAAAATCGACAGATTATAAACAGGCAATTCAAATAGCCAATAATCACATGAAAAGATGCTGGGCATTACTAGCTATCAGGGAAATTCAAATGAGTCCACTAAGATACCATTTCCCATCTGTCAGACAGGCAAAAATAACAGGGAGAGAAACCCAAGTGTTGATGAAAATAAGGAGAAATGGGAACTACCATACCATGGCGGTGGGACTGTAAATTGGTAAAATCAATTTGGGGAGCAACTGGCAATACTTCATAGGGGTTGATATGAACGTAGCCACAGAACCAAGCTTCCTCAGTGAGGTACAACCTTACAGAAACGCTTGCACATGTGCAGAAGGAGATGTGCAATGATACTCAGTGTCAGCATTTTATATAATAGTGAAATATTGGAAACAATTTAACCGCACATTAATAGGGGAATGGATAAATGGGTCATCTGTAGATGGAACATGAAATAGCAGCTGACGGAATAAATTAGAGCTACACTCAGCAACGTGGCTAACTCGCTGGAACACATCGTTGCACGAAAAAGAGCACGCTGCAGAAAGGCAGACAGGATATCATTTATGTACACTTAAAAAACGTGCAAAACAATGCCACATGTTTAAAATTAACTCTGTTTCTCTACCAGAAAGATCTGGTCAGGAGTGATACACGCTGCTAGACGGTAATAATTACTTCTGGGGAGGAGATAGGGAAAGTTTATAAAGAGGACTTTTATGGAATCTTCCACTGAATGTTTTAATTACAAAATAATCTGAAGCAAATATGGCAAAATATGAACATCGTCAGATCCAAGGGGTGGGTAAAGTACGTTTGTTATGTTTTTCTTTGAACTTTTCTGCGTGTATGGGATATTTGATAAACCAAACACCTAACTAACTCAGAACTTCTTCCCCAAACTATCTAATCTGATCCTCTTTAAGACCCTGAAGGCAGCCATGAAAGAGATGTTAAACTCTGCAGTTTCAGGCTTTCCCTCTCTTGGCACCTGCCTTTTGTTGTGCTGATTGAGGCTGCAGGGCAGGTGAAGAAGAGCCTAATAGATTTCCATTAGAAAGGGCCTGCAGCCATGGTGGGGGTGGGGCAGGGGGCACGGAAAAGGGGAAGGGAACCAGGAGGGTGAGGGTGCTGAGGTTCTGAGACAAGGTTGAAGAAACTGAGGTTCCAAGGAGAGTAATTTACCAACATCCTACAGGGACAGAGCTGGAATCTACAACCCCTATTACCTAACCCTACATTTAGGTCAAAGGCAGAAGCACAGATATTGGATGTGGATAGATGTGGGTCAGATCCCAGCTCAGCTATTTAGTATCTGTGTGACCTTAGGGACCTCTGAGCTTGGGTCCCTGTTGCCTCTCTTAGAGTGTCATTGAGAAGCCCAAGTAACATAATGTATATAAAAAGACTAGTGGGAATTGGTACTGTGTCTAAATCTTGGTGTTTACCCCATAAAGTTACAATCACCATCAGCAGTAACATTTCAATTTGTTTCAGCCATTCTTCAATACCTTGTCTTATAACTTCCTCCCCCCACTGCCCTCCTCCCCCAGCCTAAAGCTGGACGGATTTCTATGGGCAAGCAACCAATTTATCTGTGTCCAAAAATCGGTTTCAGTGTTCCAGTGAAGTCTACCAAACCCAGAGACAAGGAGAAAGATCACCTCCTTTTCTCTGGAGTCCTCACTCCTAAGAGTGCAGTCTGAGGTCTCATCAATTTTGGGAGCAGTCACTTCATACATGTCTACTGAACTATTGACTAAAACCCCTGAATCTTTTTGTATAACTTACAATCAAAATATGCCCTTTGCCCACCCTATACAGTCAGATTTTCCAACTCAAATGGAGGATCTTGAATAGAAAATAAAAAGGAAAGACCAAGATAACAAAAAAAGATCCTAGTGCAATGCAGGAAATAAAATTGCTTTTATTTTGTGAGTATTATCATGATCTTATGGGTTTTTTTAAAAAAAATTATTGTTAAATGTGCTATAAATCATTATCATCATTTTTTTTTATTTCCCAATTGATTTGACCAGTGGGAATTCCTTCAAGTCAATTCCTATGTCCTTTTGATACATCTCCTTCAATCTTTCAGTCCCTGATTGTTTTCTGACTTAAGATATTCCAAGGCTTTCTTTGCCCCAGAGCCAGAATCAGCTAAGTCTCCAAGTGATAAGGAAAACCGCCATCTATTACTTGTCACAGCAGCCACCTGAGACCCCCACTGCTCATGGAAGACCCGCATCAGCATAACACTAAACCTATTACCCGGTGCATCAACTAATCTATTACCTGGTGCATCAACATAATACTAACCTATTACCTGACATATCAACTAACCTATTACCTGGCGGGCATTAGCCACCTGAGACCACACCCCTCGGACCACTCCAACTTAATAAAAGTGGGAAAAATCGAGTAGACGGGGCTTAGAATTTGGTGTCGAGACCCCTCTGAGCCCGCCAGCAAACCAACCTTGATTCTCCGACTCTCTATGTACTGCTCAGTTTGTCCTCAGGACCACCCGTTGTAACACCTGCTGTAACACAAGGAGCACTGGTTCTTTTTAGTGGAGAATGGTGTTTAGAAATGAAGATTTGAGTACTATGTGTGCTCTCTGCTACTGGGGTATCATTGCTTCTGGGCCCTTTCAGTGTAGAAAAATAAATCAATGTATGCATGCATCTCTCTCTCTCTCTCTCCCCCCGCACCTCCCCCCGCCAAGTCTCAAAGATTAATTTTATGTGTCAACAATGCCCAAATATTTGGTCAAACACTATTCTGGATATTTCTGTGAGGATGTTTTGGATGAGATTAACATTTAAATCAGCAGACTTTGGGCAGAGCAGATTACCCTCCGTGATGTGAATGGGCAACATCATATCAGTTGAACACCTGAATGGAACAAAAACTGCCCTCCCCCAGGCAAGAGGGAGCTCTCTAGTGACCGCCCCCCCCAAGTTGAACCTCAGCAATGACAGCTCTTCTCCGGACCTCCAGCCACCCTGCAGATTTTGGACTTGGCAATGTTCATAATCCTGTGAGCCAATTCCTTGAATAAATCTCTCTTTCTATACATACACACATCCTATTGGTTCTGTTGAACTGAAGAATTCTGTTTAACACTGAGGCCGCTACCTCCAACTCAAATCTAATGCCATGGTGTCCTTGCTCACTTTCCTTGTTCATACTTGTGTCTCCCATCTTTTGCAGTGAGAATCATGGTTTCCAAAAAAGTCAATACGTTTACTCATTCGTTACAGTGCAAATACACATAGGAAGACAACTGTCTCGGACACTTCAATATCATGAAAGAAAGCAAATAAAAAAGTAGGAGAAGTGTTCTGTGTGAGATAAAACTAAAGAGACCTGACAACCAAAAGCAGCACATGATACTTGCTTGGATTCTGGGCATTATTGGGGAACTGGGAATATAGACTGTACATTAGATAATATTTTATAAAACTAAATTTCTTGGATCTGATAATGATATCACATAGAGGAATATAATCATTTGTAAGAGATATTATTTAGGAATGCAGTGCTTTGATGTTGGCAAATTACTCTTAAATGGTTCACAAAAATATGTAAGTAAATATACATAGATTAGATGTAGATTGATTGGTAGAGAGAAAGATATTGTATGTGTGTATGTGTGTGACAGAGGGGGAGGGAGAAGGAGAGAGAAGGGGAATGCATGCAAATGTGGCAAAATACTAACAGTTGGTAAATCCAAGTTTAGGAAAAATAGGAGTTACTTGTATTACTCTTTCAACTTTTCTGTTGAAATTTTTCTATTTGAAAATTTTCAAAATAAACAGATGGTGGAAATAGTAATAAGTATTATATACCTAGTGTTATGTATCTACAAACAGGGATTATGCATCAAGTGCTGACTTTGTGTTAGGCATGTGTTAAGTGCTTTATGTACATCATTAACTTGTTTAATCCTCACCACCATCCTCTGAGGTCGGTAACATCATCATCCTACTTTACAGCTGAGGAATCTGAGGCTCAGAGAGGTGCAGAAACTTGCCTAAGTTCACACGGCCAGCAGGATAGAAGGAGGCCCAGACAGAAGAGTGTCCTGCCAGGGCCGTCAGCTAGACAGTGACCACAGCAGGACCAGGACAGGGGCATCTGATTCTTACTCTGGGGCTCAGTCCATTGTAACAGAAACGATCTTCTTGCTTGTTTTCTTACTCACTGGGGCTCCATTTACAGAAAGATTTCTTCCGGCTCTACTAAGCTCATTCCAAAGAGAAAAGATTCTGTCTCTCCCTTTGCCTTTGAAAAAGATAAGCATCCAGCTTCCTGTCCTCTGGCTTTTACCCAGACCTTTTATACTCATTATTCGCAGCAATGCATGGTTCTCTCTGGTTATTGGGTCACAACTTTATCAGATTCCAGAGATGTGAAAGCCCAAGCAGGCAGCAGAGGCTTCAGACTAAGGGCAAGCATTCCTATTCATTAATAGAGGGACAGTGATTCTTTGTCTGCTTCTAGCTGTTTGCACGCTATTCACTTTAAACGCAAGCATAGAGTCAGCCTAGTACAGTGTTCTGCACACTGGGGGTTATGACCCATTAGTGGGTCTTGAAATCAATTTAGAAGGTGGCTGTCAGCAATTAAAAAAGTGATTTAGAATCAAATTAGATAGAGCAGAAAATATCAGCACGTATGCTCATTATAAAGGTAAGTATTGTTTTGTGAGTATACACACGCACACACAAACACGTATGTTTGTTCTGAATGTGGTGTAAAATTTATATCTTATTATGAGTCACAGTTTAAATGATTCCAAAGCTATTGGTCTAAGGCAGGGGTTGGCAAATACCTGTTTTTGTGAACAAAGTTTGTTGAAACATAACCATACCCACTACTGTATGTATTGTCGTTGGCTGTTTCCATACTACAACGGCAGAGTTGAGTAGTTGTGACACACTGCGTGGCCTGCAAAGCCTGAAATATTTATTACTTGGCTCTTTACAGAAAAATTTGCCATCCCCTTATGGTCTAGGATATTGAGACAAAAACTTCCAATTCAAAGTCAAATAAAGCTCCCATTGTATATAATCTCTAGAATTTCTATCTCCCCTATTTCTCCCCCAATAAGCATCTAAGTTGTAGTATTCGCATGTAGATTTATGTAAATGTGCATATAACTATGGAAATGTAGGCATAACAAATGCAATTATTGCTTAGGAAACCAGGAGTACTGAAATGTCATGTCCTAGCACATAGCAAACAGGATGACCTTTCCATCCTAGGAAAATATTTTGATGTTTAACCTCATTGCACTCAACCAGACGTTTCCTTGCACAAATTTTCAAGTGAAATACTTCAATCCTGCATTCATCTTGGGGGCCACGTGTCTTATCCAAGTTAAATATTTCCAGAAAATAAATGTCTAGACACCGTCTCATATAAATTAAGCACCCGGTTTTTAAAAGATTCTTAGCAGACCTCCTTTTCGGTATGTGGGTGAACATAATTTCACTCCTGTGCAAAATGCTGGGTAAAACCTGATGTGCCTAAGTCCGTGCACCTGCAGGTGGTTAATGAGTGCCGTTCAGTCATTAGTGGGCAACGTGTGTGTGTGCCCGTGTGTGTATGCGTGTGTCTGTGTGTGCAGGCGTGTGTATACCTCTGTGTGTGTGTATGTGTGCCTTAGGGAGGCGGAGACAGGTTGGGGAAGACAAGACTCAAAGGGTATATTACGTATTTCATAGAAGAGCTCCCTTTTCTTTAAAATTATTATTTATAAGAATCTTGGATGAAAAAGCGCATATATGTTGACATCTGCCTCAGCGCAACTGCCGTATTTGCTGAATCTTCTCTTTGGACAATAAGGAACATGTGAATGAAGTACATGAAGATGAAGTTCTGTTTTATCTCTTTGACTTCATTTTATTCATGTTTGAGGTTTTTTAAATCAATAGGCTTTATTTAATTCAAGGGAGGTATTTTAGTGTTTTTGACATTTATATTTTCCTTGATATATACTTTTGTATCACTGTGATATAAATTACAGTTTTTTTCATAAAAAAGGAAATCTTTAAGGAAAAACAAATACCTGAAAGATCAATTGTTTTTGGCTGTTCTTATTATATGTTATTATATATTTATATTTTATATAAAGGTTATACATATACATACTTACATAAATTTTATATTATACAAACATAATAAATATTTTAAATTAATATATAAATCATTTATATTTTCTATAAATATACAACATGTATTTATATGTAATAATACATATAAATATATAATACAATTAAAATATTTTATTACACATATTTTCATGATATATATTTAGCTATGCTTATTGAGATAAAGAAAAGAATTCCATATGAGGGAATTTATAGGGAAATATATTGAACTACCTGAAATTCTCTGGAGAGGTAATTTAAGACATAGTCATTATATTTTCCTTTTCTAGAATTTTGAAAAATCATGCACAGCATTCTTCTGTGCATTATATATATTTTTTTAAAGGAGAAAATTTGGGAGAGGATTCAGGAAGTGGAGAGGAGAAGGAAGGAATTTTACATTTCATTGAGATACACGTAAAAGTCCTTTATTCTCCTTTCCCAGAACCCTGCAAACAAAAAAACAAATTTCTAATGTCGCACTACTTTCCATTTATTCATTCAGTGACTATTTAGTCGATGTCTACTATGTGCCACACACCAGGCTAGGTGCCAGAGAACAGAAACGAGATCTGTGCTCTCGTGGGACTTGTGATGCAGAGGGAGTGAGGTGGGGAAATAAACAAGTAAACAAGGCAATCTCAGGCAGTGGGCATGTTCGGGTAAAGCAGTACCAGTGTTACAACCGAGCCAGGTTCATTGTCACTGCTCAAGAAGAAGCCAATACACTGAGACGGCAGGGGTTACAGCGGAGAAAGAGTTTAATATCACAGACAACATGCGAGGAGATGGGAGGAAGTTCTCAAAATCGTCTCCCTGAGAATTTGGGAGAAAGGGTTTTTAAAGATAGTTTGGTGGGCAAAGGGCTAGGCAACTGGGTCTGCTGATTGGCTGGGTTTGGGGTGGAACCATAGGGGCCTAGAAATTGTCTTCTTGTGCTGAGTCGGTTCCCAGGTGGGGGTTGCCAGTCCAGTTGAGTTAGTTCCTTGGTCTGGGCCACTGGTCTGGGTGGGTCAGTCCTGGTCCACTGGAACGCAGGCTCTGGAAGATATCTCAAAAACTAGCCTTAGGTTTCAAAAGGCTGATGTTATCTCTGGGAGTAATTAGGAAAGTTAGGAATCTCTATTACCATCAGCTGTGTGACTCCCGAAAGCAAACTAGGGGACAATGGCTGGCTATATATGTATTTTTAACTATGCCTATACCTTTGCAGAGTTCAGGCCCTACCACAGTTCCCACCTTGTGGCTTTTTAGTAATTTTATAAAGGGCAGTTTCACCTGAGTACATTCTGGAGCGAGCAGGCACTTTTGTCTGGGTAATCTGGAAAGGCCTCTCCCTAGAGGTAATGTTTGAATTGAGCCCTGAATGGGGAGAAACACATTCTTGTGAAGATCTGAGGCAACAGCATTCAAAGCAGAGGGAAGAGCTGGTGTGAAAGTCCTGAGGAGTAACATGGGAAATAATTCGTTCTGAGGTCATATCTTATATGAATAACCTTTGGATTACTATTTTTTAATTTTTATTTATTTATTTATTTATTTATTTATTTTTTGAGACAGAGTCTCACTCTGTTACCCGGGCTAGAGTGTCGTGGCATCAGCCTAGCTCACAGCAACCTCAAACTCCTGGGCTCAAGTGATCCTCCTGCCTCAGCCGCCCGAGTAGCTGGGACTACAGGCATGCGCCACCATGCCCAGCTAATTTTTTCTGTATATAATTTTAGTTGTCCACATAATTTCTTTCTCTTTTTAGTAAAGATGGGGTCTCACTCTTGCTCGGGCTGGTCTTGAACTCCTGAGCTCAAACCATCCACCCGCCTCAGCCTACCAGAATGCTAAGATTACAGGCGTGAGCCACCGCAGCCGGCCGAGGCGTACTGTTTTTAAAAGTAGGCCTGAGGGATACTTATCCCTTAAGAATCTTGTAGGAAAAGGATTCTGTGGTGAAGTAACTTTTAGAAATGGAGTAGGGCTAAGATGATGCCTGTTTGCATTTCTTAGCAAGCTCCATTGTGATGGAGCTTGGTGTCCTCAGCTGTTCTGAACTCTGAGTATGAGGCTCTGTGGGAGACTGTATTTTCCAAAGATGGCCATAGTAATATCTCCTATCCCACATTGCCTTCTTACAAAATGACCGTGACATTTACATGTTCACTTGTGGGGGTCTAATTTCCTTCCCTTGAATCTGGGTGGGCTTGTGACTATACTAGAAGTCATCACATGTGACTTTAGAGGCCAGAGCATAAAAGGCAATACAGCTTCCATTTGGATCTGTTGGGATCCCAGCTGCACAGGCAGCCACATGGAGTGGCTTCCTGTAGGTGTTCTAATTGACAGGGCCGGCTCAGGTTCTCACCAACAGATAGCATCCATCCCACATGTGTGAGTAAGGAGCCTTCATATGATTCCTGCTCTTACCTGTCAAGTCACTCCAGCCTTAGAGGCTTCCAGCTGACGCCCCAGACACTGTGGAGCAGGGACAAGCTGTATCCTCTATGCCCTTTCCCAACTCCTGACCCACAGAGTCTGTGAGCATAATAAAACGGTTGTTGTTTTCCACTATCAAGTTTTGGGTGGTTTATTTCACAGTAGACAACTGGCATACATTCTTAGTGCCTTTATTGTCAGCTGTAGGCACTGGTAGTCTCCTTAGGCAGGAGAGGATGCCACTCAAGTGCTGGTACCAGTGGGCTAAAGAAGTCAACCTGTATGGTCATGTCACTGGTCTAAAAAAAAAAAGAATAGAAGTCAACCTAGTGGGATCTCAGAGCACAAGTCCTTTACCACTGAGATGAATGGGCAGGCTAGACCATTCAGGCCAAGCTGGGCCAAAAAGAGGCAAATGATTCTGCTTCTGCACAGTCCTAACTGGTAGACAACCAGCCAGCATCCGTGTGCCTGCACTCTCTACCCATTGGCGTTCATGCCGGCCTCCAGAATGTGACCCTTCTTCCATACGACCCTTCACAGAGCTGAAGACAGGCATCATCTTTGCATGTTTGGATCAAACTACATTATTTGGCATTCTTGGAGAGTAGTCTGCAAAGTTCTAGCTCGAAGGGTTTGTTTTTGCTGGTGCCTCAGTGCCCACATGCACATGTAGCCTACCCAGCTATTACCCTCTTTGCTGTTCATAGCATAGAGATTAATAGCATAGCCCCAGGAGGTATTCTGCTGATTCAGATCCTTACTCAGCAACTTATTAGATCACTAGCACACTACTTATAATGTCCAGGTTTCAAATTCCTCTTCTGTAAAACGGAAATGATGGTAATGGTACATATGTTGTGGAAATATTTTGAGAATTAAATGAGTTAATTTGTGAAAGCACTTAACATAGCACCTGGCTCATAGTAGACATTATGGTAAATATGTGCATATGAAATATATATTTATAAATAATATTAATATACAGGAAATATATAGGGTATATGTAGAATAGGTATACATATACACATATACACTGTATATATATATATAAACACTATATATAACTGTATATAAACACTGTATATAACTGTATATACACTGTATAATATATAAACTACAGTGTATATGTGTATATGTATATATTTCCCTTAAAGCCCTTGTTACCCTCAATAATGTATTAATTGTACCATAGCCATGTGGTTATACATATTCTTTAACGATCTACCCTGCAAACTCATTGCTGTGAACAAAGCAAGTCTTAGTCATGGTTGTTTTATCTTGGAAACAGTGCAATGTTCTCCTCCTCCAGGGCAGGACACATGGCTTCCTCACCTCTGTGACCTCAGAATCCGGCACAGGCTTGTCCACTCTAAGAACTCTATAAATGTTTCTCAAATTAATGAATGGCTAAGGGATCCATCTGCGATGTGTCAGTAGGATGTGCAGCCTAATGCTATGATGTTGAAAAATCGATTTCTTCTTGAGCTCTCTGACCATGCATCATCTCAAGTGGCAGAAGGTCTGAGACAAGCCCGGGTGAGCTGGCATGTCAGCCTCCAAGACGGAGCCAAAGTCAGAGAAACTTGAGTCAGTCATAAAGCACGACGGGGAGGCTAAAGCAACAAGAGCTTCTACTGTGCTGTGACACCATCTTCCACCCATTTATGGGGGTGAAAACAGTTTACCAGTGGTCCAGGGAATTAAAAAAAAAACACCTCAACCTCTCCATACATTTAACAATGTAAACTGCCCCAGGAAATGACTTGAGTGCTGAGGTCATTTCCTAGATGGGCTTGCAAATTTCATTTGTCGTCAATTTCAAGGCAAGTGTAAAGAAACTGGAAACTCCATGTGGATGGTTCTGGGAAGTGAGTGGGACATGGACACCATGGTTACCACCCAGGGTCTGAGTAGGAACTTTTGCAACATGACATCATAAGCCTGGGACCAGGTCAGGCTGCAATGATAAGGCAATTGAATTGGAATATGGAAAGAAAATCTCTCCAAGGGGAGCAGAGACCAGCTGCAGTGGTTTGCGGTAGTATTGCTTCAGGTTCATTTAAATATTTTTTTTAGTACACGCTCTCTGCCAGGCAATGCTGAGGACACAGAGATCAATGCAATCTCTGGCCTCAAGAAACTCATAATCTAATGTGAGAGACCAGTGTATAAGCAGATAATCTCCGGGAATATTCTAAGTGTGGGAAGAGAGGGAAGCAGAGGTGCTGTGGCAGCACAGAGAAGGAACCTGGGTCTAACCTGCCAACACCATACTGCCCATGTGCAAGAGGGCTCTTCACTTAGGGTATCCCACATTGCCAGGGTAGGCTTTTTAAATTGCAAATGCAAAATGTGGCCATATTATTTATTATTTCCTCCTTATAATGCTTTTTGTTTTTAGAGACAGGGTTTTGCTCTGTTGCCTGGGCTAGAGTGCAGTGGTGTCATCACAGGTCACTGCAACCTCAAAGTCCTGGGCTCAAGTGATCCTCCTGCCTCAGGCACCTGGGTAGCTGGGACTACAGGCACATAACACCACACCTGGCTAATTTTTAAAATATTTTGTAGAGACAACGGTCTTGCTATGTTGCCCAGGCTGATCACTACACCTGGACTTATAATGTCTTTTTTTTTTTTTTTGAGACAGAGTCTCGCTCTGTTGCCCGGGCTAGAGTGAGTGCCGTGGCGTCAGCCTAGCTCACAGCAACCTCAAACTCCTGGGCTGAAGCAATCCTACTGCCTCAGACTGCCGAGTAGCTGGGACTACAGGCATGCGCCACCATGCCCGGCTAATTTTTTCTATATATATTTTTAGTTGGCCAGATAATTTCTTTCTATTTTTAGTAGAGACGGGGTCTCACTCTTGCTCAGGCTGGTCTCGAACTCCTGAGCTCCAGTGATCCGCCCGCCTCGGCCTCCCAGAGTGCTAGGATTACAGGCGTGAGCCACCGCGCCCGGCCATATAATGTCTTTTTATAATGATAATTCCTATGGACCGAATTATCTCCCCAAAGTTCACATTGAAGCCCTAATCCCTAAAGTGATGGTATTTGGAGGTGAGGCCTTTGGGAGGTGATTAGGATGAGGTCAAGAAGGTGCATCCCCCCATGATGGGATTAGTGTCTTTATAAGAAAAGCACAGAACTCACACTTTCCCTCTGTCTCTCTTTGTCATTCGCATTCTCTCAATCTCTCTCTCTCTCTCTCTCCCTCACCACATGAGGACACAGTGAGAAGGCAGCTGTTTGCTACCCAGAAAGAGGGTCCTCATCAGAACTCGATCATGCTGGCACCTTGATCTCAAACTTCCAGGCTTCAGAACTGTGGGAAACAAATTTCTGTCATTTACAAGTCACCCAGTCTATGGTATTTGTTATAGCAGCCCAAGCTGACTAAGAAAATAATTTAAAATCATAATAGCTAACATTAATTGAGGACTTAACCATGTGCTAAGCTCTGTTTTAAGTGCTTTTTAAAAATATGCACTGACAACTTATCCGTAGCTGCCTATAAGAGGCATCTCGGCTTTCTTTGCAAACCATTCAGTGCTCTCCATGCACCTCTAACCTTTGTTCTCCAGGCTCATTTTCTGCCACATGTGAAGCTTGCACCACAAGCCTGCTCAACTGCTTGCAGTTTCTCCCAAAGAAACCTCCCTGCCTTGGCATCTCCTGCTCTGTCGGTTCAGATGGTGCCTTCCTGCACCTTGCCAGCCGCATCTGTTGCTAGTCATTCTGTAAGACTCAGCTGACTTTAAGCCTCTGGGACAGAATTCACAGCTCTGCCCTGTGGGCCTCGGCTTATGCTCCCTAGCAGCCTGAAATATTTTCTTTAATTGTCATCAACTTTTCTTTCAAAACCTATCTCCAGAATCCCCCCAGAATGAAGTTTTTGCTGACTCACCTGTGGGAACTTGCCATGTACTTCTTGATGCTCCCACTTGATAGACTTCTCCTGTTCTACTGGTAACACTGACCTGTGAGCTCCTTGAAGGCAGAGGCTGAGATTCTTCCTCCGAATCCTCAGCCCTCAGTAAATGTTTGGAGGATGAATGGATGGATACAGTTATCACATCACATTGCAGTTAACCTGCCTGCATATCAGTGTACGCTCCTGTATAGCAAGAGCCCCTTGAGGGCATCTGGTTTATCCTGTCTTGGTCTGTGTATTCTCTCTCCAGCACTGCTATCCACACAGAGCAAGTAGGAGGCTATACTTGTTAGATGGGTGAGTCAAGACTCAGAAAACTCATTTGCCTGCATTTGGGTTATTTTTTTAACCTTATGCTAAGTGAAGTGACACAACTGAGTCCATGCTGGAGTCAAAGAACACCTTATGAGTAGCCCTAAGCTCTGGGTTTTAAACACAGAGTCTTTACCATGACCTTGGCCAGTCACTTACTCAATTTGAACTTGTTTTCTTAGAATGACTTGTCAGCTAGACTAATAGTATCTAACACACAAGGTGGTTTTGAAAATTAAACAAGACAGTATACATAAAATGCTTGCCACTTGAAGGTGCTCAACCAATGTTAATTTCCTTTTACTCAGTTAGTGTCATAACATGGCTTCAATTCGATTAGTTCCTTCACAGCAAAATTCTGTAGGTCTTTGAGCATTGCACACACAGCCTAGGTTATGTCCCTCAGTCAGCTGGGTGTTAAATGGTGCCCTTGAAAACTAACACTGGACTTTGCCAGGAAGATATTAGCCTACTCCCAACTTATGCTATTTTGGGATTTGATGGCTTTGGAAAGAAGATAGCAGCTGACTTTTATGCAGATACAGGATGGCTGTACTCTGGAAGAAAGTGCCAAAACCTCAACTAATGCCATTTGGAAAGAACTCAGCATGCTCTGAAGTTGGGCATTCAAAGGCTATTATTTTTATGCCAACATAAGAGTTTATTCAGGAAGTTGCAAAAAAAAAAAAAAAATCAAAATTCATAGCAGTGAACTCCAAGAGAACTGGAAAACCCTCTAGCTCTGCTGCTGGTATGTGTTCAACAGTTGTAAAGGTGGAAATAAGGGTATATTTGTTAGAATGGTCTAGGTAATGCTGTAGTTACAAATAACTTCAAATTTCCAGTGACTTAAAACAGCAAAGCTTTATTTTTTATTTATGCTAATGTTGATTATGTATAAGCAGAGTTCTGGTCCATGTGTTCTCACTCAGGAATCAAGGATGGTGGCGCCTCCACCAGATGTAATGTTGCCAGTCATTGTGGTGGAGGTAGAGGTCATGGCAAATCACGCACTGAGTCTTATACCTTCAGCCTGATAATGCCATATGTCATCTATCGGCAAATGGACACATTTCATTGTCTAAGCAAGTCATAGCATCTTACCAACTTCAGGGAATGAGGAATTGCAATCTTACTATTAGCTCTGAAAAAGGAGAACCAGAAACATGAGTGAACCAGAGTAGCTCAGAGGGAGTAGATGCAAGAGGTATTTAGGAAGTAGAATTAATGGAATTGGCATACTGATGGGATATTGGATAAAAGGGAAAGGAAAAAGTTCAGGGTGATGTCTTGGTTTCTCATTTGGATGGTGCAATTCACTGAAAATGATATGCTTCATTTGGGGCATGTTATATTTGCTCTGCCCAAAGACAACCAGGAGGAGATATTAAATAGGCAGTTGAGTGTATGGATCTGGACCTTAGGAGAAAGATACAAGCTGCAGATAAACATTTGGTGGTCATCACCTCAGAAGTGGTGGTTGACGCTAAGGGAGGTGGATAGAGTAAAAAATGAATCAGAAAAGTATGAGTTATTAAGTGTTGCTAAGGATGCCAAATAACTGGAACATTTATGCAATGAAGACGAAGGGCAAATTGATTCAACTGTTTTGAAAAACAATTTTTCGGCCGGGCGCGGTGGCTCACGCCTGTAATCCTAGCACTCTGGGAGGCCGAGGTGGGCGGATCGTTTGAGCTCAGGAGTTCGAGACCAGCCTGAGCAAGAGCGAGACCCCATCTCTACTAAAAATAGAAAGAAATTATATGGACAGCTAAAAATATATATATAGAAAAAATTAGCCGGGCATGGTGGTGCATGCCTGTAGTCCCAGCTACTCGGGAGGCTGAGACAGGAGGATCGCTTGAGCTCAGGAGTTTGAGGTTGCTGTGAGCTAGGCTAACGCCACGGCACTCACTCTAGCCTGGGCAACAGAGTGAGACTCTGTCTCAAAAAAAAAAAAAAAAAAAGAAAAACAATTTTCAATTACCTGGTAAAGATGTGCCAACCCTCTCACCTGGCAATACCAGTCCTGGATATATATCCTAGAAAATTTCAGAGAAGATATAGAAAAGAAGTTCATAGCAGCATTACCATACTAACAAAAAATTGGAAATAACCCAAATATTCATCAACAATAAAAAGATAAAGAAATCGTAGAGCATTCATATACTGGAATGATGCAGCAATAAAAAGTCATGAAACAGAGCTTCAGAAACGACATGGATGAACCTCAAGAACATAATGTTAGCTGGAAAAATAAAGTTGCAAAAGAGAACATCCAGTATGATTCTTTTTATATAAAGTTCAAATGCTTGCAAAACTATACACATGTGGTAAAACTTAAAAAATAAACGAGGAAATGATAAACACAAAAATCGAGCTAGAGGTTGTCTCTGTAGGGGAAAGGTAGGGTATAGGATCCCAACAGTGCACACAGGAGGTTTCAAAAATGAGTGTAAGATTCTTACAAAGATTCTTCAAAAGGGTGGTAGGAACAGGGGGATCAGTTGTACTGGTTTCCCTTTTATCCTACATCTATCTCATAAATGTTCTTTTGCTTCTACTCAATACTTTTTAAAATTTTATTTTTAAAGTAATAATATAAAATGTAAAAACAAACAAACGAAAACCCAAATAACAGAGGATTGAGGCATGGACACAGTACATTTTAAAGGGCAGTCAGAGGAAGAGGAATCTTTAAAGGAGACCCACCTAATGGCCATAGACAGCCAGGAGACAGTAATGTCATGGAAATTAGAAGAAAGGTAATAATCATGGCCATTATTTATGAAGTACCTTCTATGTGCCAGACACTTGGCTAAGCACATTATAATTGCATTTCATTTACTCTTTTGATAGTATTATGAGGTGGATATTATTATGTTCTTTTAATGTACGAGGAAAATGAGACTCAAGGAAGTCGAGTAATCAAGCCAAGGCCTTATATCTAAATAAGTGGCAGAACTTGGGTAGGAATAAGAGAAATGAAATAAAATGGGGCAGAAGTGCTTTCACTGGATTTGAGAATGAGGGGATTATTGGTTTCTGTCCACAGACTCAGCAGTGACAGTCGTGTGGGATTAGTGGAATTCAAACTGTATTAGACCAAAGCGTGAATTGGAAGTGAGAAAGTGAAAACAGAGAGTATAATGTATTTCTTAAAGGAGAAAAATAGCCGTAGGCAAAGGTCATCTTACTTCGATGGTAGCTGGAAATTTGGGTAAGGAGGAGTCTTGGAAGTGGGTTGCAGCATCAGGGATGTGATTTGAGTCAGGAAAGCGAGGAATGGGAAAATGTGAGCAAGAAGATAGGGAGTCGAAGACCAGGGTAGAGTATTCTCACTTTGAACCTTGATGAAGTGATATGGGATGAACTCAACATCCTCATAAACAACCGACAACAGGACAAATTATATAAAAGAATTGTTGTCCAGTGTTGGACAACAGGCAGTGCAGGACTGTGATCCTTGAAAAAAAGTCAACAGATAAGGTGAGCCCCCAAATTGCTCCAGCGTTCTACCCGAAGGCAATTTCTTGATTGTGGATTCTGGAAAGGAGAACCAGAAAGAGACTTGGAGACCTCACTGACTTGAGGACGATATTAGAGATGAGGAAATTGAGGTGTTAGAAATTTTCATGGCAGAGCTATAGCAAGAAGGGAGCTATGCAGAAAAAGATCTCCAGAAATCTGCATAGGTGGTTCCCTTAAATCCCCTGAATAAAAAAACCCACATATGTGTAAAGTAAAATGGCATAAGGCCAGGCAAAGACTGACCATGAGTTGTAATCAGAACAATTCCCAGGGCTCACAGAAGACAGAGAAATGTTCTAGCTTCAACCAGGCAAATCGTAAAAGCCTCAGTGATAAAAAATAAATAAATAAAAAAATAAAAAAGCCTTGGTGATCAGCTGGAGCATTGAGTGAAAGCCCCAAAGGAATTATACCTTAGTCATGGGCTGAACAATCTCTGCAATAAAGCTTATTCTGGAACTACCCTAGGAGAGCTTAAAAGCAGGTCTCTAAGAAATCAAACTGATCCACAAATAATTCTCTGTTAAAATAAAGTATAACATTCTTTCAAGGAAAACAGAAAACTCCAGAACCTCAATGACATAGTAGTCAAAATGTACAGAATCCAATAAAATATTACAAGACAGAACAAGAAACAAAAAAATATGACTTTGAGCCAGTAGGAAAAAACCAAACAAATGAACACTAATCCATCACTAGAAACAGACCCAGAAATGACAGAAATGATTATGAACTGGTACACAAGGACATTAAAATAGCTGTTAAAATTATGTACAGGTATTGAAAGGAAAACACAGTAAGGAAAGAAATGGAAGATATAAAATAAGTCCCAAATGAAACTTCTAAAGGCAAAAAAAAAAAAAAAAAAAAAAATCGAAAATATAAACTTCAGTGAACAAGATTAATATTGGATTAAATATGACAGAAAAAATATATGAACTTGAAAAGAGGTGAACTTGGAGACATAGCAATAGAAGCTAAGTTGAAATACAAGGAGAAAAATGTCTGTGGAACAAAACACAGGGTGTTAATGAACTATGGAGTAACATCACGGATGCTAATAAATGTATAGTTGTCGGATGCTAATAAATGTATAGTTGTAGTCTCAGAAAAAAATGGTGGGAGAGGGGCAGAAAAAATATTTGTAGAATAATCATCAAAATTTTCCAAATTTGATGAAAAAACATTAAATATCCAAATCCAAGTAGGTCAACACCAGCGTATGTGCACACACACGCACACACACGCACACACACACTTACACACATAATCACACCAAGCTATATCATAATCAAATTGCTCAAAACCAGGGATAAAGAAAAATTCTCAAAAGCAGTGAGAGAAAAAATATTCTATGTATATAGAATGGTGGCATACTTCTTTTTGACACTAGGAAACATAGCGCTATACTTTTTGAGTGCTAAATGACATTTAAATGCTAAAATAAAGATATGTAAACCTAGAGTTCTGTGTTGAAAGTGAAAATATCTTTCAAAAATGAAGGTAAAATTTTATAAATTTTCAAAAAACAAAAATTGTGAGAATTTATTATCAGTAGACCTGCACTACCAAAAAAAAAAAAAAAAAAGTGTTCTAGGAAATTCTTCAGGGGAAAAATATGTCAGATGGTAACACAGATCTTCCCAAAGAAATGAAGAAGGCCAGAAATATTATAGTAAATATGTGAGTACAATTAAAGGGATTTTTTTCTCATTTAGAAAATTTTAAAGGGAAATTGTTTAAAATAAAAATAATAATAATAATGTGAATCTATATGAAAAAATAAAATGTATGACAATTATACCCTAAAGGGCTAGGGGTAGGGGATGGAACTAAAGGGTTTAAATGGTCTTACATTGTACATGAACTGGTATAACACTTGTGGTTTTTTTTTTAGTTTCAAAATATTAAGGGGCTACAAATGTTTTTGTTACATGGATATCTTTTATAAGGCTTAAGTTGGGGCTTTTGGTGTGCCCATCTCTAGATAGTGTTCATTGTAACCGATAGGTAAGTTTTTTTTTTTTTTTTTTGGAGATAAGGTCTTGCTCTGTTACCCAGGCTAGAATGCAGTGGTATCATCACAGCTCACTGCAACCTTAAACTCCTGGGCTCCAGAAATCCTCCTGTCTCAGCCTCCCAAGTAGCTGGGACTAGAGGTACATGTCACCAAGCCTGGCTAATTTTTCTGTATTTTGTAGAGACAGGGTCTCATTCTTGCTCAAGTTGGTCTCAAATTCCTGACCTCAAACAATCATCTTGCCTCTGCCTCTCAAAATGCTAGGATTACAGGTGTTAGCCACCATGCCTGGCCCAACAGCTAACTTTTTATCCCTTACTGTCTCCCACCCTCCCTCCTTCTTGTTTTCCAACGTCCTTACATCTTTTTGTGCTTGTGTGTGCCCTTCATTTCACTCCCAATTATTAGAGAGTATATGTGGTGTTTGTTTTCCCATTCTTGAGATACTTTATTTAGGATTATGGCTTCCAGGTCTATCCAAGTTGCTGCAAAAGACATTATTTCATTCCTTTTTATAGCTGAGTAGTACTCCATGGTATATACATATAGCACATTTTCTTTATCCACTACTGAATTGATGGGTGCTTAGGTTGACGCCACATCTTTGCGATTGTGAATTGTGCTTCAATAAACATTTGAGTGCAGATGTCTTTTTGATAAAATGACTTCTTTTCCTTTGGGTAGACACTGAGCAGTGGGACTGCTGAATCGAATGGTAAGTTTACATTTATTTCTTTGAGGAATCTCCATGCAGTTTTCCATAGAGGCTGCACTAACCTGCAGTCCCACCAACAGTGTACAAGCGTCCCTATCTCTCTGCCTCCACGCCAGTATCTATTGTTTTTTGACCTTTTAATTATGGCCATTCTGAGTTCTATTCAGCCACAAAAAACAATGGTGATATAGCACCTCTTGTATTATCCTGGATAGAGCAGGAACCCATTCTACTAAGTATCCCAAGAATGGAAAAACAAGCACCACATGTTCTCACCATCAAATAGGTTTTAACTGATCAACACTTAAGTGTACATATAGTAATAACATTCATCGGGTGTCGGGCAGATGGGAGTGGGGAGGAGGGGATGGGTATACACACCCAATGGGTGCAGTGTGCACCATCTGGGGGATGGACAGGCTTGAAGCTCTGACTCGGGTGGGGCAAGGGCAACATATGTAACCTAAACATTTGTACCCCCATAATATGCTGAAATTAAAAAGAAAAAAGAAGAAGACTGTACAATAAAAGGCTATCTTGCAAAAAAAAAAAATTATGGCCATTCTGACACGAACAAAGTGGTCTCTCATTGTGGTTTTAATTTGCATTTCCCTGATAATTAGTGATGTTGAGCATTTTTTCATATATTTGTTGGGCATCTATCTTCTTTTGAAAAACTTCTGTTCATGTCTTTTGCCCACTTTTTAATGTTTTTTTCTTGCTGAGTTTTTTGTAGATTGTGGATATAAGCCTTTTATCAGATGTATAGTTTGAGAATATTTTCTCCCATTCTGCAAGTCTATTAACTCTGTTGATTATTACCTTTGCTGTGCAGAAGCTCTTTAATTTAATTAAGTCTCATTTATTTATTGTTGTCATTGTTGTATTTGCCTTTGGGGTCTTAGTAATGAATTCTTTGCCTAGGCCGATGTCTAGAAGAGTTTTCTCTATGTTTTCTACTAGAATTTTTATGGTTTCATGCCTTACATCTAAGTCTTTTATCCACCTTGAATTACTTTTGTATATGGAGAGAGTTAGGGGTCCTGTTTCATTCTTTGGCATGTGGCCATCCAGTTTTCCCAGCACTATTTATTGAATAAGGCTCCCTTTCTCCAATAGTCATTGGTCGGTCTGGGATTTTTACTTCTTCCTGGTTCAGGCTTGGGAGGTTATGTGTTTCCAGGAATTTATCCATTTCCCTTACATTTTCTAGTTTGTGTACATAGAGGTTTCCATGGATGTATGTTGTATTTCTGTGGTATCAGTTGTAATGTCAATTTTTTCATTTCTGATTGAGCTTATTTTAGTCCCTGCTCTTCTATTTCTAGTTAATCTGGATAGTGGTCTATCAATTTGATTTTTCTTTTCAAAATAACAACTTTTTGTTTCATTGATTTTTTTTTTTTTTTTGGTTCTCCATTTCATTTATTCTGCTTTAAGCTTTGTTATTTCTTTTCTTCTGCTGGCTTTGGGTTTGGTTTGCTCTTCTTTTTCTAATTCCTGGAGCTGTGACATTAAGTTGTTAATTTGTGATCTTTCTGTCTTTTTGATGTACGTATTTAAGGCTATGAATTTCCCCCTTCAGACCACGTTTACTATATCCTATAGATATTAAAAGTTTTTGCTTCCTTTGTCATTTATTTTGAGGAATATTTTGATTTCAATTTTAATATCATTATTGACCCAAGGATCATTCAGGAGCAATTTGTTTAATTTCCGTGGATTTGTGTAGATTTGAGTGTTTCTCTTGGAATTGATTTCTAGTTTTACTCTACTGTGGTCTGAGAAGGTACATGGTATGATTTTGATTTTTTTTTTTTTTTTTTAGTTTGCTGAGACATTTTTGTGTGGCGTAAGATATGATCAATCTTGGAAAATGTCCCATGTCCTGATGAGAAGAATGCATATTCAGTAATTTTTGGGTAGAATGCTCTGTACATGTCTGGTAGGTCCATTTGTCCTAGAGTCTCATTTAAGTCCAGTGTTTCTTTGTTCATTTTCTGCTTCAATGATCTGCCCAATTCTGTCAGTAGGGTGTTGAAGTCTCCAGCAATCATGATGCCAACATTTATTTCTTTGCTTAGTTTTATGTACATAGAATTTGTTTTAGGAACCTGGAAGCTCCTTTGTTAGGTGCATACATGTTTAGGATTATGTCTTGTTGAATCGCTCCCTTTACTGTTATAAAATGACCATCTTTGTCTTATTTTACCATTGTTGATTTGAAATCTATTTTATCTGATATGAGAATGACTACACCTGCTTGCTTTTGGTTTCCAATTATGTGGAGTATTTTTTCCATCCCTTTACCTTGAATCTGTGTGAGTCCTTGTGAGTTAGATGTGTTTCTTGGAGACAGGATATACTTGGGGTATGTTTTCCCCACCTCTTCAGTCAGGCTATGTCTTTTAAGTGGGGCATTCAGACCATTCATGTTCAGTGATGTAGGATACTGTTTGTTCATCATGTTGAACAATACCTATTTGTTTTTGTTTTCCCTCTTGTACAATTGTTTTATTAGAGCTGTGAGTTTTAAATTTCAGGTGTTTTTACACTGGTAGGTATCTATTGTGTTGTCCCATGTATAACACAGTTTTGAGTATTTCCTGAGTAGTGACAAATTCCTTTAGTGTTTGCTTGTCTGGAAAAATCTTCATTTCTCCATCAATTATGAAATTCAGTTTTGCAGGATACAAAATTCTTGACTGGCAGTTGTTTTGTTTAAGAAGACTCAAAATGGGGCCCCCAATCCCTTCTGGCATATAAGAAGCTGAGAAGTCTGCTGTGAGCCTGATGGGTTTTTTTTGTAGATTAGTTATTGCTTTCATTTTGCAGCTTCTAGAATTTTCTCCCACATTTTGACTTTGGCCAGGTTGGAGACAGTGTGGCAGAGGAGGAATGCCTCCCTCCCCCACATGGGGCTCTCTGCCCGCGCTCCAACAGGGGTTTCACTGTTCCCCAAATACTCTCCAGTATACTTCCTCAGTTACATTAGTTGCCTGTAGTAGTTTATTAATTGTTTGGGTCTCTTTTTGTGAAGGAGATGAGCATCAGGTAACCCCAGTTGGCTGTCTTGCTGACGTCACTCCTTTCATTTCTGTCAATTGATTTGTTTTATAAAGGCCCTAAGGTAATTCAATGGGAGCAAAGATAGTCTTTTCAACAAATTGTATTGGAATAATTACATACCCATATGGAGAAAAATTAACCTTGATCTTTTCATTATACAATACACAATAACTAGCTGAAATGGATCAAAAACTAAATGTAAAACCCAAAACTATAAACCTTCTAAAAAAAAAAAAACAAGAGAAAAATTTTACAATAGAGGAGGCCATGGTCTCTTAGGACACAGAAAGTGTGAGACTTAAAAGGAAAAATTAATAAATTGAGTTTCACCCAAATTAAAATATCTGTTCTAAAAACAGTTAAAAAATGAAAGGCAAGCCATAGACTAAGAGAAAATTCTTGGAAACGTGTACTTAACAAAGGTTTTGTATCCAGAACAAAGAACTTTTACAATTCAATAAGATCATTAACAATTCAATAGGAAAGGTAAATAAAAGATTAGAGCACATTTTTCATAAAACAAGATATATACAAATGAGTAAGAAGCACATGAAAGGATGGTCTGCCTTAGAACACTTTTCAAATCATCCTGCATATGTTATTACAAGATTTCTTTACAAGTCATCCCAAGTTTTCTAGTCTATACCACAGTGCCTTGCAAAAACACTGTATGAATAAAGCAATCAGATTTGATTATTGAGCTGTAGTGATGGATCTAACTTATTCTCTCAGGAAAGTTTAAGCTTTTTTAATTTTTGTCCCACATGGTTGTTAAAACACTCAAAATCATTAGCAATTAAGGAAACAAAATAAAGCAATAATTAGTTGCCCACTACATACTAGTTAGAATGATTAAAATTAAAAAGATTGACAATATTGAATGTTACTAAGGAAGTGGCGTACCGAAACTGTTGTATATTACTGATGGGAATGTAAAACGGAACACTTACTTTGAAAAACAATCTGACAGTTTCTTGTAAAGTTAAACATGTGCTTACCATACAACCAGGCAATTCCACTCCTGAGTATTTATCTAAAAGAAATAAAATCACATGTCCACACAAAGACTTGTCTACAAATGTTCATAACGTCTTTATTTATAATATCCCAAACCTAGAAACAACACAATATCCATCAACAGGTGAATGAATAAACAAATTATAGTACGTTGATACAATGGAATACTAGTCAGCAATAAAAAGTAACAAACTGGTGAGGTATTCAACTATATGAAAAAAATCTCAAAATCATTATTTTGAACAAAAGAGGACCTACACAAAGAACGCGTATCACATCTTTCCATTTGCAGTGACAGAAGGAACGTCACTGGTTTCATGGCATGTGGGTGTGGGGTAGGTAGGTGGGAGCAAGGCAGGGAAGCTCTTCTTCATCTTGAGGGCATGGATTGCAAGGGGAACTTGGAAGGGGCACAAGTAAACTTTTTGGGATGATGGAAATATTTTATATCTTGATTGTGGTGATGGTTATATGAGTGACATTTGTCAAAACTCATCGAATTGTTCAAATGGATGCATTTCACTGATATAAATTATACCTTGATAAAGCTGATTTTCTTTTTTTTTCCTTCCTTCCTTTCTTTTTCTTTTCTTTTTTTTAGAGATGGGGGTTTCACTATGTTGCCCAGGCTAGACCTGAACTCCTGGGCTCAAGCGATGCTCCTGCTACAGCCTCCTAAGTATCTGAGACTACAGGCATGTGCCACTGCACCTGGCTAATGAACTGATTTTTTTTTTTTTTCTTTTTTAAGGCCAGGGTTTAGACTTCAGGGACTTACGTATCAATAGGTGACAAGGCAGATACTCAGAATTAAGTGCTCTTCCTTCACTCTCTGCCCAGGTTCCTCCTCTTTCAGGATATATTTTCCCAGGTGATGGCAAAGTGCCCTAAAACTGGATGTGCCTCCTACCCATACAGAGCTCACTGGAGCTACTCAGTTTGTATTAACAAATCTAGAGTGATGCTAAGATAATGATCATTAACTCTAATTTTGCTTTTGGCAATTGCCCCTTGGTTTTAGCTTTAAGTGTTAAAACTTTAAAAACTGCCCCCTCTGACAGAGCAATTGTAACTTTGTGATACACCGTTGACATCAAACAATTTTTAGAAACACATTATAAATGTAGAAGAAAACTATCTCAGATTAAAACATTGTATATTTCTGAGTCTTTGTTTACATAATGATACACCAGTATAATAAAATATTCACTTCTCAGGTCAAATAATGTTATCCCATGGCTTATAACCCTCTGTGTTTTTCTGTTGTCTTGGAGATGAAGTCCGAACTCCCTGGCCTGGCTCCTTAGGTCCTTCATAATCCAACCTTTGCCATTCTGTTCAGTCTCACCCATCAACACTTCTCTCACCAGGTTTTAAGCTTGTGCTTTTCCATGCATAGTACTATACTGGCTCTATTCCTACTCCCTGGAATGTCCCTTTTTCCTATGTTAATCTGACTCAGGCATACTTGCCTTTTAAGACTTAAGTCACATGAGAACTCTCTCCAGAAACCTTTCAGACCTTCCCCCTTCCCATGTCTGTGCCACATAAGGCTTGTCCCATACACCATACGTAGACTTTGATCGCTGCATTTATTTAACCATATGGAATTATTTCCTTTTAATCTTTCTTGTTCATCCTGAGGGCACAGATTATTCATCTTTGTGTTTTCCCACCCCAGAGCATTGGCTGGCACTTAGTGGATATTATTAAGTATTTTATGAATGGGCAGACCCAAGAATCACATAATTCATAGCTTATGAAAGGAAACTTCTCCCCAAACTCTTCCTCAATAGAAGGAAATATTTCTCTGTTCCCTCATCCCTCCTCCAATGCTTACTGTAGAGTCTTGAACAAAGAAGGTATTAAATCAATGTTGGCATCTCTGTTGCAACATGCATTTAATGCAGGTTGTCTTTAACACTTCTTTTTATTTTAAAGTCAAAAGACCTTAGTTTTACTTTTGGTTCTGCTATCCTCGTGAGCGTGAATAAACACTTTTACCTCTCTCAGCTTCACTTTCCACATCTAAATAATGGGAATGATAAAACTTGCCACATTGGATTAATTTGAAAATTTAACGACATATCATCTAGATCAAGAACTGTTGCATTTGAAATGGTCAAGCGGGTCTCTCCCAAAGGGTGATAGCCACAGTTGTTCAGAGGTCTTCAAGTCTGGAGAAACTGGGGCTGTTGTTTCAGAAAGGTCTCATGGGATAGACAGTTTGGGGGCCTATGGTTGATAAATAATCTGGGAAAAGTCAGAACAGGTTGTGGCACAGCAGGGAAAGGCCATAATCTTTTCTCCCCCTCCTTGTTTCTTCTGGAGACTTCTATCCATGTCTGGCATAGGTCATCGGGCAAAATTCATTTGTCGGTTTCACCCTATTGACATCTGTTTCTGTCAGTGCAAGCCCAAGGCAACCTCAGTGAAAATCTGCACGAGTGTCAGCTTTGTTTTCCTCAAGGAGGCCCAGAGAATATGCTTGAATCAGGAAGGGGATTTGGGGGTGAGTGAAAAAACATTCCATGGTGTAGGCTGGAAATATTTGGGGGACACTAAATGGCAAAACTTGGGCAAGGGCTACCTCTGAATCTTATGGCCAGTGTCAAACCTCCTGCCTTGCAGATAGTAACAAAACAAAACAAAAGACAACTACTTTGTTTCCTGGTTCCTTTGTTGTTTAAAGTGGGAAAAATTGCATAAGAGACTATCAGTGGTAATAATTATCCTATTGTCAAGGCACACAATCTTTTTCTCTGTGAAAGTAACTATATATAATCTCATTTGATCCTCACTGCAGGTCCATGGGGATAGTTAGGGCAGGTGTTACTACTTTATAGCTAAGGAAAGAAATATTCAAGTCCACAGAAGTTAACTTAGCTGTCCAAGTTCACCAGCTAAGAAGTACGTGGCGTGGGACTTGAACTCTAGTTTCCTGGTTCTAAATTCTCATTGAACGACACAGGCTGTTTTCTCTTCCATGCCTTTGCTCTTATTATCCTCTTTGCCTGAAACAACCTGAAGGGAAGGAAGAAGTTTCCAACAGCCACATTATCCCGAGAAGGAATGAGGTAATGAGCTCCTCATTGCTGGAGAGGGGTAAGCAGAGGATAAACCACTTGGCAGGGATATGGTAGATGAGATCCAACTATTGAATAGTAGATTGGACTCGACAGCCTTAAAGTCCCTTCCAAATCTGTGATTCAGTATCATTAACCTGCAAGCACTAGAGCTGGCATGTAAGCCTTGGACATGGAAGCTGACCTGAGAGAGCAGAAGTACAAGATACAAACTCTAAATCAGAGGAGACCCTTCAGTTCACAGAATTACAGAGCATCATAGCCAAGGGGGTCTTTGGCCCAACTCCCTGTGACAATTGTCAAACTCTCCTCCCCCCTACCATCCATGCTTACTAGGACAGCCTCAGCAACCTGACAAAGGAGAACCTCCAGGTCTGTGTGGCTCTGAGAGTCTGGAAAAAGGCATCTTGATGGCTCCTGGAGGGATCAGGCCTGGAGTAGGTGGTAGGAGGGACCCTTACAGGGACCAGCGGGACTGGAGCTCCTCAGGACACGGAGGACTGAAGACACTTGACTTGAAGATTTAGACAGGACTCTGTTGGGAGAAACAATTCACTTTAAAACTTAACCGGTGGAACACAGACACAGATTATCCACAGGTGAGCGATGGGCCAAACCTTCTCCTGTTACTGATTCTTGGAGCAGAGGCTGAGTGGGCAGAGCATGGACTGATTGCACTGTAGAGTTGCACAGCTTCCAGTTGAAATTCTGGTTCTGTCACTCTCTTGTGGGGTGACTCTGAAGTTAGTCACCTGTCTTTCCCTGTTTCCTTATCTATAATTTGGGAAGTACTTAACCACGCCTCTCAGAGAAATGAATGAAATGACAGGTACACATGCATACACATGGCACAAAATAGGTGTTTAATAAATTCCAATTTCTTGCTCCCTTCTCAGATCGTAACAGCATGTCCAATTATTGAAATACAAACTGTTGTATAACTTTAAAGATACATAAAAACACTAAAAAAACTAATAAATTGTTTACTGCTTTTCGTAGACTGTTTAAGTGAGGACCAAGGGTTAACATTTACGGTCCATCATCTTAGTACACTTTGAAACAAAAAATGGGAATCTGTGGGTCATTAATTTGGCTCACAGGGTCACCGTGCCCAAGGCCAAACCAGTTCTTTGCAGCTTTTGCCCAACACCGAGTTTTCCCCTGCACCCTGGGAGCTCCTTCCCTCACCCCACGCCCCCTGTCAGCAAGACTGATGAATTCAATACCCCCTCTCCCCAGCTGACAGCTCGGTGGGCTGACTCCAATCAGCGGGATCCCCTGGTCGCCTGACTCAGACCTCCCCAGTCAGAGGCGGGGTGGGCGCGGACAGACAGACGGTCTGGAGAGGCTGGTAAGCAGGAACTCCCCGAGTGCCTCGCCAACGACCCATTTGACGAGGCTGCCATTCACTCTTGTCAGCCGTGTGTGGGATTCGTCAGGACCCAGCCTCGCTCTCCTTCCCCCCATCCGTGAGCCCTGAAGGATTTTTCTTTAAACCTGATTGCGCCTGCGGAAGGCATTGTAAGTCGGCTGGTTTGTGATTCATCAATCCACGACAGCTTGTTATTCCAGAAGCGCTTAGGCCCTGAACCAGGAGAGTGGGAAAGGTTTCTCGGTGCCATGACAGGACAAAAGTTCACTGGTTTATTGATTCACGACACAAATATTTACTCAGCCTGCTGTTTAGCTATGGAGTTCAGCTGAGGAGGAGGATGTTTACTGGCAGGACTCGCTATAAAGAAATCCAATTCAGTGAAATGGAATCCAGAAATCCTGACTTAAGGACGATTGATATGGAATTAATATTCAGCATGTGAGTCAGGCATTTTACATGTGTCACTTGATGGACTCCATGATGTCTTTGCATGTAATACAGTAATCTTCATTTTATAGATGAGAAAACTGAGGTTCGTAGGTGCTCATTGACTTATTCAAGGCCCACAGCTAGGAGGTACCAGAAATGGGATTCAAGCCTGTCTGGCTCAAAATCCCATGATCTTAGCCATTTTTGCTGCATTACTTGCTCTCGTATCTTTATTTAGTTGTTGATGGGATAAAAGGAAGACAAAGCTGTTTATGGAAGCACTTTGAAAAATATAATACTCTCTGCTGGGAATACTGGAGTGTTCTTTTTGAGTTATCTGGAATTGTAGTGGGTGTAGCTTTCAGTGGACAATGGAGCATTTGGTCGACTGACCTCTCTTCCAAGTTCAGGAAGCCTCTCGAGTTTCAGTCATCAAGGCTGCCTTGGAGCACTGGGATTCTGAACTATTTCCTTATGTGCTTGTCCTCGGTGTGAGCTGAGGCTGGTGGTACTCTCCTGCCACATAGAGAGATGAGGTCAGCCCGGACTCTGCCCTGGGGTTTTAATCTAAATAACCACTGCAATAGGCTGCATTCAACCTGGTGAAAATGTTTATTTCTTATATCTGCTTGAAGTAAGCTTCCTTTCTGAAGACCCCCCACTAAAGGAGGTAGAGAGGGCTTTCCTATGTTCAGAGAAATTTCTCTTGCATTTCTTAGCTATTAGCCGTAGAGGTTGAGTTTTTCAGATCCAGAAGACATGGAGATAGTGTTTTAAGAGCCAATATGGAGTAGCAAACCACGCACCGAGCTGGGAGTCTTGTTCTGGGTCAGAGTCCCCAGGTACTCAATGATTCACTCACTGCGTGACTTTGGAACAGTTGCTTAGCTTCTCTGTTTCCAATTCTCCATCTATAAAATGGAAATGATAATACTTTTTTCATCTTACAGAGTTATTCTGCAGGTGAAATGTAATAATAATTTTATTTATTCATTTTTTTCCTTCGTTTAGTAACTGCAAGAAACTTCAGATATAGTGATGAATAAGACAGCCATGTGCTATGGTCAGGAAGCTTACAGCCTAGTGGGAGAGGGAGTCATAAAGTAATCTCAATAGAAAGATAATTATTTAAAGAAAGGCTGTGAGAAATATTAGAAGAAAGGAATACAAGGTACCTTGAGGGCCTGGGGCTGAAAGTGTCATTGAAGGTGAAGCTTGAAGGATGAGTCATAGGTTGTGGCGTGAAGGGGAGGGGAAGGGCGTTTTGCTTAAGGAAGGCAGCAGGCATGAAGTTTCAGAGGAGTCTGGCACAAACCAAGAATGGAGAGAAGGTCAATGTGTAGTGTGACCACATGGCCCTTTTTGCTGGAAACAGTCCCTATTTAAGCCCAGAGTACTCATGAATAGAGCCTTCCTGCCCTCCCTAAATCATCCCATTGGGTGAGAAATTATACAGTCATCTCTTTAATGTGCCCAGTGTTTAGTGAGCAAAATGGAATGGTAGGATGAATAGGTTCACAGGGGTAGGCTCAGGCTTTGTAGGCCATATTAAGGAGTTTGGTCTTTACCCCAAGAGCAGGAGGCACCGATGAGAGGGTAAAAAATAGACTATAACATTAGTTAGTGTTCAGGATTTCTATGTGTCTGCATTATGCAATCTGCTCTAGAAGAGATAGGTAATATTGTTATCTCCATGTTATGTATGAGGAAACTGGGACTTACACTGATCAAGGGACTTGCCTAGGACTACATGGATGGATAGTGGGCAGAGTGCTGATTTAAAGCCAGGTCTCATTCCAGAGACTGGGAACTTAACCATTCTGACAGTGACTCTAGCATGAAAGCCTTTTGCTAGAAATGTTTTCTGTTCAAGGGCTACTTCTTTTATGAATACTTAGCTAACTTTAGTGCATGTGTGTTGAAACGAATTAAAGTGAATCGAAGACTTCACAGCAACGTCTCCCCACTCTATAGAATGGCAGGACTGAGTGTTAGAAGGAACATGAAAACAGCAGCAGTAGCAGTCACGGTGGCATCAGGATTCAGGATTCTGCCAGCTGTGAACTGAGCAAAGCCACTTCCCTTCCCAGAGTGCGGTCCTCAGCTCTCTGGCGGGAATAACCTGGCCCCTCACCAGGCTGTGTCCAAGAACACATCAAATGTGAAAGGGCTCTGGAAGCTGAAAAATGCAATAGTGATAATAACAACCAAACACATGGCAAACATTTGGTAAGAACTTCCTTTTTATCCAAGGACTGTGTTAAGTGATTTATGCATTTTTTTTTTCTTTTACCCTTCAAAATTACCCCACAGAATAGACACTATCATCATCGCCATTTAACAGATGTGTAAATCAAGGCCAAGAGAATTAAATAACTTGTCCAAGGTCACAGGGCTGGTACTCAGAGCCACCCTAGTGGCCCCCAAGCCAGGGCTCTTAGCCATTACATAAGTTATTAAATAATTTTATCCATTCCAAAGAGGATAAGGTCCCATAAATGGCTCTGAACTATTTCTTCTGGGAGCTTAAGAGCCTCAAGGTAGGATGAGGATGTTCAAGAGGAGAAGAGATGGAGGACAGAGAGGCACTGGCTTATGGGGGGCTGTCCAGGAGGAGAAATGGGACCTCAGATCAACCCACAGGGCCTTGAGGGGCTTCTGAGATGGCTGGGCAGGGCCAGAGAGGAATCAGTGATGAGGCCCAAATTTGTTAGGTTAGAACACAAACGACAGATTCTGTTGGGAAGCCAGATCTCCTTCTTGCTCGGAGTAGCAATAGTAAATGAGAATGCAACTGCCATTCAGCTGAGTTCTCAAGTGGATTACGTTAGGGATGATACAACGCTGCCATGTGCTTTTCCTCATCAATCAGCCAACAAACACTGCATAAGCTCAGACTCAACTAACACCATAACTGTCATATTTTGATAATTTATTACCTATCAACCATTGTGTCATATTCTTTTGCTCCTTACTCCAATAAACCTTCGTGTCAGGCATTAATATTCCTGTTTTACAGATGAAGGAACTGAGCACAGAGAGATGAGATCCCAAGCCCAAGGCCCAATAGCTGGTAAGTGGGTTTGAACCCAGTTGCTCTGACCTCAATGTGTTCTTAATTACTGGGCAAGGTCACCTTCACCAACATAACACCAAGTGGAGTATTTACAGAATACCTGCTCTGTGCCAGGCCCTGAGAGATGCTGTTACATAACTTCATTTATTTAATTTTGGCCTTGTTATATAACCCTGGGCATGGTAGTTAACCCTTCTGGTCTTCTATTTCCTCATCTGTGAAATGGGGATAAAACTAGTACTTACCTCAGAGAGCCGATGTGAGGATTAAACAAGAGCAGCAAAGCAAAGCCCTTCATACAGAGCCTGCAAACAGCAAGCAGTGAAAGAGCGTTTGCCAAATAAATGCTCTCCACAACTGCCTTGTCATGTCCTTACTTTATTTTATTATTCCTGTTTTATCCTGGAGCCGGGAGCACTAAGGAAGCAGAAGATACTGCTTGTTTGCCTCTGAATGATGGAGAAGAGACTCAAAGTCATAGCTACTGTTTTATCTCCTCTTTTTGCTTCTCCTCTTCCTCCTTCACATACAATAAACTGCACATATTGAAAGTATACAATTTGATAAGTGTGTGTATGCACCTATGAAGCCATCAGCATAGTCAAGATCATGAGTGTATCCGTCACCCGCACACATTCCCTCATGCCCCTTGGTGGTCCTCTCCTGTCCTTCTCTGCTGCTTTTCTGCCACCCTCATCCCCATCCGCATCCCCAGGCAACCATGGATCTGCTTTCTCTTCTCATAGATTAGTTGCATTTCTAGCATTTTACATAAACAAATCACATAGTATTCTTTTTAAATTTTGCCTTTTTTAACTTAGCATAATTATTTTGAGGTTTACCATGTTATTTCATGTATAAATAGCTCATTCCTTCTTACTGCTGAGTACTATTTCATTGTAAGGATATACCGTATTTATTTGTTGATTCACCTGGCCAGGCATGGTGGCTTACGTCTGTAATAGTAACATTCTGGGAGGCCAAAGTGGGAAGATTGCTTGAGGCCAGGAGTTTGAGACCAGCCTGAGCAAGAGCAAGACCCCGTCTCTATTAAAAATAGAAATTAGCTGGGTGTCATGGCGCGTCTGTAGTCCCAGCTACTCAGGAGGCTGAAGCAGGAGGATCGCTTGAGCCCAGGAGTTTGAGGTTGCAGTGAGCTATGATGACACCACTGCACTCTAGCCAGGGCAACAGAGTGAGACTCTGTCTCAAAAAAAAAAAAAAAAAAAAATTATTCATTCACCTGCTGATGAGCATTTGGGTTTGTGAATTTTGAATATTACAAATAAAGTTGTCAGGAACATTAGTCTTTTGGGGGGAATATGCTTTCAGTTCTCTTGGTTAAATTCCTGGGAGTAGAATGGCCGGGTCACATGATAGGTGTGTGCTTAACTTTAAAAGGCTGTCGAGCTGTTTTCCAAATGGGTAACATTTTGTATTTCTACTGGCAACGTATGAGAGTTCTACTTGCTCCATATCCTCACCAGTGCTTGGTATGTCAGTCTTTTAACATTTTTGATATTCTAATAGGTGAGTAGCATATCTTTCTGTGTTTTAATTTGCATTTCTCTAATGACTAATGATGGCAAGCATCTTTTCACATGTTTATTTGTCATCTATGTGGTTTTTATTTGTAGAGTGTCCATTCAAATCTGATGTCTCTATTTAAGATTTGGTTGTTTGTTTTCTTACAGAGTTTTGAGAATTCTTTATAAATTATAGATACAAATCATTTATCAAATATGTGATTTGAAAATATTTTCTTCCCTTCTGTGGTTTGTCTTTTCATTCTCTACATAGTGTTCTCCCACAGCTTAGTGATAATCTGTTCATTATGGTTTTTAGTCTTCTCTCTGTGTTTGACTTTGGATAATCTTCACATTCACTCACTTGTGCAATGTGGAATCTGCCATTAATCCCATACAGTTCATTTTTCATCCCAAATGTTGGAGTTCAGTTTGGGTCTTTTTTTACATTTTTCATGTATCTACTGAACATGCTCAGTCTTTTCTCTAGCTTCTTGAGGATATGGAATACGGTTACAAAAACTGTTTTAATCTGTTAATTTTATCCTCTGGGTTAGTGCCATTTATTGAGTGTTCTCCTCATAACAAGTTGGTTCTTCCCCCGCCTTGGTAGTTTTCTCACATCCTGTGCTATGTCCATCTTGCAGGAATCATAGTCCTGCATTGTCTAATGTCCCATGTCTTGGGAACCATTGATTTTTTGTTTGGTTGGTTTTTTAGTTGTTTCATGCAGGAGAATAAATTTGGTCCTGTTACTCCATGTTTGCCAGAATTAGAAATCTCCATAGTTTCTTTTAGGCAAAAAAAACTCTTTCTGTACATTGTCAAAACTCTCATTTTTACAGATTAGAAAACTTAGCAACTACAAATCTATTATCTACAGTTTTGGGGACCTAAGGAGTATTGCAGCTAGGGGAAGAAATGTCATTAAGGCCACATGGGTGAGAAGAAACCAGGCTGTAAAAGATGTTAAATGCTATATAAGCAGAAGGGATTTTATCCTGTGGTAGGTGAAGGAAGAATCGAAGAATCATTTTACGCCTAGGAACAGCAGAGTCAGGCTTGATATGCTAATTTATCTTAACACATTCCCTTTTTATGGAGTTGAATTGTATTTACCTCTAATAGCAGAAGGGAGTTGATAGAGAGTGAGGAGTTGAGTTTGCTGAGCTCTAGACCACATTCTGATCGTATCTGTGTGACTGAACAAACCAGTTTATCACTCTCAGGCCTCAGTTTCCACATTTGTAAAATAAGCATCTGAGCACTTACACCCATGCCCCGTGATTGTAGTAAAGATTAGCTGAGAGAATGTACGTTAGGTGCCCAGTATGCTGCCTGGCATATAGTAAGGCCTCCATAAAAACGAACAATTATTAATTGAGAAAACGGAGGCTCAATGAAGCTATTTCAATTGTGGTAATAGAGCAAGTAAGAGGCAGCCCTGAGCCTCCATGCAACTCAGCTTTCCAATAGCTTTCCATGCCTGTGATCCTTGGAAGCAGGATTTCATCCAAAAGAGGTAAGAATGATTGGTTTAGGCAAATAGCCACAGTGCCACAAAGATACACATAGTGGTGGTATAGGAATATCCCCTGCCCTCCAACACTCCCTGATCCAGCAGTTGTGGCCCAATCTGACACATTTTCTAAGGAATGAATGTCAGAAGCTGTTGAATTTCAGCCACATAAGAGAGTTAATTTAACCAATTGTCTGTCAAATGAAAAATCAGAACTAGACTATGGTGTGCAATGGTTTATGGTCATATGTTTTAATATAACGTTTTTGGCAAAATTAAACTGTAAGAGATTTCATCGTGGGGAAAAAAAAAAAAAACCTTTTATTTGTTTAAGTTCTTCCATGTTGTCAAAACTTTGTACAGGCTGTTTTCATGGCCTAAGATGCAGTGTCCTGTATATACAATATTCCCTCCCTATCTGATTAGAGAACCCGTACTCTTCTCAGCACAAATACTAATAAACTTTTCCTGACTTTCCCAGGCAGATTATATATTCTTTCTATCTTGATTCTACTGCATTTTGCAAATATTGCCATTTTCACAATTGACTTGTTTTATTTTATTTTTCTGTTTGTGTCTCCCACTAACATGTAGACTCTATGTTGGTAGTTACTTCTATACTGTTCACCATAGCATCCCTGGAACCTAGGACAAGTCCTGAAACTGTTAGTGCTCAATAAATATTTTTGGATAAATGAATGAACAAATGGACATTGGGAATATAAGGTGAAGTGTTGTACATAAATAGCCTTGCACATAGTAGGCCTTCCCTTTTTCTCATTTCCCTCCCTTCTGCCCACCTGAGCTTTCAATAGCATACATGATGTCTTCCTATCTCTACATATTTATACTAATTGGTTCTTGAAGAACATAGTAGAGGCTCAGCAGATGCTGAATGAACAAACACACAAGCCTTGAGCCTTAGTTGCTTTATCTGTTGCATGAAATGGTTGGATTAGATTTCATAGTCACTCAACCAATATTTCCTGAACCTCTACCATGTGTCAGGCACTGAGCCTGCATTGCTCATGGACAGTGTCACCAAGAATCCTACAGATGAGTAGAATTGAGACTGGGACTACAATGCAAGGTAGAAAGTGAGGAGTCACATCTTGAGATACACCTGAGACTGACAAGGAGTGAAGGAGACTGAAACCCAGACATGCCTGTAGAATGGGACAGGTTTTTGGGAGATGGTGCAGCTGCAGTTATAAAGAAAAGACTCAGGCCGGGCGTGGTGGCTCACGCCTGTAATCCTAGCACTCTGGGAGGCCGAGATGGGTGGATCGTTTGAGCTCAGGAGTTCGAGACCAGCCTGAGCAAGAGCGAGACCCCGTCTCTACTAAAAAAATAGAAAGAAATTAGCTGGACAACTAAAAATATATACAGAAAAAATTAGCCGGGCATGGTGGCGCATGCCTGTAGTCCCAGCTACTCAGGAGGCTGAGACAGGGGGATTGCTTGAGCCCAGGAGTTTGAGGTTGCTGTGAGCTAGGCTGACGCCACGGCACTCTATCCTGGGCAACAGAGCAAGACTGTCTCAAAAAAAAAAAACCAAATAAATAAATAAATAAAAGACTCAAATATCACCTCCTCTGTACTCCTCATCCAGAAGTCACCTTTTTTCATTCAAAATACTCTAGTCCTCTCTCTGAACCCCTTTTGGAACAATTCCTTTGTTGGGAGGTGTGATGTTTTATGTGTAAACTTGAATGGGTCAGACATTTGGTTAAACATTATTGTGGGTGTGTCTGTGAGGATGTTTCTGGGTGAGATTAACATTTGATTGGGTAGACTGAGTAAAGCAGGTTGCCCTCCCTAACTTGGGTGGGCCTAATCCAATCAGTGAAGACCCGAATAGAACAGAAAGGCCCAATGGAGGGATGACTCCTGCCTGACTGCATGAGCTGAAACATTGATCTTTTCCTGCCTGCAGCTTCCAGCTGAAAAGTTGGCTCTTCTTGGGTCTAGAGCTGGCTTTCAGACTGGAACTTACCGCAGACTCTCCTGTTTTTTGGGCCATTAGACTCTAACTGGAACCACACCATTGGCTTTCCTGTGTATGCTGGGTGTGTAGATCTTGGGATGTCTCAGCCTCTGTAATCATGTGAGTCAGTTCCTTATAACACACACACACACACACACACACTCGCATTCACACTCACATCTATCTGCTGGTTCTGTTTCTCTGGAGAACACTGACCCAGTACAGAGGTTAAGGAGGAAACCACCTTTGCCTGAGCCTGAACATGACAGGCACTGTGCTAGGTGCCTTATGTCCATTACCTAATTCATTCCACATAACACTCCTCTGAGGGTGCCTATAGCTTCTCGTTTCAGGTGAGAGCCCCGAGGCTCAGAGAAATGAAGCACCATTCCCAAGGTCACACAGCTAGCAAATGAAAAAATCAGGTTAAAACTCCATTTCCTCTGGTTCCATAGCCCTTGCTACGTCTCCTTCGCTCAACCACATCCTTGTCTGCATGTTTTGTTTCTCTATTAGACAGTAAGTTCTTTGTGGGAAGAAACCAGATCTAATTACTTTTTTCCTACTTGCTCACCTTTAATTCTTGTGCCTAACACAATGTCTGGCACATGAAGGTGAGAAAGGAGGGGTGGCCTCAGAATTTACTGTGTGATCTAGCTGGGTCATGGGATGTCTCTGCAGGAAAGGATTTCAGAGCCCACCTCACCCTTCCCATCTCTCCCTTCACCCTTGTTTCTAGTCCAAATCCCTTTCTTCCCTGTGCAGTTGGTAATTATTATTTGGCCATGCATTCCTCCAGGAATTGCAGGGTGTCCTGAAGTTTGCATGGAAAGGTTGCGGGGCACACCTCCTCAGGAAACACTTCCACAAGCCCCTTTTGGCACCTCGACTTTCCTGCCACCTGGGCCTGGAGCCAGATCTACAGTTGGGCGGGAGCAGGGAGGAGAGAGTGTGAGCTGAAGAGGACAGGGAGACCCTGACAGGCTCGCTGGGCCCCCGGTGATTAAACACTGGCTATAAATAGAAGGACTATGAAGCAGAATGTCTTTTTAATATGCACGTGGAATTCATTTGTTTAATGAAGAATTTTCCTGGAACAGAGAGCTTGCCGTCAGAGCTGAGCTATTTTTGAGTAGGATGTGAAGGAAAAACTCCAGAGAATTATTTGCTGTTTGGATTTATGCTTTTAAAATAGGTTGCAATAAAAAGCAACACTATAGGGGCAGAAATAAGATCAGAGCTTGTGAAGGGCTGGAGATGGGGTCAAGGGATTGACTAGAAATTGGCATGAAGGATCTTACTGGGGTGATAGTGGCGTTCTGTATTTATTGTGGTAGTAGTTATTAATACATGGCTGGGTACGTGTGCCAAAACTTGTAGAACTGTTCACCCAAAGTGAATGAATTCTACTGTATGTAAATGATACCTCAATAACCCCGACTTACAAACATGCCACCATGTTCTTTTCGAAGGAGGAAGGGAATGCGGCGGGGGAATGAATGCTTTCAAACACCTACTTTGAGTGGGGTCTCTGTAGCTTCTTTATGTAATTTATCTGCAAAGCACCAGGAGTTAGAGATTATTATCCACATTTTACAGGTGAAACACCTGAGGCTTGGAGAACCTGAATTAATTGCCCAAGGTCACACATCAGCTCCTACTGGGCTTTATGAGGCGGTTTCAGAATTCCACAATGACCCCTTTTATGTACCTGGACGTTCAGGGAGATGGAGCCTAGAACTGAAACTGTAGGAATAGACAGAACTAAGTTTTTGCTTCTTAAATAAAATGCTTCAGACAGCTCTATGCTTTCTCTCCAAAATGTTCCTCCATTCTGTATTCTTTGGCTGTTTCTAGCTGCATCTGGGAAAAGGTCTTAATAAGGTGCTAATGGTCTTTAACAGATTTATTTAGTACCCTTAGTACCCTTAGATCTCCCTTTTTATCAAGTGTGCTTGGCTTTGGGCAGACTTTCAAATCTTAAAGGGGGGAGGGGGTGCTCCGTAGGACCTGCCATCATTCCTGGATCCCATTCCCATGGATGACGTCATTAATCAATCATGACACTCTATGAACCCTGACTTGCCCTTGCAATCCTTCATAACACGATCATCTGGGCAGTAATTACTAACAGATTTGAGTTGGCATTTAAGATCAAAAGCCTATTTGCCGTTCTACCTGTGTTTCCAGGCCTAACCTAGGTGCATTTATAAATTGAGGGTGAAATCTTATCCTTTCCACTCCTTGGACCTGGAACCCTGAGAAGAGTTAATGTCTGGATCTAGAGGCAAAAGTAGAAAGAACACAGATTAGACAATTACAGTTGGGTTTGGATATGAGCTCTGTACCACATTCTTCCATCTCACCCTCAACACCCATTTTCTTCACCTGTTCAGTAGGGATAATAATAAAAATAGCTATCTAAAGGTGTTGAGGTGAAGTGTAAATCACATGAGATAGCACACAGGAAACAGAAGCTCGCCATGTCCCAGGTTCTGTACTAAAAAATTTTACATGTATCATCTCATTCAACCCTACAGCAAAATTATGCATAAGAAACTTTTAAATCTACATTATGTAGATAATACTTAATTTGTCCAAGTCACACAGTAAAGGATAAAGTTGAGAACTGAACTGAGGTCTGACTCTGAAGATCATAGTGTTGATCACAAGCTATACTGCCTCTCGTTCTAGGCATGGGGCAAATAGTATTTGGGATGGTCCTTCCCTTACTGCAGGGCTGAGAGGACTGGCAAGGACTCAGACCAGGGACCAGCTCACACATTAGACTGGCGCAGGCACTGAAGAGATGGAAGAAGCCCAGTGTGGCAGGAAAATCTGGGAGTGGTGACAGGTATCGGTACCAGCACCAGCAGGCACCTGTGTTAAGGAGGGGGCTCATTCCTGGAAATGGTTCTCTCAGGGTCCTGCTAGTCTATATGGTGTCTTTGTACAAGTTAGAAAAAGTGCTCCCTCTGGGCAAATGAATTACAAAAAAATCACTCCCTCTAGGAGGACACAGCTCAGAAAAATCAAGACTAAGAGTGTTTGAATGAAAAAAATAGGGCTCTTTCCACTAGGTATAGGAATTAGTACAGTGTGAAGTGGATCTCCACAAGCATTCAGCCCCTTGACTGATGTGTTTGCGCATTACACAACTTGTATAGCAATACAAAGGGGTCCTGGGTCTTGATGGGAGGGAAGGGTGCAGTCTTGAGGAATCTGGGAACAGGTAAAAGAGGAATGTCCAGGTAGGTAATTTTGTCAGGTAGGTAATGCTATTGACTTGAGCCAGAATTGAACTCCAGCTCTGAGTGATTCCAAAGCCAGTGTGACTGATCATAAGAATCATTTGGGACATGGCGGGGACGGGGGAGGGGAATGGTCTTGGTAAAATGCAGATTACCAGGCCCTTCTCCTGAATAGTCTAGCTCAGAAAGTCTGGAGTGAGTAATTCTAATGATCAGAAAAATTTAGAAAATATTGCTCTATCTCATGCTTATCACACTGTATTGTAACTGTCTGTGTTAGCAACCATGGTTATCATCTGGTCTTCTGGACTATGAGGTTTTCAAGGGCAGGGCCATGTCTGATTCAATTCCACATCCATAGCACATAAAGCAAGGTCTGGCACATAAAATGAAAACGGGATCAATCAACAAAGAACTGATCCATCAGCTTCATAGTCAATCTAAGAATCCTGGCTTACCCACCATGCTATTGTCACATCTGCCAAGGTAACTAATAGGTATTCCTCCCTGCTTCCTCACTTCTCCCTATTCCCCTAACCACCCTCTGTTACTCAGCCTACCCCCAAAGGACAGGGCCTGCCATTCTGGAAGACCCCTTCAGACTTAAATCTAGACCTTGGCACGTTTCCTGATATCCACACCTATGTTTGGGTCTGGTCTGTGCTTCTAACTCATTGTCCGTGATCGTGCATAATTGGGCCTCATTTTTCCCTCTATAAAATGACATGGTTTTACAACATGATTTTTGAGGTCTCTTCCAACTCAGACATGCTGGAATGCTCTTACTTGAATCTAGAATTTCTGGGAAATTCTGTAAGAAGCGAAGGCCTTATTTGAGGCCTTCATACTGGCATCCTTTAGCTTTTCGGTTGGAGCCCAGGCGATGAACAGCTGCAGTCTGGGATTTTCCTGAGGTCGGCTTCACTGGTGGGTCTGCTTCGCTTCATGAGCAGGCTCTGGAGGGCTCTGGGCACCCCCTCGGGCAGCTCAGTAAATACTGGCTGCCTGACGATGTCTTGGATGGGAACCCAGTTGGACGAGGAATGCGTGGGAGCCTTGGAAAACACAGTTCAAAGGCTGTGCAGAGTAGGTTTCCAAATGTACTTACCCTTCCAGGCTTTGAATTCGAGCTCCATCGGAAAAACACAAGTGTCTAATTCCAAGGGAATGGCTTCTAGTAATAATAATAATGATGAAAAGGGCTTTGAAGGCTTCTTGGAAATCAGTTTCTATAAAATACTGTTTTGAGAATTTGAGTGTAAGTCAAGCAGAAACATGGATTGAAATTCTCCCTTTTCACACTCATTCTTTTAAAATATTTTATTTTTGAATATGAAAATAATGTGTGCATATGGTTGAAGAATGCAAACAGTACAGAAAAATACAAAACAAAGTGTAGGTCTTCCTCCCTCTCATCTCATCCTCAGTCTCATGTGGTAACAATTTATTTCTTTTTGTGTGTCTGATTACTATGTGAGTTTTTAAAAATTTAAAAAAATTTTTTATTGTGATAAAATATACTAACATAATATTTACCATTTTAGCCATTTCTTCAGGGTACAGTTCAGTGGCATTAAATACATTCACATGGTTGTGTAACCATTACCACCACCGTCTCCATAACTTTTTCCATCTTCCCAAACTGAAACTTCAGCCTCATGAAACCATAGCTCCCCATGCCCTACCACCCTCTGCCCTTGGAAAACCCCATTCTACTTTATGTCCTATGAATTTGACTACTCTAGGGTCCTCAGATAAGTGGGATCATACAATGTTTGTCCTTCTGTGACTTGCTTATTTCACTTAGCACAAACAATTTTTGGGGACTACTTTTTAGTTTAGGTAGGCTACTACCATAGCTCTAATTTATATGCTTGTATGGTGTTACCTAAGCTCTCAAACTTAAAGTGTTTATTGATTCCTTGCAAGGAAACATTTAGCGTAATCACCCCATTTCCAAGATTTCTTCACGCTTTTTCTCCCGCATGCTGTTATTTTTAGATCAAGTAGGTGTTTCTCTCTGCTGAACCCCAGAGTCATACCCAACTGCCTGCTTGCTATCTCCACTTGGATGTCTAATAAATATGTCAACCTTAAAGTATCCCAGCCTAAATTCATGGTCTTTGGCCCCTCTCAGCACCCCCCAACACCGCCACCATCTCCCATCTGTTCCCCCTGAGTTGTTCAAGTCCCCAACCTTGTAATCATCCTCCAGTTATGTTTGTTCCCCTCCCACCTCATATTCAAACTGATGAAAACTCCTGTTCACTTGACTTCACAATATATCCAAACCCTGGGCTGGGTTCAGTGGCTCACACCCGTAGTCCCAGCTACTTGGGGGGCTAAGGTGAGAGGATCACTTGAGCCCGGGAGTTCAAGGCTGCAGTGAGCTGTGATTGCGCCACTGCACTCCAGCTTGGGTGACAGAGTGAGACTCTGTCTCTAAAAATATGTATATATCTCCAGATTCTGAACACTTCTTACTAACTCTCCCTAGTCCAAATCAACGTTACCTTTCACTTGGATTATTGAAATATTCCAGCTTACTTTTCTGCATCCCCTCTTGCCCTCCTACAGTCTAATTACAAAATAGTATCCAAATAGTTCTTGAAAAACAAAAATCAGATCACGTCACTGTTCTGCTTGGAGTCAGCCCCTGGCTTTCCATCCCATTCGGAATAACAGCCAAAGTCTTTATGCTAGCCCAGGGGGCTCCGCACAAGTGCTGTTCAAACTGTACTGTGCATAGGATTCACTTGGGGGCTTGTTAAAGTGCAAATTCTGATCCCAGGTGACCTAACGCTGCTGGTTGGAAGACTACACTTTTGCTGCGAGATTGCACAATCTCGTGCTTAGACCTGCACTGTGCTGCTGGCCTCTGGGGCCCGCCCTGATGCTCCCCTCCTCTCTCCTCTTGCTTCAGCCCCAGGGTCCCTTGGGTACACGCTCCCACCTCTGTCTTAGCACTTGCCGTTCTCTCTGCTTAGAGCCCTCTCCCCCAGACATAAGCTATGGGGCACAGTTCTCTTCTGCAGCTCTGTACCCTAGCATCGGTTTCTTTTGAGGCCTTCTCTCCTTTCCCTGTTTAAAATGACAGCCATTCCTTCTATGGCTCTCCCTAGTTCTTGTCCCTGCTTAATTATTATTTTATTTATTTATTTTTTAATAGCAAAGATTTACAAACCATGACCTGTGGGCCATGGGTCAAATGGGGCCCACAGCTTGTTTTTGTAAATAGATTTTTGTTAAAACAAAGTCACATGCATTTGTTTATGTATTGTTTATGACTGCTTTCCTGCTATAATGGCAAAGTTAAGTGTTTGTGACAGAGGCCTTATGGCCTACAAAACTTAAAATATTTACTGTCTATCTTCTCTTTACAGAAGAAGTTTGCTAACACCTTGGTTTAGTCCATTTGTGTTGTCAGAAAGGAACACCTGAGGCTGAGTAGTTTATAAAGAAAAGAGATTTATTTGGCTCATGGTTCTGCTGGCTATACAAGCAGCCTGGTGCTGGTATTTCCTTCTGGTGAAGGCTTCGGGAAGCTTCCAATCATGGCAGAAGGCAAAGGGGAGCTGCTATGTGCAGAGGTCACATGGAGAGAAAGCAGGAGAGAGAGAGAGAAAACAGTTGCCAGTTCTTTCAAACCACCAGCTCTGGTGAGAACCCACTCAGCAGCTAGAGCATGGCACCAAGCCATTCCCAGGACCCAAACACCTCCCACTAGGCCCCGCCTCCAACCTGGGAATCAAATTTCAACAGGAGGTTTGGAGGGCTCAAACTATAGCATCCCTGCTTGATAGCAGCCATCACCATCTGACTTCCTAGAGAAGTCACTCATTTATTTGTTTACAGTCTGTTTCCCCACATTAGAACATAAACTCTGTGATAAATGGAGCTTTATCTGTTTTTTTATTGCTATATTCCTAATACCTAGAAAGGTGCCTAGCATGGAGAGTCACTCAATGAATAATTATTAGATGAAAAATTATTGTTACAAGTTAAAAAATATATATTTATCCTTTATTTTGTTAGCCATTTAGACACTACTGAATTCCCCCCATGTGAGAGGACACCATGGGACTATATTTTGTCTCCTACCCAATTCTTTGACTCCTGATGGCCAATATCATTTTCATATTAGTGTTGATACCATTATGTTCTGTGTTATAATTACTACTAAATATTAATTGCTTTGTCTATAGGTTGATTATATAAAAGGTCAACCAAGAAAAGTAATTTTAAATGTTATAATTGGGTAAACACTATTTACAACAGAATCCAGAAGCGTGATTGAACCCATGGAGAAGAAATGATAATTCTAGGTAATGTTTCTGCTGCCAGAGAGAAATGGATTTTCTTTTCTCACTCTTATCAATAACTATCCTACATAGTTGGGCCATGACTTTTGTATATAGCTTCTGATTTTTTCCAAAGTTCCTAATGAATTTTTTTTTAATTAATAGAAAATATAAATGTCTTCATTGAATATTTAAGATTATTGTGCTTCTCAATCCTATAGTTTTTGAAATAGAATAAACTTTCTCCTTTAAGACTTCCCCCCTGCCCCAGGATAGCTTCTGGCTTGCTATTCTAATTTTGACAGAATGCTGGCTACATCTGTTGCACAGTGGTCAACCTGGTCTTTACATTTCATGTCTGGATTACTTCCATGGTATCTTGTATCATATATGTTTCTCTTTCTTAGCTTCCATTTTCATTTTGCTAGATTATGGTATCTTGTATCATGTTTCTCTTTCTTAACTTCCATTTTCATTTTGCTAGATTATATCCTGAAGTAATATTTCCAAAGAGGAGTATGGGAGTGTGGAAGGTAACTATATAATTTCCTATTGCTGTTATAACACATTACCACAAACTTAGTGGCTTAAAACAACACAAATTTATTATCTTACAGTTCTGTAGGTTAGATGTCTGACATGAGTCTCACAAAGCTAAAATCAAGGATTGAGTTTCTTTTTGGAGGATAAATCTGTTTGCTTGCCTTTTCTAGCTTCTAGAGGTTGCCCCTATCTCTTGGTTTGCGGCACTGTTCCTGCATCTTCAAAGCTAGCAACATTACATCTCAGACCATTCTTCCATAGTAACAGCTCCCTCTAACCACAGTGTGAAGTTTCCAGCTTTAAAAAAAAGTGTTTATTTTTTAATTGACAAAAATGGTATAAATTAGTGTACAACATGATGTTTTGAAATATGTATATCTTGTGAAATGGCTAAATCAAGCTAATTAAGATATGCATTAAAGTTTCCTGCTTTTATTTTTTTTTTCTTTTTTTTTTTTTTCTTTTATTTTTTTTTTATTCATGATAAATTATTAAGTGAACAGTGCAAGTTAAAAACAATAGTTTCATATTTTAGTTTCCTGCTTTTAATGATCCATGTCAAGGTCCTTAGTTTGATTACATCTGCAAAGTTTCTTTTGTCATGTAAGGTAACATGTTCACAGGTTTCTGGAATTAGGATGTGGACACGTTTGGCAGAGATGGGGGAATCATTCTTTTGTCTATCACATAACTTTTCAGAGTCCTCCTCCATCCTACAATCCCTTTAATAGCTTTACAATGCTTATAGAATTCTAGGTTCAAAAACATATTTCCTCATACCTTTTTTTTGAGGAGGACCTTTATTTTTTTAGCTTTAAAATTTTTTTAATTTTTAATTATTATGGGTGCATAATAAGTGCATATCTTTATAGGGTACATGTGATGTTTTGATACAGGCGTACAATGTGAATTAATCAAATCAGGGTAATTGGGGTATCCATCACCTCAGCCATTTATCATTTCTTTGTGTTAAGAACATTCCAATTCTACTTTTCTAGTTACTTTAAAATATATCCTTATTGTTGATTATAGTCACTTTGCTGTGCTAGCAAATATTGTTCATTCTATCTAACTGTCTAACTATACTTTTGCACTGATTAACCATCCCCACTTCATCCCCCACTGCCCACTACCCTTCCCAGCCTCTGATAACTGTCATTCTAATCTATCATCTCCATGAGATCAATTGTTTTTAGTATTTAGCTCCCACATATGAGTCAGAACATGTGAAATTTGTCATTCTGTGCTTGGATTATTTCACTTAATACAATGTTCTCCAGTTTTTGTTGCATGTTGTTGCAAATGACAGGATTTCATTCCTTTTTTGTGGCTATATGATTCTCCATTGTGTATATGTACTACAAATTCTTTATCCATTCACTTGTTGATGGACATATAGGTTGATTCCAAATGCTGGCTATTGTGAACAGTGCTGCAGTAATCATTGGAGTACAAATATCTTTTCAATGCGCTGAATTCCTCTCCTCTGAATATATACCCAGCAGGGGGATTGCTGGGTCATATGATAGTTCTATTTTTAGTTTTTTGAGGAACCTCCCTACTGTTTTCCGAAGTGATTGCTCTAATTTACATTCTCACCAACAGTGTATGAGGGTTCCCTTTCTCCACATCCTCCCCAGCATTTGTTATTGCCTTTTTGATAAAAGACATTTTAACTGGGGTGAGGTGATATCTCATTGTAGATTTGATATGCATTTCTCTGATGACTAATGATGTTGAGCATTTTTGCATATACCTGTTGGCTATTTGTATGTCTTCTTTTGAGAAATGTCTATTCAGATCCTTTGCCCATTTTTTAAATCAGATTATTTGATTTTTTCCTATTGAATTGTTGGCCACCTTATATATTCCAGTTATTAGTATTATTACTTTTATTTACATTTTGAAACAGAGTCTAGCTCTGTTGCCTGATCTAGAGTGCCATGGCATCAGCCTTGCTCACAGAAACCTCAAACTCCTGGGTATGAGCAATCCTCCTGCCTCAGCCTCCCAAGTAGCTGGGGCTACAGGTGCACGCCACCATGCCTGGCAATTTTTTTTCTATTTTTAATAGAGATGGGGTCTCACTCTTGCTCAGGCTGGTCTTGAACTCCTGAGCTCCAGTGATCTTCCTGCCTTGGATTCCCAGAGTGCTAGGATTACAGGCATGAGCCACCATCCCCAGCCATATTCCATTTCTCTGATGACTGACGATGTTGAGCATTTTTCCATAAACCTGTCTGTCATTTGTATGTCCCTTTTTGAGAAATGTCTGTTTACATACTTTTCTCATTTTTAAATTGGATTGATTTTTTCCTATTTAGTTGTTGGAGTTCCTTATGTATGTATTCTAGTTATTAATCCCTTGTCAGATGGGTAATTTGCAAATATTTTCTCCCATTCTATGGGTTATCTCTTCACTTTCTTGATTGTTTCATTTGCTGTACAGAACCTTTTTAGCTTGATGTGATCCCATTTGTCCGATTTTGCTTTGGTTGCCTGTGCTTTGGGGTTATTGGTTAAGAAGTCCTTGCTCAGACCAATGTCCTGAAGCATTTCCCCAATGTTTTCTTTTACTAGTTTCATAGTTTGAGGTCTTAGGTTTGTCTTTAATCCATTTTGATTTGATTTTTTTGTATAAAGAGAGATAAGTGTCTAGTTTCATTCTTTTGTATATGTATGTCCAGTTTTCCCAGTACCATTTATTGAAAAGACTGTCGTTTGCTTACTATAAGTTTTGGCACCTTTGTCGAAGATAAGTTCACTATAGATGTGTGGATTTATTTCTGTATTCTCTATTCTGTTCCATTGGTCTATGTGTCTGTCCTTATGCCAGTACCTTGCGGTTTTGGTTACCACAGTTCTGTGGTATAATTTGAAATCAGGTAATGTGAGTCCTCCAGTTTTGTGCTTTTTGCTCAGGATGGCTTTGGCTATTCTGGGTCTTTTGTGGTTCTTTATAAATGTTAGGATTATTTTTTCTATTTTTGTGAAGAATGCCATTGTATTTTGATGGGGATTTCATTGAATCTGTAAATTGCTTTTGGTAGTATGGACATTTTAACAATATTAATTCTTCCAATCTGTGACCATGGAATATCTTTTCATTTTCTGTGTCCTCTTTAATTTCTGTCATCAATGTTTTATACTTTTCATTATAGAGATCTTTTACTTCTTTGATTAAGTTTATTCCTAGGTATTTTATTTTATTTGTAGCTGTTGTAAATGGGATTACTTTCTTGGTTGCTTGTTCAGATTGTTCACTGTTGGCATATAGAAATGCTACTGATTTCTATATGTTGATTTTGTATCCTACCACTTTACTGAGTTTGTTTATTAGTTCTAATAGTTTTTTTTGTGGAGTCTGTTTCTCTAGATATCAGATCATATCATATCATCTGCAAACAACAATAATTTGACTTCTTCCTTTCAAATTTAGATGCCCTTCAATTTTCCTTTTGTCTGATTGCTCTAGCTAGAACTTCTAGTGCTATGTTGAAGAACAGTGGTAAAAGTGGGCATCCTTGTCTTGTTCCAGATCTTAAAGTAAGGCTTTCAGTTTTTCCCCATTCAGTATGACACTAGCTATGCATTTGTCATATATGGCTTTTATCATGTTGGGGGAAATTTCTTCTATACCAAGTTTTTTGAGAGCTTTTATCATGAATGGATGTTAAATTTTATTGAATACTTTTTCAGCATCAATTGAAATAATCACATGGTTTTTTGTCCTTTGTTCTGTTGATATGATGTATCATATTGATTGATTTGCATATGTTGAACCATTCTTGCATCCCTGGGATGAATCCCACTTGATCATGATGAATACTCTTTTTAATGTGTTGTTGAATTCGATTAGCTAGTATTTTGCTGAGGACTTTTGCATCTCTGTTTATCAGAGATGTTGGCCTATGGTTTTCTTTTTTTGTTTTGTATTTGTTTGGTTTTGGTATCAGGATGATACAGGACTCTCAGAATGAGTTTGGGAGTATCCCCTCCTCCTTGACTTTTTTGAATAGTTTAAGTAGGATTGGTATTAGTTCTTCTTTGAATGCTTGGTAGAGTTCAGCAGTGAAGCCATCGGGTCCTGGGCTTTTCTTTGATGGGAGACTTTTTATTACTGCTTCTATCTTGTTACTTGTTATTGGTTTATTCAGGTTTTGGATTTCTTCCTGATTCAATCTTGGTAGGTTGCATGTTGCTAGGAATTTATCCTTTTCTTCTAGCTTTTCCCATGTATTGGCTTATAGTTGCTCATAGTAGTCTCTAATGATCCTTTGGATTTCTGCAGTATCAGTTGTAATGTCTCCTTTTTCATCTCTGATTTTATTTATTTGGGTATTTCCTCTTTTTTCTTAGTCTGGATAATGGTGTGTCAATTTTGTTTATCTTTTCAAAAAACCAACTTGTTGATTCACTGATCTTTTGCATTTTTTTTTGTTTCAATTTCATTTATTTCTGCTCTGATCTTTATTATTTCTTTTCTTCTACTAATGTTGGGTTTGGTTTGCTCTTGTTTTTCTAGTTCTTTGAGATGCATTGTTAGGTTGCTTATTTGAAGCTTTTGTACTTTTTTGATGTAGGCACTTATTTCTATAAACTTTTCTCTTATTACTGCTTTTACTGTATCCTATAGGTTTTTATATGTTGTTTTTGCCTTTTCATTTGTTTCAAGAAATGTTTAAATTGCCTTCTCAATCTCTTCATTGACCCACTGGTCATTCAGAAGCATATTGTTTAATTTCCATGTGTTTGTATATTTTCCAATGTTTCTCTTATTATTGATTTCTAGTTTTATTTGATTGTGGTCAGAGAAAATACTTGGTATGCTTCCAATTTGTTTGAATTTTTTACTTATTTTATTTTTTGACTTATTATTTTGACTTATTTTGTGGCCTAACATATGGTCTACCCTCGAGAATGATCCATGAACTGAGGAGAAGAATGTATATTCTGCAGCTGTTGGATGAAATATTCTGTAAATATTTATTAGGTCTATTTGGTCTATAGTACAGATTAAGTCCAATGTTTCATTGTTGATTTTCTGTCTGGATGATCTGTCCATTGCTAAAAGTAGAGTGTTGAGGTTTCCAGCGATTATTGTATTAGGGTTTATCTCTCTCTTTAGCTCTGATAATATTTGCTTTATATATCTGGCTGCTCCAGTTTTGGGTGCATATATATTTAGAATTGTTGTATCCTCTTGATGACCCCTTTGTCATTATATAATGACCTTCTTTGTCTCTTTTTACAGTTTTTTTCTTGAAATGTATTTTATCTGATAGAAGTATAGCTATTCCTGCTCTTTTTTGGTTTCCATTTGCATGGACTATCTTTTTCTATCCTTTTATGTTCAGTCTATGTGAATCTTTGTAGGTGAAGTGGGTTTCTTGGCAGACAATATATAGTTGGCTTTTTTTTTTTTTTTAATCCATTCAGCCACTCCATGTCTTCTGATTGGAGAATTTAGACTATTCACATTCAATGTTATTATTGTTAGGTAAGGACTTACTCCTACCATGTTGTTATTTGATTTCTGGTTGTTTTGTGGTCCTCTCTTTTTTTCTTACTTCCTTCCTGTCTTCCTTTATTAAAAGTGATTTTCTCGGTAGTATGTTTTAATTTCTTGCTTTTTATTTTTTCGTGTATCTGTTGTAGATTTTTTGATTAGAGCTTCCCAGAAGGCTTTCAAAAAACATTTTATAACCAGTTATTTTAAACATATGACAACTCTGCTTATAAACAAATGAACAAAGAGAAATATAACAGAAATTCTGTGGTTAATCCCATCTCCCCCAGCTCTTTAATTTTTTGTTGTTTCCATCTATATCTTTTTATACTTTCTATCTCTCAAAAAGTTGTAAGTATTTTTGGGAGGTTTGTCTTTTAGTTTTTCTACTCAAGATATAAGTGGTTTGTTACCAGTGAGTTTTATGCCTTCTGATGATCTCTTATTATTCATTACTGTCCTTTTCTTTCAGATTAAAGAATTCTTTTTAGCATTTCTTGTAAGACAGGTCTGGTGTTGATGAAATCCCTCAGCTTTTGTTTGTCTGGGAAAGTCTTCATTTCTCCTTCATGATTGAAGGATATTTTTGCAGGCTATAATATTCTAGGGTTAAGATTTTTTTCCATCAGCACTTTGAATATGTCATGCCATTCTATCCTGGCCTGTAAGTGTTCCACTGAGAAGTCTGCTGCCAGACATATTGCAACTCCTTTATATGTTATTTTTTCTTTTTTTCTTGCTTCTGTTAGGGTCTTTTCTTTCTTTTTTTTTTTTTATTAATTTCAGCTCATTATGGGGGTACAAAAGTTCAGGTTATATATATTGCCCATTCCCCCCCATCCCCCTGAGTCTGAGCTTCAAGCATGTCCATTCCCTAGATAGTGCACATTGCACTCATCATGTAAGTATGCACCCATCCCCTCCCCACACCCCCATCCCCCCAGTCAGAACTTCAAGCGTGTCTATTCCCCAGACAGTGCGCATCGCACTCATCAAGTAGGTATACACCCATCCCTTCCCCCCAGCCCCCACCTCTGTCTGATACCCAATTAGTGTTATTCCCAAATGTGCACTCAGGGAAACCAGTTTGCTGGTGAGTACATGTGGTGCTTATTTTTCCATTCTTGGGATACTTCACTTAATAGAATGGGTTCCAACTCTCTCCAGGAGAACCAAAGAGATTCCATATCGCCATTATTTCTAATAGCTGAGTAATATTCCATGGTGCATGTAAATAGGTGGAAAACCATACCATGCTCATGGATCGGAAGAATCAACATTGTTAAAATGTCTATACTGCCCAAAGTTATCTACAGATTCAATGCAATCCCTATTAAATACCAACATCATTTTTCACAGATATAGAAAAAATAATTATACACTTTGTATGGAACCAGAGAAGACCCCGTTTAGCAAAAGCGATTTTAAGCAACAAAAACAAAATGGGAGGTATTAATTTGCCAGACTTCAAACTATACTACAAAGCTGTGATTATAAAAACTGCTTGGTATTGGCACAAGTGCAGGGACACAGACCAGTGGAATAGAACAGAAAATCCAAATATAAAACCATCCTCATATAGCCATCTAATCTTTGACAAAGCAGACAAAAACATACTCTGGGGAAAAGATTCCTTATTTAATAAATGGTGCTGGGAAAACTGGATAAGACTAAAACAGGACACACAGCTTTCACCTCTCACAAAAATCAAATCACGGTGGATAACAGACTTAAACCTAAGATCAGAAACTATTAGAATTCTAGAAGAAAATGTAGGAAAGACTCTTACAGACATTGGCCTAGGCAAAGAATTTATGAGGAAGACCCCTAAGGCAATCACAGCAACAACAAAAATAAATGAATGGGACCTGATCAAATTAAAAAGCTTCTGCACAGCCAAAGAAACAGTCATGAGAATAAACAGACAACCTACAGAATGGGAAAAAATTTTCGCATACTACACATCAGATAAAGGACTGATAACAAGAATCTATTTAGAACTCAGGAAAATCAGTAAGAATAAATTGAACAACCCTATCAAAAAGTGGGCAAAGGACATGAATAGAAATTTTTCAAAAGAAGATATAAAAATGGCTAACAAACATATGAAAAAATGCTCAACATCTCTAATCATCAGGGAAATGCAAATCAAACCACAATGAGATATCAGTTAACCCTAGTGAGAATGGCCTTTATCAAAAAGTCCCAAAACAATACATGTTGGCGTGGATGCGGAGAGACAGGAACGCTCACATACTGCTGGTGGGACTGTAAACTAGTGCAACCCCTGTGGAAAGCAATGTGGAGATACCTTAAACAGATTCAAGTAAACCTACCATTCGATACAGCAATCCCATTATTGGGCATCTACCCAGAAGAACAAAAGTCATTCTATAAAAAAGACACCTGTACCAGAATGTTTATAGCAGCACAATTCACAATCACAAAGATGTGGAAACAACCCAAATGCCCATCAATTCATGAATGGATTAGGACCTTTTCTTTATCTGTGATCTTTGGAAGCTTGATTATTGAATGCCTTTAGGTAGTCTTGTTTGGGTTAAAACTACTTAGTGTTCTATGACCTTCTAGTACTTGAATATTGATACCTTTCTTTAGGTTTGGAAAGTTCTTTGTTACTATTTCTTTGAATAAGCATTCTACCCCAATCTCTCTCTCTACCTTCTACGTAAGGCCAGTAACTCTTAGATTTGATGTTTTGAGGCAATTTTCTAGATCTTATAGGCATGCTTCATTCTGTTTTACTCTTTTTTTCTTTTTTCTCTTCTGACTATATATTTTCAAATACCCTGTCTTCAAGCTCACTAATTTTTTTTTCTGCTTGGTCAATTCTGCTATTGAGAGACTCTGATGCATTTCTCAATTTGTCAATTGAATTTGTAAGTTCCAGAATTTCTGCTTGATTATTTAAATTACTATTTCAATCTCTTTGTTAAGTTTCTTTGATAGCCTTCTAAATTCCTTCCTGTGTTATCCTGAAGTTCATTGAGCTTCTTCAGGATAGCTATTTTGAATTCTTTGTCTGAAAGGTCACATATCTCCATCACTCCACAATTGATCACTGATGCCTTATTTATTCAATAGTTCGTTTGGTGAGGTCACATCTTCCTAGATGTTCTTGATGCTTGTGGAAGTTTGTTAATGTCTGGGTATTGAATAAGTAAGTATTTATTTTAATCTTCACAGTCTGGGCTTGTTTGAATCTGTCCTTCTTGAGAAGGCTTTCTAGATATTCCAAAGGAATTGAGTGTTGTGATCTAAGTCTTTGTGGTCACTGTAACTGTATCAGCACTGGGAGTGCCCCAAGCCCAGTAATTCTGTGAATCTGGCAGACTTCTGGTGGTACCACCTTGGTAGAGTTAGGTAAGAAACAGGAAAATTCTCTGAATTACTGGGCACAGTCTCTCACTCTCTTCCTTCACCCTGTTCTGGGCTGCTGGAGTTGGAGGAGGAATGATGTAGGCACTTTCTCTTGGCCACTAGAACCAGGTCACATCTGAAGCCAGCCCAGTCTCACTCAAAACCCATGGTGACTGTTGCCTGGCTACCTGTGATGTTTATTCAAAGCCCAAGGGCTTTTTAGTCAGCATGTGATGAATCCTGCCAGGACTGGGTCCTTCCCTTCAGGCCAGCATGTTTCCTTCTGGCCCAGGGTGGGTCCAGAAATGCCATCCAGAACCTATGGCCTGGATTCAGGGGCTTCAGGAGTCTACTTGCTACTTTTTTACTGTGGCTGAGCTGGTACCCAAGTTACAAAACAAAGTCCTCTGAATTCTTCCTTTTCCAAAAGTGGAAGAAGACTCTCCCTGAGCTTCACTGCCTGTAGTTGGGGGAGGGGTGACATAGGCACTGGCTGGGCTGCAGCTGCTGGTGTCTCATGGAGTCATGTGCACCCCATGTCCACTGGCTTCGAGCCAGCACAGCTGCAGGAATTGCCCAAGGAGTGCAGCTTTTGTTGCCCGGACTGCCCTACAAATTTTTGCAGGCCCCAGGCTACTTTTGTCAGCCACTGGTGGAGCTAACGAGGACTTGGGTTTTGGGGCAGAGAATTTCCCTCTTACCAGGCTGATCTAAATGCTCCCTCCGTGGGTACTGGCAGAATTCAGCCCTGTGCTGGGTTCCCCTGTGCCAGGGCGGCCCTGAGTTTCAATGTAAAGTCCTACATTCACTTCTTTCTTCTTGTCTCAGACACACTGATTCTCTCTCCACTGGGCGTGCTGGTGTGGCACTGCTGGGAGATGGGGGAGGAGTGTCATACGCAATGCAAGATTGTCTTTTCTACCCTCTTTTGTGTCTCTTTCCTTGATATCATGTCAAAACCAGGTAGTATGATCACTCATCTGATTTTTGGTTCTTCTGAAGGTGCTTTCTTGCTTGGATCGTTGTTGAATTTGGTGTGGTGCAGAGGGATGATCACTGGAGGTTTCTATTTGGCCATCTGCCCCTGCCCCTTATAGCTTTGGAGACATTTCACCATTGTCATCTGAGGTCTGGTTTTTGTCCTTTGTAGGTCCATTTACTGCCACATCTCTTGGCAACTTTTAAGATTGTCCCCTTGAAATTTCACCAAATTATGACTGGGAGTGGGTATTTGCTTTGTGTATTTGTTTGCTTTTTTTCATCCATCACATGATATGCTGAAATGGCTATTTCAGTCTGAAGAATTGTATCTCTATTTAGGATAAGAAATAGTTTTTTCTATGGTTTCTTTAATAATAGCTGTACCTCGGTGGTCTGCATTAACTTACTATATACCTCTTTTTTCCATGTCTGAAATTCCTATTAAAGAAATGCTGAGCCTTCTGGGTCTATTCTCTTTTTAGTTTATCTTTTAATTTTCTCTTATTTTCCTCTTCCTCACCTTTTGCTACATGTTCCATGAGATTTCCTATTCTTCATCTTCCAGATTACTAATTTTGTCCTTAGCTATGACCAATCAATTATTTGGCCCTTCCATTAACATTTTTTAATGTTGATAAACATAGTTTATATTTCCAAGAATTTTTGACTACCTGTTTCTCATAGCAAAAATAACTTTTCAATTTCTTGGAGGTTACTGATTAAATTTATTTTGAAAATTCTTTTCTATTTTTTGCATATTTCTATTCCTGCAGGGTCTGTTGTTTGCATTTTTTAAATCTTCGTGTTTCTTTTTCTCATCAGTTTTCCTCAAATGTTGAGCCAATTGACTTACTTTTATCTGTGAATCTCTTGTTTGATAGCATAGGTAGCTGGCAGGGGTTCCCTTTATAATCCAGCAAGTGGATTTACCCAGAAGGCCTTTTTCTCCAGCCAGGAGAGCTGATGGTGAACTCTGTGTAGATGAGCAGGTCTTGTTGCAGGGCAGACTTGTCTTTATTGAGCATGGTGGGAAGCAACCAGTTTGTGTGAGCCCCCACAGTCTCCATGGTGAGTTGACCCTGGGGTTGGAGCACTGCAGTACATTTCCATTCTGGATGGAATCCTCTTTCCTCTTGTTCTTCAGGTCAAGGTGGGCTTGCACATGTTTACCTTGAACTCTTCTGTGCCTCCGTCCCCAGGCAAGACTTCCATTCTGCAGCCTTCTCTGGCTCCCGTCTGGCGACCTCTCTAAGCACCATCAGATGGCACAGCTCACAAGCTCACTGCAGTCTTCTATCGGGTCCAGTGCTCAGTTCTCATGTTCCCACTTATGCCTCAATGACCCTTCAGAAATGTGTGTAAATCTTTTATGTGTGGATACCACCCTCTTTTGTAAAAAATTAAAACTGCCTAGGATTTATGTATTCCATTTTGTACAACTTTGGTGTGTGTTCAGTGGGCTCTTGTCTGGGTGGATGCCTAGTCTGCCATCTTCAACCATAAACCTGACATTCTAAAAGTCTAACCACAATTCAGATTTAAAGAAAATAACTTGTGTTTTCTCCACTTAGAAAGTGTTTCTCTCCTCCTTTCCTTGTCGACTGGTCAGGGCCTCTCCATGGGGCTCCCATAGGAGGATCTTGTGCTGCTTTTTCCCATGACACATCACATTGTATTTGCCTCTCCCTGTATTGGCTGCAGCTCCAGGTTACAAGGCCGTTGAGTGCGGGGCATGTATTTGTGTTTAGATCCCCAGTGCTGCACACATAGTTCAGTGGATCTTCCCAGACTGAATTCATGCATACCTATTCTATGAACATGGAAAGCCAATGTGATACCACATAGCTTTAGCTTTCAAGGAATTCAAAGCATAATGGGGAGAACAGACATGCCAACAGAAAATCCCAAGACCATGTAAGTGGAACAGGTACAAAGTACATGGGACCATAGACAATGGAGTAGATAACTGTGCCTGTGGTGGGCAGAGAGGACCTTATATTTATTAGTTTTGAAGGGCACACAGGGGCTCTCAGGGAGGTCTGGGTATATTATAGCCTTCTAGAAACCAAAGAGAAATTCAGAGATAATTATGGCCGGGGTATAAAGTATAATAGGGGTGGGGGCAGGGAAGGGGTCCTAAGAGGTAGGCAGGGGCTAGAACACACTAAGAGTGTCGGTGGCCCAGGTGAGCACTTGGTATTTTATCCTGAGCAGAGCTGCTGGGAGGTTTTAAGCAGAGAGTGTATGATCATGTTGACATATTGTAAAGATCTTGACTGCAGTATGGAGCACAGACTGGCAGAGTCCTGAAGATTTGAGACGTGAACGCGATAGTCTTGGTGAAAGGTGCCCAAGGCTTGACCAGGGGAATCAGAGCTGGGATGAAGGGAGACAGAGGCAGATTTGGGCAATGGCAAGAGGGTAGAATGGGTGGGATTTGGTGGAGAAGAAAGAGGAAGGCTTTCTGAGGGCCCTTCCAGTGCTGGAGTTCTAAGACCCAATGACTACAGGAAGGACACGAGCTATGTTGTTTTCGAGTCAATCTCAAGCGAAAAGCAGTAAGGCTGTGGCCAGAGTAATTTACAAGATTCCACTGGGCTGTTTTAATCCATTCTGAAGCTGCGGAGACAGCTGAAATGGCACATCTTCAGTTCTGTTTTGACAGCCCGGCTACCCACTTCCTTCCCAGGAAATCGACTGGGAGTGGGATGTTCTGGTAAGATATATGAGATCAGTTTTTTTGTCAATTTGGTTTAATTTTTGAAAATTGGATTAGCATCCAACTGAAATGGATGTCAACTGCTTGGAATGCATCTTTGTATCCAAGTGATCTTGATGTAAACCAAATGTGATTGCCTAGTAAAGTTTTTATCTCTGCAGAACCATCTCGATATCTCAACCACTTCGCAAGTTTAACTCTTACGTAGCTGCCAAAAGCAACATATTTCACCTATTTGGCCTGTGTGGATTTGTACTTTATCATTATGCTCCTTTCCTGTTCCCAACCATGACAACACAATGCAAAAATGTTCAGGAAAAGGGAGGTCTTGCCATATTCTGAGCACCTTTTGTGTGTTAGGCACGTCCACTGATGTTATTGGATAGACCCTCACAGCCACATTAAAGATAAGAATTATTATCTCCATTTGACAGATGTGGAAATTAGGTCTCAAAGGGATCTTTAAGTTAGTAAATGGGAGAGAGGAATTCAAATCCAGATCCCTGTGATATATGGAGCACTTACAATGGCCTGACATTTTACCTGCATTACTTCATTTAATCCTCATAGCAATGTAAGATATAAAGGCTTAGAAAGGCTAAATAAAAAGAGGCTTAGCAAGATTAAATAACTTCCCCAAGGTCACTCACTAGAGAGACCCATGATTTCTTTATTTGCAGGCCAAAGGTAAATATTATATGCCTAAGGGCATGTTAAGAAATATATGGGTAATATTATATGTCATTGCTAGGAAAACTCCCTATGATGCTATTCAAATAAAGGGAAAGGAAGGTTTCAGGTTCAGAATAAAAAATTTCTGTTTGCTTGATGGCCATTCACAAAGCCTTTAGAGATGGGGCTAGGAAAGGGGGATAAGTTGTTCCAGGCCCTGTATTAGACCGCTCCATATGCCGTGTGGAATTCTAACACTCCAAACAACACTTTGGGGTGGGTGTAATTATTCCTGTTTCCCAGATGAAAAAAATGAAGTTCAGTACATTTATGTAAAGGTTCAGTAATTTTTCCAAGATTCCTACATAGGTCTGTCTGACCCAAAGCCACAGGTTGTCAGGATAGTGCTAACCCACTTTGAGGACAGTTATTTAGAGCAACAGGTGAAAAGGAGGGTGATCAGAATGCAAGCTCTGCCATTGGTATTTCACTTGGCCTATGATGTTTCCCTGGGTAGGTGGTGAATAAACGCCCTTTGATGCAGATGATTCTAAATCAGGCCCTGGGTAAACATGAGTGACACAAAAAAGCAATACAAATGATCCCAAATGAGGCAGGTTAGAAGTGCAGGCAGGAAATAACATGATGAGACTGATACCACACGGGAAATTCTGAATTAAAACATCTGGGTACGCCAATGTGAAACAGGCCACTAAACATAACCATCTTTCAGTATCTCGGTGGAGCTCTGCTGTTGGAAGGGCCTCAGTGGTCATTGTATCCAATTCCTTCATCCACAGATGAGGAAACTCAGACAGGGGAAGGAAATCACCCAAGATCCCCTGTCAAATTAATGGCAGAGCTGGGATAATTCCCCTATCTTCCATCTCCAAGTTGACCTCTCCTTCCTTTATGGCCCACTGGTTTTGGAGTCAAAGGGACATCAACCTAACTCTACCCTTTAGATGCTGTGTGTCTTCAGGCACATTACCTAATCTGCTTTAAACACAGTTTTCTTATCTGGAAAAGTAAAGTAATACATATTCCTTAGGGTTATTTTGGGAAATAAGTGAAATAAAGATTGGCACCTAGCATTCAGGAGTTCAAGAACGATTAATTCTCTCGTTTATTACCAGCAGAGAAATACCAGAAGGGCTATAGCTGTAGTCCAGTGTGTTGGTTGATCACACCATGCATGAATTACATGAATTACACCATGCATGGATGTATGCTGAGGCTCTTCAAGGAAGATCTGTAGTGGATGCAATGGGACTAGGTAATGTGATACAGCTGCAGTTGACAGTGTCTTTAAATAAAGGAATAAAAAATCAGTTATTGAGAGCCTATGATGTGTGAGGTAGACTTTGTGTCCCCTGTGTGGCTCAGATAGTGAGGGATGGAGGGGGATGGGGTAGTATGATGTCACCATCTGCTGAAGCCATCTAGAAAGAATCACTTTCATAGGAAAGTAGTAATCTTTCTGCTAATGTTGGATCTTGCCTTGATGTTCATGGTGGCTGACTGAGCAGGGTGGTGGGTTGCTGAAGGTTGGGGTGGCTGTAGCAATTTCTCAAAATAAGACAATGATAGAGTTTGTCATGTCAATTTTTTTTCATGAAAGGTTTCTCTGTAGCATGCCATGCTGTTTAACAGCATTTTACCCACATTAGAACTTCTTTCAAGATTGGAGTAATCCTCTCAAACCTTGCTGTTGCTTTGTCAACTAAGATTGTGTCATATTCTAAATCTTTTGTCGTCATTTCAACAGTGTTCGCAGCATCTTCACCATGAGTAGATATCATCTCAAGAAATCACTTCCTTTGCTCATCCACAAGAAGCAACTCCTCATCTGTTAAAGCTTTATCATGAGATTGCAGAAATTCAGTCCCATCTTTAGGCTCCACTTCTAATTCTATTTCTCTTGCTATTTCCATCACATCTGCAGTTCCTTCCTCCACTGAAGTCTTGAACCCTTCACCATCATCCATGAGAATTGGAATCAATTTCTTCCAAACTCCTATTAATGTTGATTAATTTTCACCTCCTCCCATGAATCATGAATGTTCTCAATGGCATCTAGAATGGTGAATCCTTTCCAGAAGGTTTTCAATTCATTTTGTCCAGGTCCATCAGAGGAATCACTGTCTATGGCAGCTATAGTCTTATCAAATGTATTCCTTACAGAATAAGACTTGAAAGTCAAAATTACTCCTTGATCCATGGGCTGGAGAACAGATGTGTGTTAGCAAGCACGAAAACAACATTCATCTCATTGTGTATCTCAATCAGAGCTCTTGGGTGACCAAGTGCATTGACAAGGAGCAATAATATTTTGAAAGAAACCTTTTTTTCTTAGCAATAGGTCTCAACATTGGGCTTAAAATATTCATTAAACCATGCTGTACACAGATGTACTGTCATCCAGGCTTTGTTGTTGCATTTCTAGAACACAGGCAGAATAGATTCAACACAATTCTTGAGGGCCATAGGATTTTCAGAATGGTAAATGAGCATTGGCTTCAGCTTAAAACCACCAGCTGCCTCATCCCCTAATAAGAGAGTCAGCCTGTCCTTTGAAGTTTTGAAGCCAGGTGTTGATTTCTCCTCTGTAGCTATTAAAGTCCTAGAAGGCATCTTTTTCTAATAGAAGGCTGTTTTGTCTACTTTGGAAATCTCTTGTTTTAGTATAACCACCTTCATCAATGATTTTAGCTAGATCTTCTAGATAACTTGCTGCAGCTTCTACATCCCTACTTGCTGCTTCACCTTGTACTTTAATACTATAGAGATGGCTTCTTTACTTAAACCTCTTGAATCAACCTCTGTTACCTTCAACCTCTCTTCTGCAGCTTTCTCATCTTGCGTAGCCTTCACAGAATTGAGTAGAGTTAGGACCAAGCTTTGGATTAGGTTTTGGCTTAAGGGAATGTTGCGGCTGGTTTGATCTTCTATACAGATCACTAAAACTTTCTCCATATCAGGAATAAGGCTGTTTCACTTACTTATTATTAATGTGTTCACTGGAGTAGCAGTTTTAATTTCCTTCAAGAAATTTGCCTTTGCATTCATAACTTGATTAACTGGCACAAGAAGCCTAGCTTTTGGCTTGTCTTGGCTTTTGACATGCCTTCCTCACTAAGGTTAATTATTTCTAGCTTTTGATTTAAAATGAGAGATGTGTGACTTTCCTTTCACTTGAACACTTAGAAGCCATTGTAGGGCTATTAATTGGCCTAATTTCAATATTTTGTGTTTCAGAGAATAGAGAGGCCCAGGGACAGACACAAAATTTCTAGATTAAGTTTTCTGTCTTATGTGGGTTTGGTTCATGGTGCCCGAAAACCATTAGAAAAGTAACATCAAAGATCACTGATCACAAATCACCGTAACGGCAAAAAGTTTTGAAATATTGGGAGAATTACCAAAATGTGGCACAGAGACAGGATATGAGTACATGCTGCTGGAAAAATGGTGTTAATATACTTGCTCAATGCAGGGTTGCCACGAACCTTCGATTTGTAAAAAAAGTAGTATCTGTGGAATTCAATAAAGTGAAGCACAGTAAAAGGAGGTATGCCCATAAATCAGAATAAGTGATTCTCTTCTAAATATTTGAATGTACTAATTCACTTAATCCTTATAGCAACACTGTGAGGTAGGTACTCTTAAGTTTACTTGGTAAATGGAATGCCACTAACATATCAGTAAATCAAATCAAAAGGGAAAATGTCAAGCAAAAGTAATTTGTAAACTTCAAGTTCCATAAAAATATGAGTTAGCTCTTTAGTTATTCTATTTCTCTGCTTTGATCTAGAGGACACACTGCTAGGAGTATAAAAAATGGAGAGGGATCCTTTATAGAGATTTTAGAGACATTGCCCTTTGTTTATGCTATTTATTTCATCTTTGCTACAGGTCTTTGAGGAAGATACAACTATTGCATTTTACAGGTTTGGAGACTGAGGCTCAGATAAATTAAACAACTTAGTCACTTGCTGTATGGCCAAAGAAGTGGCAAAGTTATGATCCCAGCCCAAGTCAATTGTCTCTATGGCCCTGGCACACCCAGAGATGGCGAGGGAAGTAGGGGAAGAGCCAGGAAAATGAGCAGAGGGAAAAATAAGGAACAGGACTGTAAAAGAGGTGTTAGAAACATCAGAAGAAAACTGGAGTCATGCATCCCCTCTGCTTTCAGCACCATTTCAAATGTTTTCCTTATTCCGACAGTCAGGAGCAGATGTCCCCAGAGAACTTCCCTTCCCAGGGAAAGGCCAGGGATCACTGTGCTGGGAACTGCAAAAGGTAAGGAGAGTCTGTTATTTCCAGAGAAATCCGAGAGGGCAAGCGGAGGGCTGGGGGTTGAGATATGTGCCCGTGGACTCTATTAAACGTGAACATGATGGTCGCTGTGGTTGGGTTACAAGTTTAATTCTTTTCCCGAGTGTCAGGAAGAAAGCACAGTGTGAGGGGGATGAACGCTGGACTAGCCTTAGGTGACAGCACTGGGCAGGAGCCTCCCTAACTTGCTTTCTGCCCTGGATCCTCCCACGTCCTCCCCTCTAACGGATCTCATTGTCCTCAACTGAGTCAGAATGGGCTGGGCCAGCCGGCATGTACAGGGCCTTCTGCTGTATATTCTATGGTATTAATTTATTGTTTTTTATTCTAACTTCCCACACCTCAGGGAGGGTGATTCAGGTGTAACTTTGGAGAACAGAGAGCGTTCCTTGTGCTATTTCGGAAGCACATGTTTATTAATGTCACATCTATGCTTAGCCCTCTAGTTTGGCACTTTGGCAGGTTTCCCACACTGCATGTTTTGGACCTTGTATTTGACACTTCAGATGCTTCTGTTATTTAACTAAGGGTTATGGGGTGGTGGGAGGGGGCTGGGGGGTACCTGAAAGGTAGATTCCCTGTTTGCAATCCCAGGTCCACTCAGTGCCAACTGTGAAAGCTTGAGCGAGTTACCGACCTCTCTAGGCTTCCGTTTCATCCTCTGTAAGAGAGGGTGATAGTAGTCTTAATACTGACCTGCCTGGGTCGTTGTGAGGAGTAAATGCATTCGTTTCCGTAAAGCACTTAGAAGAGTGCCTGGCCAGTAGTAAACACTCAATGATATATATAATTTTTTAATAAATTCTTACCAACACTCTCATTTTACACATGGTAAAATGGACCCTCAGAATGTTTAAGCAACTTACTCAAGGTCCTAGAATAAGCCTATGCTAAGAAGAGTGGTTGGAGATTTCGGATATTTTGATTATATTTCAACCTGGGACCCAGAAGTGCCTGGATCATGCCTGGCTGCTCACTGTCCTTTCCTGACCTTGGTCAATTCTGCCCAAATCTGAGGCAGGTTGGCAAGAGAGGAAGCAGAATGCACGTGTGCTGGCTCCTAAGGCACAAGCCCCTACGCAGACACAGCTTGCCCCCTGAATAGCTGGGACCGACCTGACCGTCAGACTAATAATGCTCCTTCCTGGGAGCCAGGAAACTGGTGAGCAGAGGGTGGAAGCATGGGGAGGGGGTGGTCTCTCCCAACAGCAGTTGCAATTTAGCTGGTTGTGTTCAAGGCCATTCACAAACTGGCCCTATTCTCACTTTTTGACTTCACCCTCAAGACCTTTGTGTTTCAGCCTCATCTGAATATTCCCTTTCCTGGGCTTTGTCTACACCACAGTTTGTCCTGGCAGGAGGCAGAGTGGCTTTACCCCCCCCATCCCCATTTTAATCCTTCCTATTGTGACAGACAGCAGCCCGATTAAAAAGGTCCATCCTACTGTTAATTTGGCCATAGGCTGCACAAAGCATCACAATGTGTTGGTGTCATTAGAAATGGCAAAATCTGTCCTCCTGTAAATTGAACTTAGATGAAGCAATTACCACAAGGTAAAATGACAGTGACTCAGACTGCATATGCTAATCTCTGGTATTGAAACCCTCCCCCCAAATGTGATGGAGTGATCAAAGTTTGTTGCCAAAATTAGATCTGCATTATTTTATCTGAGAAATTGGAATTGGTAGAAGTAATGGCCACAAAATAAAATTCACAGTGACCAAAGCTATAATTGACAAAATGGGATAGGGACAATAAGCTGATTCAGTGAATCAAATCTATATATGATGAAAATGAAGAAGATTTCATCATGTAGAACATAAAATGGGGGAAATAAAAGTAAAAATGCAGATTATACACACATATTTCCTGTAGTACAGCAATGATTTAAGTGTCAGCATCCACAAATAAGTAATGCACATCTTTAGGGCTGGTGGGGTCACAGCATCTGATGACTCAAAGAGACAAGGTCAAATTGTCAGGGTCCAAGGTGACTTCCACATAGCCCAGCACAGTGGTTTATGTGAAATATTTGATGACACCTTTCCCTAAACATTCTGGTTGGAGGCACCATTTGAGATCCCAATGAGATGGTCATGCAGCTCTTAATTAACACACCCTTGGCTAGGTGAGATTACCTGTATTTTCTGAAATTATGAAGGTCTTTCTCAGTGTCCTTAGCAGCCATTACAGGGAGTGCAACCACAAAATTAGCACAGGCTTTGCTATGGCCTGCAACTCCTGTAGAGCACCCCAGGTGTGCTGGACAAACCTTTCTTCTTGGACACTGTATACTTTAGGGGTCAAAGTAGGTAACGTCAACAGCTGGTGCTAAAAAGTACCCAATACTCATATACGTAAAATTGACCCATAAAACGTCCTTCCAGAAAACACCTCCTTTGAATGTCCTTTTGTGATTTTAGTCATTTACTCGTCATTGACTAAGCGGGACACCAGATGCATGCAGTATGGTTCGTGGCTTCCAAGAAGGCAAGACGCGTCACTCACACAAATACAGCACAATGTGCTAACTTAATGCTAGACTCTACCAACTATGTGGAGGGGGTGGTAACCGGTTTTGCTAGATACGTCTTCAGAAGGGGGTGATACTTAAGCAAAATTTAAAGTCAAAGGGACGAACGCATCCAGGCAGACAAATAGCATGAAGAGTGAGGTGAGGACAGAAAGTCCTTCAGGTAGCTGGAGGGTTGGCACCTAAGAAGAGGCCTATGATCACTTTTACCCGCTGCCATGTTCACAGGCGTGAGCCTGCTGAGCGCATTGGAGAGAGGCAGTCATAGATTGGATATTGATCAGAAAATGTGCTCAGCAGTAATTTTCACCCTGGTTAATATAAAATTGGGGACAATTAGTTTTTTGAGTCATGACTAATTCTTTCAACAAATGTTTTATTGATTAACTCATTCAGCATTTTATCGGACTCTTACTCCATAACAGACACTTACCTGGGCCCTGAATTTACAAAGGTATATAAAATATTCTCTGTGCCCTCAAAAGGCTCATGGACTAGAAGACCCACTGGTCTCCTGGTCTCAAGACTTGAGCCCTGCCATTTATGATTCACTGTAGGCAGAGATTTCTAAACCACAATGCAGGCCTGGGTATTCGTGAATTAGACCCTGAAATGGCTCTTCCCTGTGAAGAGGAAATAACTCTCTGTAGCATGGCACACAGACTTCTTCACACCTCCCCAAGCTCACTGTGGCACCCCCTTCCTAACCCATCTGGAGGTGTTTGCCCCCAGGCCTTTGCTTAGGACTTGCCCTGTGCCGTTGATGGTGTTTCTCCTTCTGTTCTGGCCACCTCTGTCCTGGCCTTCAGTTTTCACTTAGATGTTAGTGCCTCTAGGAAGCTACTGCCCTAGGCATGCCTCCTAATGTCTACTTTGAATCTCCTCTCTCGTCAGTCCCCCTGTTCTGTCTTCTTTGTCCTCATCTCTTCTGTGCTGAGCCTTATTTGGGTTGATTTCATCATGGTATCTATCAGCTTCCAATTTGGAATGCTTGGAAGTGTCCTTCTCTTCTCTTTAGGCTATCCCTGCTTACCCAAGGAAGATGATTGGACAACTAGCGCTCGATTTGTAATATGAACATGATGAACTGATAAAACTCCAGTCTAAAATGATGGCAAGAAAAATCCTTTTTCTGTTCATGTAGCATGGTGGCCCTAGGATGGGTGCAGCATGATTTCCTTGAAGCCTTGTGAAATTTTGAGCGTTAGTATCCCCTGAGCTATTCAACTTTGGGGAATTTTGTCTAGGACTCTCTTCACAAAGCTGAGCCTCAAGTCTCTTCATTATACCAGGGGACAGCAGGGAAGCAGTTGAGGAGGAGAAATTAATGAAAAGGATTCTTATCATAAGCTCCTTCTCTAATTTGGGGAAACAGAAATCTGGGTATGTTTTCTCAATAAGCACTCTATTAGAAGCCTTCTTATCCTGACAGGCTTCGCTCTTTCATAAACACAGCAAGAATAACCTCTGGACGCTGGCTTACCATAGGCAAGTATGAAAATGTGAATTCCACGGGTCACTGTTTTTGCAGCCGCCAGATGTGGATGAAAGGGGAAGGGTGTTTTATTGTGTTTTCTCAAGAAACAGAGAAAGGTCTGTCCTGAGATGGGCCTGCTTTCCTCCCACACAAGTGGCCACCATGTGGCCAGAGGACAGCTAGCTAATTTGCAAGATTAAGCTTTTCCAAATATTTGGAATTGGTCTATTCTGTCTTCAGCTAATAAAATAGATTTTTGCTTCAAAATGGATTTAGGAAGCAGACACAAGAGCTTCTAAGGGCTTGTTGGCAAGTTACCTGTTAACAGGGTCCATCTGTCAAATGAATGTACAGTGGGTAGGCTCTACGTGGACTGTCTCCAACTTGACCTCTCAAGGTTGCCTGCTTTCATGCAGAGGTTTAGCCAAGGGCAGATGGTGCCCAGTGCCAGCTGATGCTAAGAGATGCCCGGGACACAAGCTTCTGTCCTGTCGTCTACTCACACCTGAAGTACAAGAACAAACATACATTAAAAAATAAACCCATGCACAAAATGGGGAATTCACATTAATTGCAAATATTTGATTCAATGTTTCATTCCTTAATTTAATATTGAGTGTCTACGATGTGCCAGAGACTCTGCTAGGTACTAGAGAAATAGATGAAGTAAGACACAGTCCCTGCCATAAAGGAGCTTATGGCTTATTTGGGGAGACAGAGTTATAAACATCTATAATATAAAGTGCTATAAAATAGAAGCTGCGAAAGAGCTTTGGAGAAGGAGGCCCAGAGTCTGTCTGGGGGAGGCAGGGAAAGTTTTATAGTGGAAGTAGACCTCGCATTGAGGCTTAAGGAATGAGTAGGAGATTTCCAGTGGGGAAAGTGTGTTCAGGACAGAAGCATAGACCCTACAGAGAGAATGCTGTGTCTGGGGAATGACAAGTTGTTCACATGGCTGGGCTGTGAAGTAGGAGGAAAGGAAGAAGTGGCTTGGGGGGAGGCAAGGGCTAAGTTGTCAGGGGTGATAGTCATAAAACATTTATGTTTGCCTCTGTAGGCAATGGGGGGATATGGTGGGGCATTGAATCATGTTGAGTGGAAGAGCCGCATGGTCACACTAGAGCATAGAAGACGGTTTGGAAGTGAGACAATGAATATCTTGTCCAGAAAGTGGAGCATACCTGCCAGTAACTAACTAGAATGCAGGACAATGAGCTTCAGCGTGGTGAGATGAGGCTCCTCCATTTGTCCCTCTGATCTACTCCCCACTCTTCTCACCATGCTCTGTGCTCTGGGGGGATGACCCATATGGACTGTGTCATACCCACATGGCCTACTGTCCCTCTGGGTCTGGCTGGGTTCTGCTAATGGAAGCCCAGGCAGGAGATGGAAAGGAGAGAGGAGTGAGGGTGAAGTCAAGGTATTCATTCTCCTGGGTCTTCCCCTGTGAGGTTAGCTTTGCCTGATTTTGTCCTTTGATAGAAGTTATAGCTCCTCTCAGGGTGGCCTCCTCCACAGGACGCTTTACTTTTGAGTTCCAGTAGCCTCTCCTGTCCTTACTCCTTTAGGTGTAGGGATGTTAAAAGCCTTGCTAACTTTTGAATACTATGCTATTCCTTGTAGTTTCTCTACATTCTGCCCACACCTTCCTAAATCATCCTTTATTAAATGCTGCTTGAATTACCCAAATTTGAGTGGGTCCTCCATTTCCTGGTGGGGCCCTGACTGGTCTGTACCAGGTGGCACAGGAGGAGAGTGCATAGAACTGTTTGTGCTGCCTGGAGCAGGGAAGAAGGAACCCAGGAGTCTACAGAGAAGAGGTGGCCATGGAGCCCTGTCCTGAAGGATGAGATTGAGTTTCCCAGGCATCAGGAGTGTGGAAGGCATCTGGACTGAAGAAACAGAATTAGCAAATGAATGGAGAATGAGGAACAGGGTGTGTAGGGAGGTGGTGGCTGGAAGTGAGGTGAGATGTGGCATGAGATAAGGAGATAAAGATAAAATTGGGTCAGATTGTAGGAGGCTTGAATGCGGACTTGGGAGTTGGTGCTTTGATTCCAGAGGAAAAGGGGCAAGAATGGTGACCACACTGGGAAATGAGTCATATGAGAAGGGATAGAAGGATCTGAGAGTGTTTATCTTGGAGAAAAGACTTGAGACCATGATTATCGTCTTCAAATATGTGAGGGATCTGGATGACAATATGGTACTATGTATCATGAGTTCATATTTTTTGGCCCGGTAATTCTATGTCTAGGAATTTAGCTGAAGGAAATAATCTAAAATGCAGACAAAACCTTCTGGACAAAAACATCCATTGCTGCACTGTTTATAATAATCAAGAATTGGAAGCAACCTACATGCCCAGTAACAAGAGAGTTGTTAAATAAATTATGGCAGGTCTTTACAATAGAGTATTGTGTGTCATTACAACAAAGTGTATAAAAAATTTAAAGGCTTGAAAATAGACTTTTAATATCATGTTAAGTGGAAAAGTAGGCATAAAAATGTCTATACAAAATAATTTAAATGATATAAAAATAATTTAAACTAAAAAAAGATGCCAAAATCTCATCCGTAGTTATTGCTGTTGATGAGTTTGTGACTGATGAATATTCTCAGGCTGGTCCAAAGATCATTCATAAGAAAGAGTTGGGAGTTGGTAGTATCATCAAGTACACAGTCTTCTAAGTGTAAATCATTGAATGGGACCCCTACTGTTTAAACATATATTTTATACTGTTTGTTTACCACCATCGCCATCACCACTGTCTAATTTATTGAATATGTACCACGCATTAGGAATGTACTGTTTTTCTTATACATTATGTCTCTTACCACTTTCAACTCTGAAAAGTAGGTTTTATATTTACTTGGATTTATCAGATAAGAAAACCAAAGCTCAGAGAGGTCAAGTAAGTTGTCCAAGATCACACCACAAGTAAGTTTCAGAGGTGGGATTTGAACCTAGCGTATAGGACTCCAAACTGTTATGTTATACTGCTAGTCCACTGCTTTTGCATAGTCATATCATTGTTTGTGGTCATATGTCTTTGGCTAGAAGTTTTTCACCATAATGAACTCCAGTGGTCAAAAGGGTACATCTTCTTGGTAATGCCTTGTAGGTGTTGACTGCATTTTAAGTAGGTGAGTCAATTAGGACAAAGTCTTCTGAGTGGGAGAAAGGGGTCATAGTAAATGCACTACAAATTGTTCGATAAAAGTGAATAACTAATATTTATTGAGACCTTATGCATCAAGCAATGTTCTAGGATTCTTTTTTAACATATGTTAACTAATTTAATTCTTATAACACTAGAAGTTTAGTACCATTAGAATCTTCATTTTACATATGAGGACACTGAGTTTAAATAATTTGTCCAAGGTCACACAACTAGACAAGATATATAGCCCACCACACTCCTTACCACTATGCAACACTGCCTCTGTATATGTGTGTAATGAAATAAAAAAAATTAACAAAAAATCTTAATGGCTAGTACCAGAATTCTTTATAAAAATCAACTATCTTTTACTATAAAAATGCCTTGATAAACTATTTGGCAATAAAGGGGTTAGTGAGAGCTTCAGCAGTGAAAGAATAGTCAAGGCTCTCTGCCTGAGACAGTGAGAGGAATCTGTTTTTGTTATAGAGAAGGAGAAGGGAGGGAGAGGTGCAGGTGCAGCACAGGTGGGGGGCAGGGAGGAAGCGGTGGGGAGCAGAGACATGGAAGGTAGGGAGGCCAGGGTGTGAAGGACAGGCTACATCTTAATTTCAATGTGAAGTTATTTATGTTTTCAATGTAAATCTCTCTCTCCAAAATGTTGGTAAGTACTACTAGGCTCACAAACATGTCTGATTATATTATTGTTATTATTATTGGAAATTGAAGAAGAGCCTGAATTTCATATCTGGCTCAATACTGTATGAAGCAGAATCTGCAAATTTAAAATAGGACCCTAGAATCGTATACATGCAAGCAAGGAATGCCATTGGAATTTGCAGACATTTGCAGGGGGTTTTAGACTTCACAGAGTCTGAAATTGGGGGCTGCAGGAAATCTTTTCTAGATGTCTCCCAGCCAACACTTGAGTTACCTGTTAATAGTTCTGGTTGAAGCCTCCTGGCCATCCTGTAATCTCTTGCTCTGGCCATTCTTTTTTCAAAAGAAAGAAACCATGTTCCGAGAAGGTACAGAACTCCCTCAGGTTTAAGGCAGTAGGAGGAAGAGCTGATTCAAAGCCAGGCTGGTGTGACTGACTGCAGGGCCCATGGCCTTCCCAGGTCCCCTCACTGCCTCCTCTGTCTGGGTTTTACTTCTCTGTGGAACCTCTCCGGGAAACCAGCACAGCTTCAGTGGTGGAGATTCTTATCTCTAGGTATTGTGATGGTCCAGGTCTTAGTCCACAGGCCAGCCCTTGACACTGAGTCAGCGACCAGGGATGAACTTGCCTGTTTGATTGTTCAGAAGAGCAAGTGACTCCAGACCCCTGTGGGGGTGAGCCAATGGGCTAAGTTAAGGGAGCAATAGGTTATTACCTGGAATCTGGTAAAGATTTTAGAAGTAACAGTTTCCCAGTCTTAAAAATGTAAAAGTTACATTTTCCCAGTTTTAAACATGCAAATTTAAACATGCAAATCAGATCTGCTCAGCCTTGTAACAGAATTTTCATAATAGTGAAGTACTTTTTAAATTAAAAATGAGTATTTGTTAATGGTAGAACATTTGAAAAAGATAAAAAGATGAAGAAGACAAAATCTTAGGCATTTTGACATGACATTATCACTTAAAAAGTACCTTTGTCAATTTGGTTCATAAAAACCATCCCTTCTTATTTTAATTTGCATTGCTTCAGACTCCATACCTCTCCTTATATCAACTGACAATTTATTTCTTCTTTCATAAATTGCCTTTTCATTCCTTTGGCCACATTTTTTCTGGATAGGATTCCTGGGCAGGTGTGAGGCGAGAGGAGGAGATGGGTATATTCACACCTAATGGGTGTAGTGTGTACCATCTGGGGGATGGACACGCTTGAAGCTCTGACTCAGGCAGGGCAAAGGCAATATAAGTAACCTAAACATTTGTACCCCCATGATATGCTGAAAAAAAATGGCTTAAAATCACAAATAAATAAATAAATTGAAAATAGAGTTCTACAAGCCATGAAAAGAGGTGATTATCCAAATATCTTAGCACTTCACCTATGTAATAACTGTCTTTCTTTGGTTCTCCCATGTAAAAAGATGAGGAGGGAGTGAGGTAGAGTAATCATATAGAGTGCAGTGTTTCCCTAATTGTGTTTTCTGGAACAATAATTCCAGAGGAAGGTCATGGGTGTAATGGGAAAAAGGGCTCAAATGAGTTGGAAAATGCTTCATTGAATAAAAATAAATTGATTTCTAAATTGCAGCTAAGCTGTAGGATTTGTGATAGCCTTTTGGTGTTAACAGAGATTAAGATTTCTTTAGAGACGGATAGAAGAAGATAGATAACATTTCCTAAACACCTAGGAGCCCACGTACTTTGGACAACCTTGGTGTGTAGGAAAGAAGATAGGAGAAGTGGGTGGCTAGAGGCCTATTCATCTCTTGGTTGGACACTGATGTGTTTTATGACCTTAGGTGGATTCCAACCACCCAATCATTGGTAAAATAAACAAGCATATGTTTGAGATAGAGCTTGAAGGATGCAAAAAGTTTTGATGGGAGCAAAGATATTCCAGGAGGATGCAACTGAATATGCAAAGTCCAAGGCATTTTCCTACCCAGAGTGATATCAAACCAAATATTGTAATTCTGGCCCTTGTTTTATAAAAACTCTATTCTGTGAGTAGAAAAAGGAACAGATGTGTTTACTTCTTAGCAACGGATTTTCACCAAGTTCTTTTCATTTCTATTTCAATGCTCAGAAACCCACCTGCCTTTTCCTAAGTGTTCCTGTCCACATAGATAGACCACATCATAAAAATTCATATTTGAAATAAGAAACCTCGTGGCTTCAGTCATTTTGACAGCCAGACTTTGGACTTACAGAGAAATTACAGATGAATGTCTTTCAAATCCACCAAAGGGCTTTTATGATCCTTTACTTGAATGGCAGGTCTAGAATTTTCATACATGGTTTATTTTTACTAATTGTATAATATATCCATGCAAACTCATTAGAAAAGTATTTGTTTTATTAAGAAGAAAAAACATGAATCAGAAGATTATTTGGATTGCTAATTGTGAAATAAGTTACTCACTTTTAAAAAATATCTTGAATTTGCGGTAGATCCACATTTCAATTTCACTCACGCTTCCTGAACATTCCTTTTGTATGTGGCACAGCACTGGAGCATTCTGCTGTGCAGGAGCTCACAGTCTGTGGGGAGACAGACTAGAACACAGCTAAGGATAATACCACAGCGCTCCTAAAGCCATGTTAGTGGCCATAACAAAAACCCTGCAGATCCCAGACGAAGGAGTGTCCGCCTTGCTTGGGAGATGCAGACAGATTCACAGAGATAATATTTAAGCTGAACTGTAAAGTTGAATAGGATTTTTCTCCTTAAAAGGAAGGACATGAAGACGTTACTCACTCCAAGCAGGCTTCCCTGGCCTCCATAACTAAGTTCATTTCTTCTACCACTACTCTCATTAACAATCCTCCTCCCCAGCGTGGCACGAAGTTTCCATTTCTTTGTACCGTTTTCTAGTTAACGTCTGCTTAGTTTATCTAGTGAAGGTTAGACTACGTGTCTAATGAGAGCAGGGGCTATGTCTTCCCTTTTTTCACTAACAGAACCCAGGTCAGAGAAGGAGCTCAGTCAATATTGAATGGATGAACGGCATGAACAAAGACAAAGAAACAGGAGATAAGGGCATTTTAGGGGAATGCAGAGTCATTCATTCAACATGGCTGGAGTGGTGTGCAGAGTGGGACCTGACACTTAAAGACTTGAGCAAAAATTTGCTAGCTCTTAGCTACCAATTTTGAACTAAAGTAACAAGAAGAAAGTGAACGCCAACCAGCATTTCTAAATAGCCAGTTTGGTCCTCCCTCCCCCATCAATTTATTGTTTAATATCTCCTGAGATGAAAGTCCTTACCTACTCTAAAACCAGGCGGGTAGATCTCTGAGCTTTTTGTTTTTTATAAAACCCCTTTTAGTTCAGAGACATTTCATTCTGTCTACTCGTTCAAAGTAAAGAGGAGCTTTTGGGATAACAAAATCCTTCTCAACCTTCAGCGTGAGATTCATGTTCTGCCTCGTCGAGTCCTCGAGCCTCCAAGCTAGCAGGGACAGTAGAAAGCTGAAGACACCATGGCTCAGGTTGACAAAGTGACTTGCCGAGGGCCAGGCAGCTTGGAAGGAGCAAAGCCGGGACGAGAACCCAGGTGTGTCCAACGTCACTCCATCTCATCAGCCAGCAGTGTTCTGAAGCCACTCGCCTGTCACTCAGCAAGCTCCTGCATTTCCAGGCTTCCTCCCCCAGAAGAGTTTCCAGTTTCACCTCCAAAGCCATCAGCAGCCCTTAGGCCTCTGCCAAACATCTGGCACTTGACAGGGATGTTCCCTGCTTCCCCCTCTCTGCGGGGTGCTGAAGGGGGTGGGCCATGAATTATGCCTTGATTCCATGCAGCCAGGCACCATGCAAATAAACAGTGGGGAGAGCACACGCGGAGACGGGGAGTGAGCCCAAGTCCTCCTTTCTCTGCTGCTGTCTGCAGGGCAGCCTCCGTGCTCCCCTCCGTGGGTGTCTCAGACTTGCCTCTCTCCTTAGTGGGCGTTTCTTGAGCCCCTGCCACTATCTGTGCCTTTGATTTCTACCCCTTGTAAACCCTCTTCTTCCTCTCCAATAATACAGAACCGTGTATGCTTCCCATAACGTGCCATGCTCTGTCATACTGCCGCATCTCCTGTCTTGCTAGACCCCTTTCTGGGAATTCTCCCTCCTAATTTGCAGGCCTGTGAGAAAGTTCAGTTTAAAAGTTACTTCCTCCAGCCTGGGCAACATAGAGAGATCCCATCTCAACAGAAAATTGAAAAATTATCTGCGCATGGTGGCACAGGCCTGTAGTCCCAGTTACTTGGAAGGCTGAAGCAGTGCCCTAATTTAAATTACTTGGAAGGCTGTGGTGGGAGTTTGAGGTTGCAGTGAGGTATGATGGCACCACTGCACTCCAGCCCGGGTGACAGAGTGAGGCCCTGTCTAAAAAAAAAAAATTTACTTCCTCTGCAAAGCATCTTTAATTCCTGCAAATGTAAGGGCTCCTTTACCTGTTTTCATTCTGCACTTTCAACCCCTTGTATGTCCCTTGTAGCATTTATCTTAGTGTATTATACTGTCCATCTCCCCAAGCAAGAATATAATAGCTAACGTCAACAACTACAATTTATTAAGCACTGATAATGTGCTAGGAAATGCATTAAGAATTTCACTTATGTTGCTATAGTTAATCTTTTCAGTAACCTTGTAAATTTGGTGCCCTAATTTAAATTTCTCTCAAATCAAAGCTTGACACAAGGACATAGGAACCAGTACAGGGGACCCCAAAAAGTAGGAGTGAGGGAATAGGGACAAGGAGACAAATAAAGTAAGTTTGTGTTTTTGAGGTCCCTTCTGTAGGCAATAGGGGTTCAATTCTCTTTTCCAGGAGAGTGTGAGGCTGGAGCATCCGCTCATCACCTACCACACCCTTCCTGAGGGCTGGGGGTTGTTAATGCCCCTGGGCTTCTGAGCGGAGCTTACCTGCACAGGTCAAGCAGGTATGGCAACATTGGAGAAAGTCCTGGGGAAGAACCTGAAAGATAGAGACATTTTTGTAAGGTAGGAAGCTGAAAAGTCCAAGGTGATTCTGACCTTGGACTTTCCATCATAGCTGCAGCTGAAGGTAGGAGTGGGTCAACAGGATTTAATGAAGGTACCAGAGTCATCTGCAGTAGCAGATAGCCCCTCTTTACAAGTGAGAGAACCAATGTCTCTCACTTTGAAGTTCGGCCTCCTAATGGGTAGAGTGGATTCTGAGTGCTCCGAGGGTGGGGATCATGCCCCCTTACTCTCTGCAGCTTCAGTGCCTCGCATAGTCCTGGCACATTCTGGGTGCTTTGTAGGTGATAGCTGAATAATAGATCTATAGGGTTGAGTCTTACCCCAAACATTCATCCAACTTATGATAAGGAAGTTAGGAACTTATAGCTAATTTGGGAAGGCATACAGTAAACAAGTATTTTTTAAAAATCTGATGAGTATTTTAAAAGTAGACCTCTATGTTATGGGAACACGAGGTGGGGAGGCTTACCTAGTTTTTGGCTCAGGAAGGCCTTTTGGAGGAAATGAAGTTTAAGCTAATACCTGAAGAATGAATGAGTTATGGAGGGTAGGTGGAGGAGGAAAATCATTTTGAGAAGGCCTAGAAGCATGGAGGGGTTGAGGAGCTAAGAGAAGACCTATATGGCTGCAGTGTGGTGGGAGGACCTGGTTGTAATAACCAAGACTGGAGAAGGAGATGGGGCCAGACTACAGAGGACTTCTTTGCAAGCCAAGTTAGGAAAGGGCATTCTGGCTATGGTCAGAAGAAGTGATTGGAGGGAAGCAGGAATGCAGATGGGAAGATCAGTGAGAAGGATCTGGCTGACATCCAGAGGAAAGATGATGGCAGCTTAGGTTAGTGTCTGGGGTGGTGAGGATTAGAGAAAGTAATGAAGCCTGGAGACATGTTTGCAGCTGGTGATCAGCTGGAGGGAGGAAAAGAGAGAGTAATGTCAAAGATGCTTCCCAGGATTCTGGCTGGAGCAGCCAGATATGTGGTAGGTGGCAGTGTGGTCACTCCCTATGATAGGGAGGATAGGAGGACAAGATCGGGAAATGGAAGGTGACAGGATCTGTCTTGATCATGCTGAATTTAAGAAGTCTATGGAATATTCTGGTGGATCAATGGCCTATACACAGGCCTGAGGGTCAAGGGTCAGGACGGGGACGAGGTATTCGGGGACATAGGAAGCAAAATTTATGGAGGCACTCATTGTCAGCGTCAGCACCTGAGGATGAGTGTCTCCCTAAAGTTTGCAGCCTAAGCACCTGGCTTACCTCACCCTAGTCCTAATCCCATGTGAGGCACAGGAGAGAGGTTCTGGCTGGAGTTCCACGTTTGGATGATAGCCGCACAGGTGATGGAGCGGACGTTTGCCATTGTTTAGCTTCCCAGCATTGACTTCTACTTCCTAACCGCACTCGTTTCATTTTGGGGAATTTGCTTACTCCAGTGTGTGTCCTGGTGGGACACTGTGTGGGCAATAGATGCCTGCCTCCCACAGTAGAAAGCTGGGAGGGCCCTGGAAGAACACACTCTGAATAGTAGAGCTTGAATCTAAAGTCCATTGTTGTACTCAGTGTGAACCTTGACCTAGTGGTTCTAGCTAAACAGTTAAGCAAGGCATTCAAAGAAGAAAATGAACAACTGTAGGCCATTTAAGCTTGCTGGATATCTTTTTGTCTTTTGGGCTCCTATTGCTGGTTTTCAATGCTAATAAGAAAATACCCCTTTTTGTCTATGAGTGTGTCATGTGACAGTTTGAGGTCTGCACCTACGGCAGCAATTTTTGTTACCATCAGGGGAGCCCCTAAAGCTGTTTTTGGGCTGGGGTTAGGGTAGTTTGGGACAGTAGGGACCAGTTAGAGGAGAGGGACACATAGTCTCAGAACAACACAGACATCATGGGGGACAGACCAGAGACAATGAAAGAAATTGGATCCTTGGTGACATTGTTGCAAACTGCTGGGTCCATGCTAGTCTCACTGGAATGAATTGTGTTAGAAAACTAGAGTCTATGCTCCTACAACAGACTCCTCAATAAAGGGACTTAAATAAAATAGAAGTTCGTTTCTCTCGCACGTAACAGTCCAGAAGTCTGCCATCTGCCACACGTGGCTTCCATCTCCAGGTTCAAAGTAATTCCTCTGGTTGACCCATTTCTCAGCCAGTGGGAAGAGCAGAAGAAGATACAGAGAGCTATCTGCTTCTTTGTTAAAGAAAGTGCCACCCTCATCTCCTTCCTTTACCCTCCGATGCACAGCCGCACCTGGCTGCAAGGAAGGCTGGAAACGCAGTCTCCGGAGTGTGCTTGGAAGACATGAGTACACCCTTTGGGTCACTTGGCAACATTGAGATCTATTATTAAATACTAGAGGAGAGAAAGGGAGACTAGCTATTGGAAGTATTGATCAGTTTTTGCCAAACCAATAAATTCTTTTTCTTTTCTCGTGTCAAGCCAATTTGAGTTGGGGTTTCTGTTCTTTGCAATAAAAATTCACTTAATAAGAATCAGAGCTTGTCTCTGAGCCTTTGCTTTTCCTGTCATACTGTCTCTCTATGATCTTTAAGGGGCAGTCCCCTGCTGTGCTTATTTGAATGCAATTGATTTTAATTTGTTAAGGAAAAAAGAGGGCGGGGAAATAACCCGAGATTACACTCTGTGCCAGCTACCCTACTAGATTATTTACATATGTTATATCCTTTAATCTGCAACGTAACTCTTTTTTGTTTTCTTTATCTCCAGGTTGCAGGTTAGGAAAATGAGCTGGAGAGGGGTTTTCCTCAAGGTGGGACAATAGTGAATAGAGCTGTGATTCAATCCCCGTCTGTCTGATTTTAAAGTCCTTGTTTTTTTCACTTCCTCCCCACTGTGTCACTGGGGTAGTGAGGTGCATGGTGGTGTAATAATTAATGGGGTTGGGGGAGGTGTCAGGAAAGATTGGCAGTGGGGAGGTAATGATGTGAGCACAGGGAGCAGCAGGGCCAGGTGTCGTGTGTGCGTGTGTGTATGTGTGTGTGTGTACACGCATGTGTGTGCGTGCACTCATGTGTGTTCAGCCACAGAAATGCCGAGGTGGTCAGCAGGGAGATAGGCGCTGATAGGATTGGTGAGAGATCCACCCAAATAGCCCTAACTATCCCAAGACCTCCTCCTTGTCAACCACACTCCCGCTCTTGTTTGACAGGCATTTGCTTGTTGACTGGGAGTTTATTTGAACAGGGAGGCTTGCGGACCTGGAGCCTTCCTTGCTCTGACAGGCTTGGGGAGGCTGGTTGAAAAACGGCTGCATGGCCCAGGAGTCTGGGGTTGAATGCAGAAGGTCACTGCAGCCCATCCCTGCTGTGAGGGCCCTGGGGAAGCTGCCGCCTAAGCAGAGGAAGCGAGAGCTGGAAGCGCAGGGCAGCTAGTGGGTGGAAGGAGGGTGTGGACGCAGTTTGTTAGCGAGCTGGATTTCCAGGAAGGAAAGCCCGCCCTCCACCACCAAGCTACTTAAAGCTGCCTCAGGACGTCTCATTCCTGAGAAGGCCCTCTCACAAGAATTCTATTGTCCGATCTTCAGCAATGAGAGGAAACTGTCTCCTTCTGGGGCACAATGAAGACCCTAGCAGCCAAGGACGCAGGGGAAGCAGGCAGTCCTTGAGTCCTCTAAGGACCTGCTGCAGACAGCCTTTTGGCAAGTGCCCAGGGAGCGGGACTCCAGGAAGAGCTGTGGTGCAGCAACCACGGCCTGGGAACAGTGAGGAAGCAGAGGGGTCAGCCTGTGACTCTGCCCTGTCCTGCCTCCTTGCAGGCTGTGGCCACTCTGACCATGTATCTGGAAGTCTCCAGCCTTTCTTGGGCACACCCCAGCGTGCCCTCTGTGAGCCAGGCACAGCCACTCTCAGCATCCCAAGTTCACTCTCATGTCCCTCCTTCCCCCATGTCTGCTCGTCCTTCAAAGGCCTGGTCCAATGTCACCTCTTTCGGGAAGCCCGCCGTCGCGCATGTCTGCTTTCTGCCACGCTCATGTTGCTTTGCCCTGCTTACCTTCATGTCTAGCATGTCGTCTTACATTTTGTTGGTACCCAGTAAGTATGTGTTGGTCAATGAAGAATCGCGATGTACCTTAATGTTATTTTGGATAAAGGTTATATATTAAATGAGTACATAAATGGGGTTGCATTGTATATGCTCATGGATGAAATTCACAAGATCTTTTGTTGAACTTTCTGTTTTAATTTTTCAGTTTAGGGTGTATGGTGACTGCTCCAATGTGCATTTAACCTGCATTCAAGCGACACAGTAAATGAGCAGCAAGTCACCCACTCCTTTCTGACTGTGTATTCTTCAGCACGGCCACTCTCCTTCTGATTCCTATCTCTAAATTAAGGTTTAGGAACAGGTGACCCTAAAGCTTCTTCGAGCTGGGAAATGCTAAGTTCTAGGTCTGAATTATTTAAAATGTGACCTCCCAGGAATGTCTGCATTTTAAAGGAGTCACTTGACTAGAGACAAGAAGCCTTAGCGTGGGGCTGCGTTGGGGGATGAACTATTAACAGCAAGCAGAGTTCCAAAGGCAAAGATTCACAGGGCTTTCTCCAGGGTGACAAGGGAAAGACGCTTTTTCTGGCTTCCTTTCAGGATCCTCATTCAACTTGATATAAATATTCCTACCCCTTTTACAACTTAACCAAGGAAAAGACACAGAGGAAACTGAAATGCACATTGCTAAGTGAAAGAAGCCAATCTGAAAAGGTTGCATACTGTACGACTTCAACTCTGTGCCATTCTGGTAAAGGCAAAACTACGGGGACAGGAGAAAGTCCAGTGGTGGCCAGGGATTCAGGGAAAAAGGGAAAAGAGGGATGAATAGGCAGAGCACAGAGGATTTTTAGGGCAGGATTTTTAGGGCATGTTCTGTATGATACTAGAATGGTGCATGCTTATCATTTTACCTTTGTCCAGGCACATGGAATACATAACACTAAGAGAGAACACTAATGTAAACTATAGACTTTAGTTAATGGTAACGTGTCAATATTAGCTCATCAATTGTAACAAATGTGCTACACTAATGCAAGATGCTAATAATAGGGGAAATTATGTGTGGAAGGGGAGAGGTCTATGGTAACTCTTTGTAGTTGTTGCTAAATTTTTCAGTAAACCTAAAACTCCTAAAAAAAATAAAGCCTATTAATAAAAAAAGAACCACACATCTCCTTCATCATAGCTAGTATGTACATATAGCACTTACCTCATACCAGTATTTTTCTAAGCACTTTGCATATATTAACTCATTTAAAAAATTCTCATATCAAGCTTATGAGCTAAGTACTGATATTATTCTCATTTTACAGAAAAGGAAATGGAAGCACAGTGAGGTTAAGTGAGTTTGCACCACACCACACTACATTTCCCTGTTCTGTGCTGTACATGCCCAGGTGTCCCCCTTTCCAGAAAGCCTTTTAGACCTGCCACAGGCAGGGGTGGGTGACTCCTCTCTGTGCTCTCATCACACCCTGGCCTTCCCCTCTGCAGATGTACCACATTTAGCATATGTCTGCTGAATGTGTGTTCAGGGATTGCCAAAGAAGGGTTTGGCACATGTTTTGCTGAATCCCAGAGAAGCTATGGAATTCCACCGAACTACCAGCTCATAACTGTTCCCCAAAAGCAGCAGGGGAGTGAGTTTGCTGTGACGTGCTCTGTGAGCGTGCACGCCGTCTCCTGGTCTCTGCTGCTTCCTCCTCTGATGTCCTTAGGCCTCCGCTTTGATCACCTCATCTACATGAGGTCTCAATGGCAAGGCCACCATTGAAGTTTACCATGGCTACTTTTTTCTCTTTTTTTGAAAATAAAAATAATAATAGCCAAACTCCTATCCTTTGATGCTGCTCTTGCTCTTCCTGTTTCCTCAAAGCTTGATCTGCAGAAATTCTCATTTTGGGATAGACTTTAATCCCAGCCAAAAAAATGAGAACTGACCTAAAGAAACGAAGGGTTCACTTTTGGTGCCCCAGTCTCCTAAGGGTGATGTCCATTGCCAGGGAAGATAATGAAAGGAGTGGGGCGGGTCAGCGTCCCTCGCCACTTCCTAAGCATCACAGCACTGGTCCCAATCAGTAGGCCACCTTCACCCTTCTGGTTCGCAGTGATTCTTCTATTCACAATAATCAGCCAGCAGAGACTTGCAGAGACGTGGATAACTGTGGTCTGAATTCTGTTCCCTTCCTGGTGGCCCCTGGGAAGCTGTGCCTCAACCGGGACTCTGGGAGCTGGGCCGGGGCTGGGGCCTCACTGAGTACCATAGGGTGTGAAGCATGGAGCCAAAGGAGGTCTGAAAACTGAGTGCAGTATAGGAAGTTGGAGGTGAGCAGAACAGGCAGTCGTAACCCGAGTCTGCTCTCTTTCAGTCCCTTTTCTCCAGTGTTCGGTCACAATGAACTCCCTTTTTGTCCCTTGTTCCCTGCTCTGCCTTCCCTGGGCTAACTCATAGCTTTCTGTCCAGTCTTGGCTGAAATGTCAGTGGATAGGTTAGAATGCTGGCTGTGTTCTCATAGGGTCCTGCCCTTCCCCTAGCAAAGCACTTATTACACTGAAACGTAATGGGTGAAGTCACAGTTTGACTTTCTCATTTGTTTCTAAGCTGTGTAAGGGGAGAGAATGCCACTGTCTTGTTTGCCATTTTATCCCGCACTGCAGCGCCTGGAATAGAAGAAGCACTCGTTAAATATTTGTTGAATAAATGAATGAACTCTATAAAGCGAGTGTGGTAAGAGATGGCACGCCATATAAAGTCGGGGGCCAGAAGCCACCATCAGTAGGGTGGCAGCAGTAACGTGCACGTTTGTTATGTTCTGTGCCCCACAAACGTGTGTTTAATAAATGAAATAATATTGATTTCACTTGAGGTGTTTGAAGGTTGGAACTCCCCCCAAATTGAGTTGGCCTTCAATGGAGCAAAGTACTTTCCCCCTCCCCCATGGATCAGAATGGCCTCTGCTAATATATTTTGGGATAACGTTGGATCATAGATAAAAAATGAGCTTTCCCCCTCCAAAGCACTTCCTTGAGGATGCACTGAATCACCGTGAATGGCCAATTGAGCCGCCCGCAGGCCCATTAGAAAGCGAGTTGTCAGAAACTCATATTACGTAGGATTAATATTAGGCATCTCTGTCTCAGCGCAGTGAAAGGCCTCAAGTGTCCTTGGAATTTCAGCGACCTTTCTCCATCAATGACGACATTGTTCTCCCAGCCTCATGGCTTAATTCATAGGAAATACAACACACTCCTCGTCACCACTGCCCGCCACATCTGGGATGGGGTCCGGCGGCCTGGGAGTACTGAGCTCCAGGCACCAAAATGTTACATTTCCCTTGCACAAACTTCCTGGGCTTTGGGAGCTACTGGTTGTTGTTTTCTGATCTCTCCATACAATCTTTTCAATGGTCTTACTGAGAATTAGGAGGCAATTGCACAGGTTCTAGGAGCCTGGCAGGTCTTAAACCTGTCATCAGCGGCTCCTCTGATCCAACAGGGCGAAGCTGCTGCTCACAAAACCACCTAGAACTTAGGCAAGAGCAGTGGGATCTGAAGCCCAGACATACCTTTCTCATTCAGGGAAAGCAGAAAGACACTAATAGGTTGTTGACGTATTTGTTTCTAAATCCTCTCTATAACTTTTTTTTCCTTTGCCTCCATTTTACAGGCGAGGGTGCTGTGGTTCAGGGCACACAGCAGTTAATTGGATTGTTGTGATTCACAGGTAGGCCTGCCTGAGTTCAAATATCAGGGTGGGTAGTGATGGTGCCTATTGAACACCTAGTTATGTTACACAACTATTAGGGGTTTTAGAGTCTTTTTCTTATATATTTCTTAATGAAACCTTGTGATGTACAAACTGAAGCTAAGGCATGTTTGCTAATTTTTTCTGCTGCAGAGCAGCAACATTATGCAAACTTGGCAGCCAAAGTAGAGAAGATGAGTGACTGGGTGGTGCAGGATGAATGGTCAGTGAGACCCCAGGTTGGTGAGAGGAGGTCTAGGGTACACAGGGGAGGGGTGTGGCTGACCTGTGAAAGCAGGGTGAGTCTCATGCCTGGAGCACACTTGAGACTCAGAATATGACTTCTAGATGGACGTCTGAATGCCAGCAGGAGGCTGATGGACAGGGAGGGCACCTCCTGCAGGATCCAGGGAGGCCCAGCGAAGATTCTTTGCTTGGCCAAACTTAAGTTAGGCTCCTGAATCTTCTCCTAGGCCTCTCTGTGCTCTTCCCTGTAAAATCCAGTTTTCGTAAGAACCCTGCTAAGTTAGTTTTGCAAGAGCTTCTCACTCTTAACACCTGACCATTCCTGATGTCTGGTCAGGTTCCTTACCCTTCACCATCCCCCAGGTGATGTCTGACCACTGGCCCGTCTTCTGCAAGAATCCTGTTAGGTCACTTTAACCAGAAATCCCCCTTAACCCCTGATGTTTCCACTTAGTAATTTTCTATTCTCTGCCCGTCACCCTACTCCTATAAATTTCCACTTGCCCATGCTGTATTTTGGGTTGAGTCCAGTCTCTCTCCCCTACTGCAAAATCCCATCGCACCTTCACCTACGGTGATGGTCCTGGAAAAAGTCTGCCCTACCGTGCTTTAGCAAATATGATTGAATGACTTTTTGAAAACAGGCCTTAGAGCAGTAGTTTTGGGTGTCAGCTGCTAGAAATTGGGGTCCTAGAGTGGGATGGTGGACTTTAAGAGTCCCAGAGGAGGAGCCATGTGCAGTGATGACAAGGGCCACCGTGGGGTTGTGAGCTGGGCAGCTGCACAGGCATGTGGCAATGGCCACTGGCATTGAGGAGCAGGAGGCCAACAAGGACAGAGCCTGGGGTGACTCCTTCCGCTGGTCTCCTGGGTGCTCCTGGTGCATAGGACAGGAAGGATGTAAATCTCCAATCACTTTGAAGAGCCAAATGTCAAGTTTCTCCAAAGCTCAATTTCCAAGAGGGAGAAAATGTTGTAAACATCTTTATATCAAGGTCCACTTTGCTCGTGTGACATTAATGTCACCTGTAGTGTGTAGCCAGGAAGCTCTGATGTGGGTGGTGGTGCCTCCCACTGTGGCTTTCTCTGGATTCCCTGGAAGGTGAAGACAGAGGCAGTCTGTGAGTACGTTTTCTTTTTTATCCAGGCGCTGCCTTTGCCCGATCAGCCCTGGCTTCCTGCTGCACAGATCTGGGCTGTAATAGAGCTGGCCTTATTTTATTTTTTTATTAAGTTCATGAACTTTAGAGGAAGGAACTTGAAAAAAATGGTCTCATTACCTCAGGAATGAAGGCTCATGCTTCTTTTAATGCCAGACGTTGGCGTGGCCTTGCTTGTTATAGCCACAAATAATCCGGGTGGAAAATTGCAACAGAGTGGCAAGGCACAAACAGGATGGCTTCTTGGGGTGAAGCAGGTTGGGTGGAGGGAGTGGAGGTCAGGGAAGGGTCAACCTAGAATGGAACGAGTAGAGGCTTGCAGACCTCAGCTCTTGCTAGCCATTCAGGTAGACTCTGGGAGGACAGAGTCTCCTGTAGATTCTTCCAGAGAGCAGAATAATGGGAAGAACTTGGGCGCAGGATTCAGATGGATTTGATTCAAATTCCAATTTGGCTACTTTTTATAAGCCATGTGGCTGTCTACAAGATTCCTGAACCTCTTGTGCTTCAGTTTCCATGTCTCTAAAAGGTAGACAATATCTACCTTGCAGGGTTGTTGAGGGGATTAGATAAGAATGCAGGAAAGGTGTCAGGTACCGGGTCTGTAAAGGAAAATGTGGTACAAGTCACATTCCTTAATGAACTATCTCCTGGAATTATCCAGGGCAGCAATTCCCACGGCTTCATTGTTAACTGACTGGGAGGCTGGCTGCCGTGCTGGAATCTGCCTCCTCTGCAAAGGGTGTGGGAGGAGTGTGGACCTCAGGGCCCACAGAGCCCAGTGTTTGCCAAACTTCTCTGATGACGAGAATCTCTGGGGGTACTTGTTATATATTATGAGTTTCTGGCTTCATCCCAGACCAACTGAATAAGAAGCCCAGGAACCTATGTTTTTAATAAGAGCCCCTGGGCAATTCCTGTCATCAGGGAATTTGAGAGAAACATGGTTAATCCTGTCTATACTACTGAATGATTAGTGATAACAGTCTAGTTTTTCTCTCTGTAAGAGTAAAATGCAAAGTTACTACAAAGGTAATCTCAAGACCCAGATTTATCTTTAAAAAAACCTTTTAATTGACTGATACTTAGGGGGAGAGTGTATCATGCTTTTAGGAGAAAGATGCTCTTTTATTTCTCTCTGTCTTTGCTGTTGCTGTTCTCTCTGCTTGAAATTCTCTCTCCATCTTGTCCACCTGGCAGACCTTGCTCCTTCTTCAAGAATCAGTTCGAGAGTCATTTCCTCTGCAAGCCTCTTATGACTCTCCCAGGCCAAATCAGGTGCTTTTTCTTCTATGTTCCCTTGGTGCCTTTGTGATATGTCTACCCTAAGATGAACCATATTATATTATGTGTTTGTTTTTGTATTTCATCTCTTCCCACACTAGTTCATGTGTATAGGGGGTCAAAAGGAGTCACAGTCCTGGATTTGCATCTCTCTCTGGAGTCAAAGCAGACAAAACACATTGAATAGGTAGTTGGAGGATGAGTAAGGGTTGTCCAGATGAAGAAAGGATATTTCTGATGAATAGCAGGTGCAAAAGTGGGGAAGTCATAGAATAAGACATTCTCCCCTCCATCTTGAACCATTTTTAATGAGACAGTCATTTCTGCAATATCTTTTGAGATCTTGAAAAATTTTCAGGTCATAATTGGTGTCTTTTCATTAGATTTATTTACAAAGGCCAGAAAAGAGACTATTCTAATTCTCAAAATAATGTTTTTAATTATTAAACTGAAAGGATTACTGGATTAGTTCTCAGATACCCCATTTTGATTTTGCAAAATGTGGTATGATCCTGTATGTGAAAGGCTTTGGCTTTCGGACAAACCTGGTTCACATCATGCCTCTGCTACCTGCTGCTGGGTGGCCTTGAGCCAGTTACTTACATTCTTTAAGCTTCAGTTTTCCATGTGTAAAGTAGAAAAATTAATGCCATTTTTCTTTCCTTTTACCCTTTCAAAGTTGAGAGGGCAATTAATAAACACAACAAAGATTTTAAAGTAACCTTGATAGACTGGAGTACTGGACTAGCACTACTTAGATGAAATGTAAGAGAGATAAATGGCAAGTCCAGAATTCATGTATATAATGGTAATACTGGCTCGAGGAGAATTAGTTTGGTATCAGCTCATGTCAGAACCACCCCCCAAAATTATTAGAGATTGATTTCAATCAGCTCCAAAGAGTCAGTGGGGCACTAAAAATGTGCTTTTTATGTTGATGTTGTAACTAGGTTGGCAAAAATTAAAAAGAAATGTAATGCAACATGTTGTCAGAGAAAAGGAGACCAGTAGCCTTCATGCACTGCTGGTGGGAGTATAGAATGGTGCAGTCATTCTAGAGAACAATCTGGCACTACAGGGCAAGTCAAGTTTGTGTACGCCCGTAACCTATCAGTCTTGACCTTGGTTTACAGCAAAGTCTATACATTGGTTCTCCCAACTTCCTCTGCCTCATCATAGAACATGGTTTCCTGCAAACTAGGGGATACAAAAGTAGAAATCAATATTTTTCAGATGTCCTTATTGCTCAGGTTCCATTAATGAATTTTTACCCTTTTATCCCCTAGTGTACAGGAAACCATGCTCTAAGGTTGCACAAATACAACTTTGGAAGGTGGAAGTGATTACCATGAGGCAGAGATCTTGCCTTACTGCCTCTGCTGTTTTTACTGGTGTGCATGACCACAAAAATTTTAAATTGCTGCGGTTTGTTTTTCAGAAGATATAGCATAGGTTCCAATGTCTAGTCCTAATATGATGGGTACTGAGAAGCTGGACACTGGGTGTCCCTTTGCTAGCCATGGTTGCAGTAGAGGTGGTGTTGGTTTCCAGGTCCCACAGCCCACCGATGGTAGCAGAAGCCACTGCTCCTTGGTGGGCCAGTTCAGATGTGTAATTCCGGGAGTCATTCATGGAAGCTCAGCCTAGATCTTACTTTCTTTCAATGATTTAAACACAAAGAATTCTTGTGCCATGTATTGTATATATGCCTACTTCATTTTATTGTGCTTCCCTTTATTGCACTTCACAGATATTGTGTTTTTAACACACTGAGGGTTTGTGGCAACCCTGTTTCAAGCAAGTCTATGGGCACAATTTTTCCAATAGCATATGCTCACTTCATGTCTCCATGTCACATTTTGGTAATGCTCACAATATTTCAAACTTTATCTATTATGGTGATCTGTGATCATTGATCTTTGGTGTTACTATTGTGATTGTTTTGGGGCCCCATGAATGGTACCCACATAAGATGGTAAATTTAATCAATAAATGTTGTGCATGTTCTGATTGCTCCACTGACCAGCTGTTCCCCCAACTATCTCCCTCTTCTTAGACCTCCCTATTCCCTGAGGTAAAAAAATATGAAAATAAAACCAATTAATAACCGTATGATGGCTTCTAAGTGTTCAAGTGAAAGAAAGCATTCCATTTCTCTCAATTTAAATGAAAAGCTAGAAATGATTAAGCTTAGTGAGAAAGACATGTCAAAAACCAGGACAGGTCAAAAACTAGGTCTCTTGAGCCAAACAATTAGCCAAGTTGTGAATATAAAGGAAAAGTTCTTGAAAAAAATTAAAAGTACTACTCCAATGAACACACCAATGATAAGAAAGGGAAACAGGCTTATTGTTAATATGGAGAAATTTTAGAGGTCTAGATAGATGATCTAATTAGCCACAAGATCCCCTTAAGTCCAACCTGAATCCAGAGCAAGGCCCTAACTCTCTTCATTTCTAGGGAGGCTGAGAGGTAAGGAAGCTGCAGAAGAAAAGTTGAAGCTTGTAGAGCTTGGTTGTGGAAGTTTAAAGGAAAAAGCCATCTTTATAACATAAAAATGCAAGGTGAAACAGCAAGTGCTGATGGAGAGGCTGTAGCAAGTAATCCAGAAGGTCTAGCTAAAATAATTGATGAAGGTGGCTACATTAAACAATCGATTTTCAATTTGGTGAAACAGCCTTTTATTGGAAGAAGATGCCATCTAGGATTTTCACAGCTAGATAGGAGAAGTCAATGCTTAGGTTCAAAGCTTTAAAGGACAGGTTGAAACACTGAGGAAGGAAATAGCAGAACTTGTAAATAGGTGGAAAACCATACCATGCTCGTGGATCGGAAGAATCAACATTGTTAAAATGTCTATACTATCTAAAGTGATCTACAGATTCAATGCAATCCCTATTAAATTACCAACATCATTTTTCACAGATATAGAAAAAATAATTATACACTTTGTATGGAATCAGAGAAGACCCTGTATAGCAAAAGCAATTTTAAGCAATAAAAACAAAATGGGAGGTATTAATTTGCCAGACTTCAAACTATACTACAAGGCTGTGGTTTTTAAAACTGCCTGGTATTGGCACAAGTGCAGGACACAGACCAGTGGAACAAAACAGAAAATCCAAATATAAAACCATCCTTACATAGACATCTAATTTTTGACAAAGCAGACAAAAACATACTCTGGGGACAAGAATCCCTATTCAATAAATGGTGCTGGGAAAATTGGATAGCCACATGTAGAAGACTGAAACAGGACCCACAGCTTTCACCTCTCACAAAAATCAAATCACGGTGGATAACAGACTTAAACCTTAGGTGTGAAACTATTAGAATTCTGGAAGAAAATATAGAAAGACTCTTACAGACATTGGCCTAGGCAAAGAATTTATGAAGAAGACCCCTAAGGCAATCACAGCAACAACAAAAATAAATGAATGGGACCTGATTAAATTAAAAAGCTTCTGCACAGCCAAAGAAACAGTCATAGACCACCTACAGAATGGGAAAAAATTTTCACATACTACACATCAGATAAAGGACTGATAACATGAATCTATTTAGAATTCAGGAAAATCAGCAAGAAAAAAATCAAACAACCCTATCAAAAAGTGGGCAAACGACATGAATAGAAATTTTTCAAAAGAAGATATAAAAATGGCTAACAAACATATGAAAAAATGCTCAACATCCCTAATCATCAGAGAAATGCAAATCAAAACCACAATGAGATATCACTTAACTCCAGTGAGAATGGCCTTTATCAAAAAGTCCCAAAACAACACATGTTGGCATGGATGCGGAGAGACAGGAACACTCATACACTGCTGGTGGGACTGCAAACTAGTGCAACCCCTGTGGAAAGCATTATGGAGATACCTTAAACAGATTCAAATAGACCTACCATTCGATCCAGCAATCCCATTATTGGACATCTACCCAAAGGAACATAAGTCATTCTATGACAAAGACACCTGTACCCGAATGTTTATAGCAGCACAATTCACAATCGCAAAGATGTGGAAACAACCTAAATGCCCATCAATTCATGATTGGATTAGTAAATTATGGCATATGTATACCATGGAGTATTACTCAGCTATAAGAAATAACAGTGATACAACATCTCTTTGGTTCTCCTGGAGAGAGTTGGAACCCATTATATTAAGTGAAGTATCCCAAGAATGGAAAAACAAGCATCACATGTACTCAGCAGAAAATTGGTTTCCCTGATCATCATCTAAATGTACATTTGGGAATGATACCAATTGGATATCAGACTGAGGTGGGGGGTGGGGGGAGGGGATGGATGTATGCCTACATGATTAGTGCATTGCGCACCGTCTGGGGAATGGACATGCCTGGAGCTCTGACTTGGGGGGATAGGCGGTACATGGGCAACGTATGTAACCTGAACTTTTGTACCCCCATAATAAGCTGAAATAAAAAAATAAAAAAAAAAGGACAGGCTGACTCTCTTATTTGGGGTTAATGTAGCTGGTGACTTTAAGCTGAAGCCGATATTAATTTACTATTCTAAAAATCCTACAGCCCTTAAGAAATTTGCTAAATCTACTCTGCCTGCATTCTAGAAATGTAACAAGAAAGCTTGGATGACAGGACATCTGTTTACAGCATGGTTTAATGAATATTTTAAGCCCAATGTTGAGATCTACTGCTCAGAAAGATAATATTCCTTTCAATTATTACTGCTCACTGACAATGCACCTGGTCACCCGAGAGCTCTGCTGGAGATACACAAGGAGATGAATGTTGTTTTCATGCCTGCTAACACAACATCTGTTCTCCAGCCCATGGATCAAGGAGTCATTTTGACTTTCAAGTCTTATTATTTAAGAAATACATTTCATAAGGCCGTAGCTGCCATAGACAGTGATTCCTCTGATGGATCTGGGCAAAATGAATTGAAAACCTTCTGGAAAGGATTCACCATTCTAGATGCCATTGAGAACATTCATAATTCATGGGAGGAGCTCAAAATTATTCAGCATTAATAGGAGTTTGGGAGAAATTGATTCCAATTCTCATGGATGACATCGAAGGGTTCAAGACTTCAGTGGAGGGAGGGACTGCAGATGTGGTGGAAATAGCAAGACAACTAGTATTAGAAGTGGAGCCTGAAGATGGGACTGAATTGCTGCAACTTCAGGATTGCAGCTTTAACAGATGAGGAATTGCTTCTTATGAATGAGCAAAGGAAGTGGTTTCTTGAGATATATATTCATGGTGAAGAGGCTATGAACGTCATTGAAATGATGACAAAGGGTTTAGAATATGACACAAAGCAGCAGCAGGGTTTGAGAGGATTGACTTTAATTTTGAAAGAAGTTCTGCTGTGGGTAAAATGCTATCTAAGAGCATTGCATGCTATTTAGAAATCTCTTGTGAAAGGAGGCGTCAACTGATGTATCAACCTTCAGTATTGTCTTATTTTAAGAAATTGCCACAGCCACTTTGACCTTCGGCGACTACCACCCTGATCAGTCAGCAGCCGTCAACATCAAGGCAAGACGCTCCACTATTAGTAGTAAGAAGATTACAACTTGCTGAAGGCTTAGATGATCATTAGCATTTGTTAGCTCTAAAGAATTTTTAAATTAAGGTGTGTACATTGTTTTTTTTCCACATAATACTATTGCACACTTAATAGACTACACTATAGTGTAAACATAACTTTTATATGCACTGGGAAACCAAAATATTTGTGTGACTCACTTTATTGCAGCATTCACTTTTTTCCGGTGGTCTGGAACCAAACCATAATATCTCCAAGGTATGCCTATATTTCAACATAACTAAGAGTGTAAATTTCTAATGTCTCACTATAAAAAATGATTAGTGAGATAATGGATATGTTAATCACCTTTATTTAATCATCTCACATTGTATACATATATCAAAACATTACATTGTACCCCGTAAGTATACATAATTGTGATATTTCAATAAAAATAATATTAATAAGACAATAATCAATTCTCTTTATCAGATAACTTCTTGACTAACCTAGGTCAAGGAGATTCTGACAACTTCAACCGATCAAAGAGGATTTCTCATAAAGGGGATGTGAATGAAGATGTTCCTTACAATGTATTATTTACTATGCAGTAGCTGGGAGTTAGAGGTCACTCTTTGCCATCATTGAGGGGATGGATTTATCAAATGGAGTGGGTGGACACTCTAGAAGACTGTACAACATTTAGAAACAAGGAAATAAATGTCCACATAATGACATGGACAGATCTTAATGGCATTTAGTTTTTAAAAAGTGACATTTATAGCATCCTACCATTTATTCGAATTGAAAAATATAATCGTAAAAGACAATGACATGATTGACAATGACGTAAGTCCTTATTTAATCTTTCTCACATTAAAATAGTGCCTAACTGGGGGAGAGAAATAAAAGTAGGGAATGCAGAAACAAGAAATGAAGAAACAAGAGGGCCTTTCACATAGTGTCCATCAGCTTAGGAGAATGATTTACAAAAATCTTTGCACCAGGGATGGAGGGAAGAAAAGGAAAACCGATGTCATATATTACAAGAGAAAATACTTCTAAGTGCTCCTCTAACACCACATCCTTAATGTAGCATAAATTTTTCTGTGCCACACACAAGGAAGAACATTGACAAACAGTAGTTCCTATGAGGAGGGAGAATAAGGAGGATGAGGGGGCAATGCCATGTGTCACAAAACAGTGATTGAAGACCTAGGGGATATTCAGCCTGGAGAGGAACAGGGAGGAGTGTAGGGTGACCAGCTGCCCTGGTTTGCCTGGAACTTTCTCAGTTTTAGCACTGAAAGTCCTGTATCCTAGGAAACCCCTGCGTCCTGGGCAAGCCAAGATGGTTGCTCATTCTAGGGAGACTGATAGTTTATCTTCAGCTCTTCTGAAGAGTTTTCATAAAAAAGAGAGGAATTAAACTGACTCTATACATCTTCAGAGGGCAGATTTTAGAACACTGAAAAGAACAACATTAGAGGAAGGAAAAATTTGACTCAATACATGGCAACTTTTCTAACAACCTGCTGTGAACCAGTGAGCAGGCTGTCTTTGATGATACTATTGACACTGCCATTTAGTGAGCTCCTGCTGGGTACCCAATCTCATTAAATCTTTACTATACTGCCTTTAACTTATGAGAAAATAAAATAACTTCCCCAAGGTCAGGCAGTTGAGGTTTGAACATAGGGCTGCCTGACTCTACAAAGCCCATGTTCTTAACCAATACCTTGTCAGATAATCATAGGCATTCCTTCAACTCCAAGTTGGTATAATTAAGTGCTTCATTGTATGTTACAGAATAACAACACTTAGAAATTCAGAGGTGAGGAATTTCAATGAAACTCAATGTAATTTCAAGGACAAATTGTGACTTGATGTCAAAAATATTTGATTCTCCTAAGAATTCTAGCAGCAGACACGATCCTGAGAGCCTGTCTTTGGGTGTAACTCTCCATGACACTTGATAAGGAAAGAGCTCTGAAGAACTTCATGATGTGCTAACTATAGCAGCCCACATGTAGACTCTCCTATTGTTGGGCCTTAAAAAGCAGGCACAGTTTGTCTCTAGAGGCAAGGTGGATAGCTAGGGTGGTTACAACTGAGTTTAAGAATAATAATAATGGCTACTATTAATATTTTTGTACACATACTATGTGCTAAGCATGGTGCAAAGTGCTTTACATGCATCCAGAGCCTATCACAAGAATATGGTAGACACTTAATAAATATTTGACGAATAAGTTAATCTTATTTAGTTTTCTGCTACACAGCCAAACCTTGGAGACCTTACACAACTCTACATGGCAGGTCCTATTATTATGCCTATTGGATAGATGATGCTAGTGACTCAACATCTAGTGAGTTCCTGCTAGGTACTTAATCTCACTAAATCTTTACCATACTGCATTTAATTTATGAGAAAATAAAATAACTTTCCCAAGATCAGGCAATCAAGGGTCAATTAGTCTCCACTGAGACTCAAGAAAGAATCTTATTGCTATTGTTTTTATCTACTACTATTATGAAGATGGTAAGTGGGAGAGTATGTGGATATATCCTCCTTTCAGCAGACCTGTTAAATCAGGGCACATACCTTGTTTTGTTATATAATTGGTAAAGTCCAATTTTTGCAATATTTTAACATTACTAATCATTACACTTCTTTTAGGTTTTAGCCCATTTCTCTTGCCAGTGGAGATATTTTTAAATTTCCTTTTAATTTTTCCCTTGATTTTATTTATTTTTAGGACAGGGGTATTTTAAGCTTGATTCTGTCATCTATTATAATTTCCAAAATCTTTTCTGATGACAAGGATTATCTGGGGCTCTTATCCAGAGCAATGATTTGATCTGCCGTGGAGATCTGCTTCAGAATCTGTTTATAGATTGATCTCATTGTATTATAATTAGCTATTTACTATGCAGGGACCACAGGGGAAAGTACAAAGTGCTCAACAGTTGTTTGTTGAATGAACAAGTGTACTGTATAGGCTTCCCTTATAAACCTTTATAAAGCAATCTGTACAGTTGTCAAAGAGAGAAGGCAAAGAAGTGATGACAATGCTCTCTTCCCAGAATAATCTTGATTCATTCATTAATACTGTTCACTAATACAGAAATTTAGTCAGCCAATAATCTGTCTAAATGGCATTATCTTTCTGCTAATGTTTTTCTATCTTTTTCACAAGAACATTATGCAAGATTTGTTAAATGTGTGAATGGGAGAGAGAGTTTGGTAGCAGCTGTGATTTGAAAAATTATCTATATCCCGAGATTACTTTTTGATTTTTAAAATGCTTCTAAGTTTTGCTAGTCATCAGTTAAAGTTAATCCGTGCATAGTTTCTTAAATTGACCTTTAGTTGCTTTTTGAAAAACTAACACTTTAATCTATGTCCTGTCTTGCGGCATTTCTCCTGTCCTCCAATATTTTAGAAATTCCTGAAAGTGTTTCTAATATCTCAACTCAGCAAGAGATATCACTTGAACTGGATTAGTTGGGTAACGTATATCTATTAGTTCAGCACTCACTCGTTCATTCATTCAGTTTACTGCCTTTGTTGAGTATCTACCCTATGACAGGTTTTGTGGAAGAAACTTGGGATATGCCAAATGAGTGAGATATAGTCCTCATACTTTAGGCAGGGATGAAAATATTAAACAGTCAATTATATTATGACAGAGGTAAGCTCAGGAAGCTATGAGAGAGTAGAGAAGAGGTCTTCTATGTCAGCCTGGCATCAGGGAAACCTTCCTGGGAGAGTGATCCTTGGGCTGTGGCTTAATGGATGTGTGGGATTGGTCAGGCGGAGATAAGGGGGAAGGACATTTTAGCCAGAGGCAGAGCATCTGCCAAGCATGGAGGCCTGGAGGGAGGGTGGGGGAACAAAGTGCAACTGAGGAACAGAATGGGTGGGAATCTGGGCCCTTTCTCTCCAAGACCCAATGCAGGATCTCTTAGGTAGCATAGTCATTAAATGCTCCTCTATCTGTCCTCTCCTTTTTTTTTTTTTTTTTTTTTTTTTTTTTTTGTTGAGACAGAGTCTCACTTTGTTGCCCAGGCTAGAGTGAGTGCCATGGCGTCAGCTTAGCTCACAGCAACCTCAGACTCCTCGGCTTAAGCGATCCTACTGCCTCAGCCTCCCGAGTAGCTGGGACTATAGGCATGCGCCACCATGCCCGGCTAATTTTTTCTATATAGATTTTTAGCTGTCCATATAATGTCTTTCTATTTTTAGTAGAGACGGGGTCTCGCTCAGGCTGGTCTCGAACTCCTGACCTTGAGCAATCCACCCGCCTCGGCCTCCCAGAGTGCTAGGATTACAGGCGTGAGCCACCGCGCCCGGCCTGTCCTCTCCTTGAACTCCTCCGGTGGTCGGCAATTCTAGGCTCATGAAACAACCCACCACTCACAATATATTGGCATAGGGTGAGGTCTTGTATGGAAGCGATATTGCCCCAGCCAATAATCTGAAAGACTCAAACAGATTCCTATGGGGCTGATGGGAGAGAATGAGTGATTTTATAAAGTGGATTCTGAGGAAGCCCATATTCGTTTAAGTCTTATTATAAGCACATGCCTTGTATAATCACGCTAGTTACTGCCGTGTGCTCCTTATCCCACTCACAAAGCCTCCTGGAAAGCGAGGATTTATATTTATCCATGGTTGTGCTGTCTGTAATCAGGAAGCTTTGCTTTCGACTACCACAGCAGTTTTCATTTAAATAAAAATAAAATTGAAATCAAATGCTGCATTTTGAACTGCTCCCTTCCCCTTGCCATTTACTAATCAGCCCTTCTCTTGATTTAACCTCAGAAATCAGAGCCTCTGAAGCTGATGAATATAACTGCATACATGCCACCCGCTTGCTTATTGACTTGACTTACTCGCTTGCTCCCCTGTGGAACTCTCCCACGGGACAGTTTAATATAGTCCAGCTAAATAAGTGTTTCTCAAGGTGTGGACTCAAAGCGTGCACTGGAAAATTTACTCAAAATGATGACATCTCAGACCTCACACAGACTGTCTGCATCAGAATTTCTGGAATGAATGCCCAGGTATCAGCATTTTAAACAATCTCTGGTTGATTCCTGTGAATTGTCATCTATTGTGTGCATCTACTCTGAGCACCATGTACTAGTGCTGGGGGTTCAAAGTTGGATAAGACACAGTTCCTGCACCCAAGCCACAATCTGCTGGGTGACAAATGAACACACTCATTTCATCCAAACTGGTTAAGTGTGGGGATGGAACACCCACATTAGGTTAACAGATACTATGTTATGGCGTGGTGGGTGATGGAACAGGAACAGTGTTGCAATTGATAAGAAAAATCAAAGTTCATAAGTGATTTTTAATAACATGTATATTAGGTCTGATTCAAGATTTCCTAGATTATTTAAAAATATTTTTATTATGAAAACTGTCAAACATACACAAAAGTGGTATGAATATAGCAATAACAATAATAATATCTATGTATTATAATAGTGTAGTATAATAGTATAATAAACTCCATAAGCCCAATACATACATCAGGACTTTGTCTCCCTTGTGTCATCAATCCCTCTATCCTCTAATTGTGCCCAATTATTTACTTTTACAAATCCAAGATCTGATGTCCTTTCACTCATACGGAGTCCAGAATACATCTTTTAAGAATATGGACATTGTCTTAGCTAACCATAGGATTATCATCACACGTAGAGAAATTCACTATAATGCCTTGGTGTCACATTCGTATTCCTCCAATTATCTCAAGAGTGTGCTGCCACCGTTGGTTTGTTCACATCAGAATCTACACGCACTCTACAAACATTGCATTTGAGTGTGGTGTGTCATCAGTCTCTGGTCATTTGGAAGAGCCTGTCCTCCTTGCTGCCTTTCCCAGGCCTCTCCCTTTCTTATGCCATTTTCTTATCGAAGAAACCGGGTCTTATAGAAAGTTCCACATTCTGAATTTGTCTGTTTGCCTCTTTGTGGTGTCATTTAACTGATTTCTCTACCCGTCCTATTTATAGCAATCTTTAGAAGTTAGTTCTAAGGTCTGGATTTGATTCAAGTCCAAGGTTTTTTTCCCCCAACAATACTTTGTTGTCTGTGCTGTGCTGTGCACTTCGTTGTTGCATCATTTTATTGTAGGAAGCCCATAAAGTCTGGTTGTCCCATTTTTGATGATGCTAATTTGATCAAAGGTTCAGATGGTGACAGTCTGATATCTCCATTCTAAAATTTCTCTTTAACCTTTCATCTAATGGTTTCATGTATGGATAATCTTTGCTTGATTAAGTATTTCATTAGGGGTTTAAAAGCGGCACTTTTTCTAATCCTGTTATCCTTCCACATTTATTGGCTATGAATGTCTATGAATGTCTAATTACCCTGAAACAAATTTCATTCAGGAAAAAACAGGATAAGTGCTTTCCCCCCTTAATTGCTAATTTTCACTATTAGAGTTGGTGCTTAGAACTAATGGTGGACGCTGAGAACATTGAAGTTATTTATTTTTTCCCATTGAGCATCATTGTGAGTACATGGCTTTTACATGCAGAGTGCTTCAGTACTTTGTAGCCAGCATTATTTTGGCCCTGAGTCCTTTTATCACACCCTCAGTAGTCTTTGATAACTTTCCTATTTTCTGGTACAAGAAGTTCCTGGAACTTTCTCGCTCCAGACCTTAAACATCATCCATTTCCTGGAGAAGTCCCTGTTTCTTTTGGAAGGGAATAGCACTTCTAAGCCAAAATTTGGATGCTAGATATGTTCACTGCCACGGGGTTGTAATTGCTTCTAGGCCCTCTCAGTGGGCAGAGATAGAAAATATCTACTTTTTAAAAATCCATAGGATCAAACTTATCATTTCCAATCCAAATATAGCAATATAGGGTTTGACTTAACTTTATTGAATTTATACTTGTATCTCTTTTCTCTTACATGGAAAATCTTAGTTCCTGATAAAATTAGCATAAGTACTTACTTGCTATGCCCATAATATATTCTTATTCTCTTTTTACTCTCTCTTGCATTCCAATATAATTTCTTGAGTGGGAGTCAAAGAAGGGCAGTTTCAGCTGGTATAATGCTTGCTAATAATTTGTCAGGTGCTTATTAAGTGCTGGGAAAAATTTAAATGGCTTACATTTAAGTAGTTAAATCATTTAATCCTCACGCCAATCCTGTGGGATGGTTACTATTATTATTCCCATGTGACAATTAGGAAAACCAATGAAGCAAGAGGTTTAAAATTTGCTCAAGATCACACAAATCATAAATGTAGAGCTGGACTTTGGACGTCAGGCTACAGAGCTTCTATTCTTAACCACAAGGAAATATTTCCTGTCTGAATCCATCTGCTCTAGGTCGTAGTAGAAAAAGAGGTTGGGGAATCTAATATCCAAGGTTCTCTAGTTCACACCTACCACTTCTGTCTCGTTCGGTACAGATTAACTCTTGCCCATTTTGTTCTCCATGCTTCACTGTTGAAGATAGTAGGGATTTAATGCATTCGTTCAGATCAGATCCATTTGTGGTCATTCATCCAGTAAACCAATAACTCAGAAGCACAATTTGATTCATGTATGAGTACTGGCCCAGTACTCTTTGCTCAGGTTGCCTCTTATTTCTCAGGCCATTCTTGGAAAGGCAGATTTGGATCTATTTGATGTAACAAAAGTGACAATTCTTTCTATGTCCTTAACATTTTCACACCCAGTATTTCTCTCCATCCATCCATCCCTCTCACAAATATTTACTGAGCACTTACTATGAGGCACCAGGGACTGTTTTCAGGAACAAAGGCCCTTGAGTCAGACTGGCTTAAGTAACTCTCCCAGTTACTGGTTGTCAGGTCTTGGATACATTTAACCATTCTTTGTCTTAGTTCCTTGTCAGCAAAATGGCAATTATAATGACTCTGTTCCCAGAGCAGTGTTGAGGATTTTCTATTTTCTGCTGCTGCTATAATAAATAACACAGACTTAGGGCCTTAAAGATAACATCCGTGTTTTGTCTCACAGTTCTGTAGGTCAGAAGTCCAGGCACAGTGTGGCTCAGCTGGGTCTCTGCTGGGGGCTTCATGAGGCTGAAATCAGGTGTTGCTTTTTGGAGGCTCTAGAGATGAATCTACCTCCAGGCTCATTTAAGTTGTTGACAGAATTCAATTCCTGTGGTTGTGGGACTGCAATTGCTGTTTCCTTTCTGAATGTTGGCCAGCGGTTGTTTGTAGGGGCCACTTGCGTTCCTTGGATTGTGGCCTTTTTCCATCTGCAAAGCCAGCGACATGTCAGGTCCTTCCCACGCTTCAACTCTCGCTGACTTCACCTTCTGCCTCATCCCTCCTACCACCAGTTGGAGAAAGTTCTCCACTTTTAAGGTTTTGTGTGATTAGACTGAGCCCATTCAGATAATGCAGCATAATCTCCCCACCTCAAAATCCTCAGCTTAATCACATCTGCAAAGTCTCTTTTGCCATGCAAGGTAATTAATATTTACAGGTCCTAGGGATCAAGGTACGGACATCTTTGGGGGTCGTTTTTCTGCCTGCTGTAAAGATTAAATGAGATAATGTCTGTAATATGCTTGGTAACACTCCTGGCCATATAGTAACCACTTGGTAAGTGTTAGGTATTCTAACTGATTGTTGTGTTGTTATTAATTTTATCATTAGTCCCGTGAGTAAGGCGGGGAAGGAAGTTTTACCCTACATTGTGGATAAGGAAATGGGTATGCAGAGATGTGAAGTAACTAGTTAGCTCTGACGGTCGGATACATCACTGAGTGTCAGTCTTCCACGCCTAGCAGGGGATCTGGTGAGGAATAAGAATCACTACTTTTTGAGCACTTGTGTATTTCAGATGCTTTGCAAAAGTATTTCTCACTCCTATAACAATCCTGCACCGCAAGTATTAATATTATTAACCAGTTTTGTAGGGAAGGAATGGAGGGTCAGAGGGGTTAAGAAAGATCTCAGAGTCAGAGCTTGTATATAATGAAGTTGAGACGTGACCCCACTCTGGTTTAATTGTAAACCCTGCCTCTCTCTGCCTGCATGGCAGCCCTCTGGTTTGCCTTATTGCAACAGGCCTGGCTATCCTGATATTCTCTGGCGAGGCCCATCCCACCAGTATTGTTATTTTTCTTTTTTTGCTGTCAATCTGAAGTTCAGAGAGGGTGGAAGACACACTCAAGGTCACAGATACTAAATGGCAGAGATGGGATTTGAACCCAAGGCTAGCCTGATTCTGATGTCCTTGCTTCTCCCATCACTGTGCTGCTCAGGATGTTTCCTAGGCTGGGGCTCAGTACATTAAGTGTTGAATAACGAAGGTGCCTATTCTAGCCCTGCCCGTATCTTCTTGTTTTGCATGGAAGACAGCCCATGGTGCTGCTGCTTTGGGGGGCCTCATGAGTTGGGACAGCAGCTGGCTTCTTGAGGGTGGATGGTGGTGAATGTTTTCCTCTGGGAATGAGAATTCTCTGAAGGGACCGTGCTGCCCGTGGTCTGGGCCTGTTTTCTCCTACGATTTGACTCTGGGCCGTTGTGGAGTTGCCGGGCTTGGGTGCTGGCAGGACACTTACTAGATTATTCTCCACTATCTGGGTTTCTTTTTAAAAGGCCAATTAAAGGGAAGTGGGAAAGGAGTTTGGAGGCTGTGAGGCTCTGGTGGCTTTGTCACCTTTCCTATCTGATTTCTGTCCATAAAAATTCAGTTAGGCTAAGGATTCTGGCACTTCCATTCAGGAAAATGTTTCAGGGGATTTCAGTCATTCAAGGGAACAAGAGCAACTTGGTATCAGCAACTATTGATTGATTGACCTAAAAATGTATTGGAGGCTTTCTTCCAGCAACAGAAAAGCTTAAGGTCATAAACATTTCTATCAATGATAATGGACACTGGTATGACTTTGGTACAAAGCTGTTAACCTTTGCCATCTCAGTAGATCTTAAAGCCCTTCATAAGGTGAGTGGGACACCGACTGCTTATGAAGTCACAGGCACTGAAGTCATCAGACCCTGGACTAGATTCTGGCTCTGTCACCTCTCGTGTGTCCTTGGATAACTCAGTCTGCCCCTCTGAGTGTCAGTTTTCTCATCCCTAAATATGGATGATGACATCAAACTTCTAGGGCTTTTTGGGAATTAAATGATAAAACGTAAGAGCAGTGACTGATTCCAGCTGGCAGGGAGTGGATGCTCAATACGTGGCACTGTCCTCCTCTTTCAGGGAAAGCACCTGCCGCTGTGGGAGGACACGCACTGTGGGTGGGGTCACACAGCAGATTAGAGGCACAAGAGTCAGGGGCTCTCTCCTTTTGTTGAGCAAATCCTCTTTTATGAGCCTGTCCATTCACCATCTCCACCAGCTCTTTCTAAGTGCAACCAGTGGAGACCCTTCTGAACTATAACCACGAAGTAGGCTGCAAGAGGCAGACCCATCTTCTGGCATCTGTCTCCCCTGACATGGCTGGGTTTAGGTCTGTATCCTTTACCTAGGTAATTGCAAATCTTTCCTAATTGCTTTCCCTGTTTTGTTTTGGTCATTCACTGCTGCTAGAGCAACACTACTGAAATAATATTTACTTTAGCATCCTAACCAGCACCCAAGACCCCATCCACCCCAGGTCCACACTGGGAAGTAGGGTTTCCATCTCTCCCACCTGACCCCTACCTCCCAGAACTGGCCGAGGGATGTGGTCTTCCCGGAGGATCATGGAATGTAAACAGTCCACTCACATCACCTCTGGGTGCTCTAGGTTCTCTTATAGAACCCAGCGGAGCCATCAAAGCTCAGCAGGCTGCACTGCCCGGGCCCCGTGCAGAATCGAGCCGGGTTTTGCCCTCACTGCCTTTGCTGTAGGGACGCCATTGTGAGCACTGTTCACTGCATCATGTAGTGCCTCTGGTGTGAAGCTCGTGGAAGAAAGTCTTTCAGAACTGTCCTGGGAAAATAATTATGGATTGGCTCTCTTTTCTGCTTTGGCTGCCAGGAAACTGGAAGTCAAACTTGAAACCATACCGTAACAGCCATGTGAGACTTTATGGTCTGGGTTTTGGTTCTCTGTGTTCCTTTGCCGTATTAATCAAGGATTCTTATGTGTATTTTCTCCCACTCTCACTCATTATGCAAGTTTCCCCAGTCATCAGAAATAATTGAAATAAAAAATAAAGTGTCCGGAATTGCAGAAGTTGATGTGTGAGGTAATACTAACAAGTAACACTTACTAAACAATCACTGTGTGTGAGGCATTGTGCTAAGTCCCTTATATATATTTTCTCATTTGATTCTCACACAAACCTTATGTGGTAGGTGATACTACTGCCCGCTTTTTACAGATGAGGAAACTGAGGCATGAGAAGATTAAATGGCTTGCTTAATGGTATGCAGCAAGTGAGTGGCAAAGCTAGGCCTTGAAGGTGGGACGGTTTGACTTCAGAACCCAAGGTCTGAACCCTCAGGCTTTCAGCTTCCCAGGAAACAAGGGCAATGGGCAGAACCTACCTAAGCCTCAGGCAGCGTGTCTTTGCCTACAGTGGAAGTGAGATGTGTACAGGTAAGAGGATGCTGTGTTGGTGTACTCATAAAAGCAATTAAAGCAGCCGAAAGATCTGAGTGAAGCAGCAGGTTCTTGAAGACTCTGGAAGACCTCACCATGTTTCACCACGTTCTGGAATGGGGACATCTGGGAGCAGAGCTGGGGGTTATTTCAGCTCTGCTAACTTCGTCACATATGTCCTACCCACCTCCACAACTTCAGCCTTCAGCCAGGCCAATTATTTGCAGTTCCACAACTCTGCCAACTCACACACCCTCTCACCCTGGGTGTGAATATCCTGCTCGTCTTTCACCGCCAGCTTTGGCCTTGTAAACCAATCCATTTTTCAGGAAACAGCTCAGAAATTCCAGCAGCACTTTCTTGGGTTAGGTGTCCTTTTGTCACAGTCCCCAAACTTGCAACTTGCTGTGTTTTTCTTTCCTGCAGTGCTGAACACACTATTAAAATGGCCTGATTGTTACCTATCTTCTCTTGCAGACTCTGAGATCCTTGAGGGCAGGCAGTGTGTTTTATTTGTCATTTATATATTGCACTGGGGTCTGGCCCAATGCAGGGGCTTAGCCAGGGTTTGTTGAATGGATGATTGCATGCATGGGGGATTAGAATTATTAGGTTTTGTTTGTGCACACAGAGTCTCTCTCCATGAAGATTTGTCAAGCAGAAAATGTTATCCACTCTGCGCTTCCATCTGCACTGTTATTCAGATTATCATACAGTGTGTGGTCTCATATAGGCCTCACTGTGGTATGAAATGGGGTATAAACAAGCAAGCAGGCAAAGAAACAAGCACATGGAACTCAAATTTGCATAGTGTTTTGTGGTTGATGAAGTCATTTCATGTAGATTATCTCACTGGTTACAACATCCTCATTTTATAGGTGAGGAACAAGAGAGTGGATGCTCAGGGTTGCTCAGCCTGTAAGGTGATTAAGAGAGGACTCAAGTCCAGAACAGGGGCTTTGGATATGACAGATCCCAGGTGTAAAGCCTGCCTTGACCACAGTGGGCCTCTTTGAGATTTAATTTCCTCATTTCTAAAATGGGAATAATAAGAGAACCTAGGGTCGTTGTGTAGATCAAGAGAGTTAAGTACAAAAGCTGCATAATTGCTTGGTGAATAAATTAATATACAATTTGACTCTGTAGAAAGCTTTGCAACAAAAGCCAGAGGTAAGATAGCACTGGAATTCCCTGTGTGTCCCTGACCACACTAATTCTGCGCCCTAACCTTCTGCTCATTCACTTCCTTCTAGTTCTTGCAGTTACTAAGATCCTTAGTTCTTGCCACGTGTACTTTAAGTCATGATTCTTGGCCTTGTGTGGGACTCCCACTCTCCCTGAGCTCATTCTCCAAGACCTGTTCTTTTGCTGAGTTGGAAAACTTCTTCCTCCTCTTGCACAACTTCTCTGATTCCACAGCTGTGACACTCCACCTGGCAGGGAGCTCTGCTGTGGAGACAGAGCTCGCTTGGGGACCGCAGCCAGGAACACAGAGACCTCACTGCCTTGGCCCTGCAAAGAACACCTTCCCTTGATTCTAGGCAATGCACAAGAGAGGACCTGCATTATTTCAAAGCCAATGTTTTTCAGGCATTGGACAATTTAGTGGTGGAGTTCATTCCCCCTTCCATTTGGCCTGGGTCATTTTGATCTGTCAAGTAGTCTTGGGGCCAGAAGGACTGCCAGATTGGGTAATTTTCTCAGAAAAGAGCTATAAAGATGAGGGTTTCAGATGTGCTTTCGGCATGAATCACAAGTTGCAGGCACCAGGGCCAGTGTGGAGAACATGTCCACCAATGGGGGTGGGATGAAGCAAAGTGGGCTTCACATGTGACATCCTTGAGGCCACCACATTTCAAAGGAGACTTCTGCACCTGTGGACTTACAGTACTTTTTAAAGGTATTTCCATAACCCTTTAGATTGAATTCACATTATTGCTCATTCAATAAAGAATTATTGGGCCTTGAAACAGACAGATATGGTCCTGGGAACACGGACATGAAAAGTGGCACTTAGCATACAGTGTGATGAAGACTGTGGGGAGAAAAGCACAGAGAGGTATGGGGTGCTGCAGAAAAGGCCCTTGATCCAGGCATCGTGGGGTGGTGGGGCTGGAGGTGACAGGCGTCAGGGACATCTTGTCAGAGGAGTTTATCACATAGCTAAGATCTAAGGGATGAGCAGAAACTAGCTAGTTGAAGAAGGGAGAGGAAGAATAATCCGTGGGGAGGAAATAATACCTGCAAACCCTGGTGAGGGAGCATGACTTGTTTGGGGAACAAGTGCCATTTCTGAGTGGGACTAGGCTACAGGTAAAGATGGGGTGAAGGTAAGTGAGAGAAGAGGGAGCTCGCCTCCTGCTTTTCCCCTCTTCCCTTTACTCCAACTCATGTCCAGGCGAGGATTCCATGGAAAAAATGTGCTTGAGAATATATATAACAAGTGGGAAATTCCTTACACTCATAGATTTGGAAATCCTTCAAGTTCTGATGGAACTTCCAAAGCCACCCATTCGAGCCTATATTGCTTGGTCCTGTCACTCATTCTCTGTTTCTGTGTCTGTCTACCCCAGTGGTCTGAGCCCATTCATTCATTCATTCATTCACTCATTCACAAAACAACTCTTGACTACCAATGTGACTTTGACATTTTAAGGAATTTCAATTTCAACCTGAAGTCAAGAAGGCCACATCAGAAGTTTGTAAAGAAAGGACAGAGTCAGTTGACAGGAATTACTTGGTAATATGAGAGAAAATGGACTGGAGGAGGTGAGCCCAGAGGCAGAAAAACCATTTGGAGAGTAATTTCAATAGTCCAAGGTAGAAAAAATGGCCGTATGAACCAAAGCATTGATGATGGGGATGGACAGGGAGGAACATTCTGGAGAGATTGCTAACGGGGGGTATACAGTAACCTCTGTCAGATGACCTGTTGCTTCTTCATTAATCAGGGCAGTGGCTGCCATCCCTGGCTGCACATTAGAATCTCCTAGAGGAGAATCAGGCTCAGAGCAATGGAATCAAAATCATTGAGGGCAGGGCCCTGGCTCCCAGGTGAATCTTTTCGTGTAGCCATTTGAGAATGATCATCCAAGGGAGAGTCCTCTAGGCCTTTGTTCTCTGGACTGGGTGAGATCTGACACTTCCTTATACCAGGAAAGCTAGGAAGAACAGCGTGTACTGTTATGTGGATGAAAGGGTGCAGTGTGTTAATAGACACCTAGAAAGAGTTGGCTATACTTAGAATTATCATATAATTTATAATCCAGACCAGGACACTGTAACTGGACAGAACGCTGGACTATGGGTTATGGGTGCTGGCTGGTGACCCAGACAAATGGCAGCCCTGTCTATACTTTGTCAGCAATTCCACTACTCACATTCTTTCTAGAACCTTCCTCCCAATAAGGCTTTCACCCCATTATTCACAAAAACTTTTCTTGTCCAGGTTACCAGTTTCTACCTGGTTAAATCTGATGGTCAATTGTCCACACTTTATTTGGCCCAGCAGTTGACACAGTTGATCGTTTCATAGTGGATGTGGCCACACACCACACTCCCCTGGTCTTCCTCCCTGCTTGCCGGCTGCCCTTGCCTGTGCTGGATCCTCATAACCCTCTGCCCTCTTAATATCAGAGTGCGCCAGCGTCCAGCCCAGGCCCATCTCCTCTGTTGCTGCCCAGCCCCTTGCTGTTGTCATCCAGTCCCACGGGTTGAAATGCTACTGTTACGCTGACAAGTCCCAAATTTATATTTCTAGCTCTGGACCTCTTCTGTGAACTCCAGACTCTTCTTCCTAATTCCAATGTGGCATCTCGCCTGGAAGACAAAGGAGCCTCATGCCTCCCCTTCACGCTGAACTCCTGAAGCCCCCCAGCGCCTGTGCGAGATCTGATTCCCTCCCAGGCTTCCCCACAAAAATAAACAATAACCCCTTTCATCTAGCTGCTCAGACCACAGCGCTTATTGCCTCTCTGTGTCCTCTCTTTCCCTTAAATGCCACATTTAATCTGTCAGCAAGTGTTTTCAAAATACATCCGGAATCTGCCCACCTCTTATCCCACAGCAGCTGCCAGTCCACCCTGGTGTAACAAAGTACCATAGATGGGGAGGCTTAGAAACGACAGAAATTTCTCAGAGTTCTGGAGGCTAGAAGTCCAAGATCAGGGTGGTAGCATGATCAGGTTCTGGTGGGGGTTCTCTTCCCGGTTGCAGACAGCCAACTTCTAATATCCTTACATGGACTGAGAGAGCTCTCTGGGGTCCCTTATTTAAGGGTTCTAATCCCATCCACTGGGGCTCCATCCTATGACCTAATCACCTCCCAAAGGCACTGCCTACTAATACCATCACATTGGGGTTAGGATTTCAACATATGAATTTGGGGGACGGGTACAAAAACACTGAGGCCATGGCACTGTGGCTGACCATGATTTTCTCTAACTTGGATCATGGACACTGCTGCCGCCACTGGGCCTTGGTGCTGGATGCTCCATCTGTCTGAATGGCTCACACCCGGGTGTCAGTCTGCTCACTCTCTTACTGCCTTTGGGCCTGTGCCCCAGGTCTCCTCCTGTTAGAGGTCTAGGAGAAACTCCTTAACATACCATGTCAGCCCCAGCACACAATGTATTCTTTATTCCCTTTTATGCTTTCTATTTCCCTGTAGTATTTTTCACCACTTATGTACTTTGTATTATACTAATTTTATTATTTGTCTCCCACTCATTTAAATATAAGTGACACAGGGGCAGAGATTTATTTTTCTGCATCCATAGTGCTTACAAGAGTATCTAAAATATGATAGATGCTTAATAATATTTGATGAATAAGTAAATTGAAGTATTGGAGTTGGAGTGAAGGCTGCAGTCTGGTTTTCAGGAGGACAGCATCTTAAAGCTCTCCTAGGGGCCTGCCAAGGAAGCCAGGGACAACAGAAGTGGATCCCCTGTGCAGATGTGTCGGGTGGATTCAGTTCAGCAAACATTTATTGAGTGCTTATTCTATGTCAGGAGCTGCTTCTGACCTGGAGGAACTCACACGCTACCGAGAGACATGTAGGAATATAGACCATGATATTAAGCAGAATCAGGTGTGCACAAAAAAGAAGTGTAAGCATGTGGATAGAAGCAGAAAGGGAGGGGAGATTCATCCTGAGGACAGGGGCTTACAGGGACACTTCCACAGAGACATGGCATTACGTTGCCTTTGTATCAGACGAGGAGAATGCCAATGGAGGGAGAATGGACTAAAGGGTACCACGTGGAAATAGAAAAGAATAGGATGTATCTGGCCAGTGGGGAGGAAACAATCGTGATTGCATCATGAAGCCAGTGGGCAGGTTTAGTGAGATACAAATACAGACAGGTGGTTGAAAGCCAGACCATTTGGAGGAGGGGCAGTGCCATGCTGGAGAATTCGGTTATTTTTCAGTAGGCAACCCATGGCATTTTGGAGACCTTAAGTGATAATGATGTAACTGACTTTGTAGTATAATAACTCAGCCTGAAAAATTGGAGAGACCAGAAATTTTGAGATCAGTTAGGAGGCTATTTTTCAGATGAGAGATCATGGACTTAGGTGAGGAATGAACATGTGCTTGCCCATTTTCTTTGTTCTCCACTTTCCTAAATTCTTACCATTCTTTAGGTCTGCTACTTCTTACAGGAGGCCTTCCTGAGCTCCCCAAGATTCCTTTTGGCCTCTTATCTGTTCATTTGTTCATTCACTTAGTCTACAAATATTGATTAAACATCTACTCTTTTCTGTGACTGTGCCAGTGTACTGAGAATGCAATGATCAACAAAATAGACATGATTATGGTAAGGGCTAGAAAGGAAAAGAATAGAGGGAAATAAGGAAATAAATAACAAGAGAATTTAATTCATTTCAGAGTCAGGGTACTCTTTTCTGAGGAAGTCGCATTTGGATTCTTCGAAAGAAGAGCAGGAGCTGACCGGGTGAAGAGAGAAGACTGTCCCAGGCAGAAGGGATACATGTGCAAAGGCACTGTGGTGGGAAGAATCTTGTCTGTCTCCCTTGCTAGAATGTGGGTACTGTACCCTTAGTATCCAGCAGAGTGGCTGGGGCATACGTGCTTAAAAATATTTATTTAATGAATGAATCAAGGCATGAGCCAAGTGTAAATATGATTGGCTATTTAACAGACATCCCAGAATCTGCCCTCCTAAGTCCAGTGTGGTTTTATTATACTGTGGCTGGTGTTTAACTGAATTATTGATCTGGGCAATAACAATAGTCATACCTATTCTTGGATACAACCTGGCAATAAAGGAAAGAAATCTAGAGGGTGTGTGTGTGTGTGTGTGTGTGTGTACAACAGAACTATAGATTTATTTGGTTAATTATAATATTAGTTCTCATTCATATTCTTGTATTGCAAAAATAATTCTTCCTGGGAATCAGAGATTAAGAGAGTATCAGAGCTGGAAAGGGCTCTGAAAAAATAAACTGACACCCAAACGGGCTCAGTGTCTTGTCTGTGGTTGGATTGCTGCTTATGCAAAAATAGTGGAGCAGGGATATTGGAGGTAAGAGGAAGTTTTCAAAGCCCGAACAATAGTTTCTCAATTCTCAAAAGGCAGAGAAAGAACTCTAATAAGGGGAGTGGTTTGTTGGTGGTAAATGTTTAAAGAAAAAAAAAAAACAAACCCAAGTTCTGGATTTGGGCCTAAAAAAAAGGAACTAAAAAGGCACTGCTTTTTCAAATATAGCCTTTCCGGCTCTGTGGAATAACAGAAAACCCACATGAATCTAGTTTACTTCAGAGAGCTGTAAAGATTTTACATAAGAATTTTCATTAGTCTTTACTTTTTCTCCAGGGTCCAAGTGACCACCTGGTAATTACTTCACCAGCAGAGCGACTCCTAGAGCGAGCAGCCTACTACGTTCTTCTAGAGATTACTCTTGCGGTGTTGGATCTAAGAACTCTTTGCCTCACCCAAGTTCACAAAGGTTTTCTTTTAGAAATGTTAAAGGTTTAGATTTTACATTTGTGTCTATGATCCATTTTGAGCTAATTGTTTTAAATGGTGCAAAATGTGGATTGAGGTTTGTTTTTTTTTTTTTTTTTTGCAAATGCATATCCAATTTTTTCCAGTATCGATTGTTGAACATATTAATGGTCTTACCGGAATGGCCTTTGCACTTTTGTTGATAATCAAACACACAAACACACACACACACACACACTCCATCACACTTGTCTATCTTTGTGCCAATACTCCTGTTTTGATTAATGTGGATTTATAGGAAGTCTTGAAATCAGTGGAAATTGTCCAACTTTATTCTTCTTTTTAAAAGTTGTTTTGGCTAATCTAGATCCTTTGCATTTCCATGTGAATTTTATAATCAGTTTGCCAATTTCTTTAAAAATTTCTGCTGGGACTTTGGTGGACATTACATTGAGTCTATACATCAAAATTTGGGAAGAATTGACTCTTAACAATATTGAGTCATCTAATGTGTAATTACGGCAATCTCTCCATTTTTTTAGGTTTTCTTTAACACCTCTCAGCAATGTTTTGTTGTTTTCAGTGCTGAGGTATTTCACAGGTTTCTTATATTATCCTAAATATTCAATATTTTGATGGTATTGGAAATAATTAAAAAAATTAATTTCTGATTTTTCTTTGCTAGTACATAGAAATACAATTGATCTTGGTATTATTGATCTTGCATCCTACAGCCTTGCTAAACTTACTTACTTCTAGTAGCTTTATTATTTTGCAGAATTTATTGGATTTTCTATATAGGTGATCATGTCATTTGTGAATGAAGTCAGTTTAACTCTTCCTTACCAACCTTGATGTCTTTATTTCTTTTTCTTGTCTGGAAACTCTCTCAAGTGAGTAAACCAGGGCAATCGTGGGACTCAACTTGTTTGTTTCTTGCATGTCAGTGAATACTGTCCTTTTCACCTAATGCTCGGTGCACTAAAGACCATTGTTTCATATTTATAGTCTGTTTTTCAGAGGTGTACAGCAGGAGGGTAAATCCAGTCCCTGTTTCTACATCTTGACCAGAAGCAGATGTTTTCCCCATTTGTAATAAAGATATAGGCAAAAGAGGAGATTTTAAAAATAATCTTCAGATCTTTGGTCAAACTCATAGCCACTGCCCAAGGAGATTTGTGAGCACATCGTGCTTAATTTCTCATGGGAGCAGATTAAGTGTGAAGAGATGCTGTTATAAAGGGACCACAGGGGCCAAAGGATCTAAATTACTGTCAAGATCAACAGTGGTAGCAACAAAGCAGTTCCTTGCAGGTATGTAGCCCTTCATGGTGGATAGAATGCTTTGCTTTTATAAGCTCAGTTGGGCCTCACGGCATCACTAGAAAATGATGAGTATATAGGGGTAACGTGGGTCTTGGTAGGGAAATGGAGGTTCAGAAAAGTAAAGTGAATTTCCTGGAATGTGAACCTAAGGAGAAGAGATAGAAGAGCTGCTACTTGAACCCAGGGCTGTCTGAATCCTTGTCCAACTCTTTCTTTTCCCCCTAAGACTTAATTTTTTAGAGTAATTTAGGCTCACAGCAAAATTGAGAGAAAGGTACAGAGATTTCCCCATGTACTCCCTGCCCCCACACATGCATAGCCACCCCTAAATGAACATCTCTCATCACCGTGGTAAATTTGTTACCATTGATGAACCTACACTGACATATCATAATCACCCATTGTTTGATTAGGATTCATTCTAGGTGCTGTACATTTTATGGGTTTGAACAAATGTATACTGACATGTATCCACCATTATAGTATCATACAGAGTAGTTTCATTGCCCTACAATTCCTCTGTGCTTCATCTATTCATCCCTCCTCACACCCCAACCCCTGATCTTTTTACCGTCTCTATAGTTTTACTAATACCATACTGTCTTGAATATTGTCACTTTAAAGTAAGTCTCAAGCTAAGGCAGTGTCAGTCTTTCAACTTTGTTTTTCTCCTTCAATATTGTGCTGACTTCTGCATCTTTTCCTTCTCCACGTAAGATTTAGAATCAGTTCATCAATAGCCACAAAATAACTTGCTGGGATTTGGATTGAGATTGCATTGAATCTACAGATCAAGTTGGGAAGAATTGACATCTTGACAAAATTGAATCTTTTTCATTAGTTTTGTAGTTTTCCTCATATGGATCTTTATATATTTTATTAGATTTATACATAAGTATCTCATTTTGGGGGTTACTAATGTAAATGGTATTGTGACTTGAATTTCAATTCCACTTGTTCATTTCCATTGTATAGGAAAGTGATTCACTTTTGCATGTTAATCTTATATTTTGCAAACTTACTGCAATTGTTTATTAGTTCCAGGGCTTTTTATTTATTTATTTATTTATTTTGTCAATTCTTCTAGATTTTCTACATAGACAATTGTGTTGTCTGTGAACAAAAGCACTTTTATTTCTTCCTTCCCAATGCGTCACCTTTTCTTTATTTTCTTATTTTATTGTATTAGCTAGGACTCCCAGAATGATGTTGAAAGGAATGGTGAGAAGGGACATCCTTGCCTTGCTCATGATCTTAGTAGGAAAACTTCTCATTTCTCACTATTAAGTATGAGATTGGCTGTAGGTTTTTTGTAAATACCTTCTATCAAGTTGAAAAGGTTCTCCTCTATTACTACTATACCAAGAGTTTTTGTCATGAATGGGTGTTGGAGTTCGTCAAATTCTTTTTATGCATCTGTTAACTCGATCATGTAATTTTTCTTTTTTAGTGTATGGGTATGGTGGATGACATTAATTGATATTTGAATGTTGAATCAGCCTTGCATTCCTGGGATAAATCTCACTTGGTCATAGCATGTAATTCTTTTTTTAAATTGTTGGATTCCATTTGCTAATATTTTGTTGAAGATTTTTGTCTCTATGTTCCTGAAAGATATTGGTCTATAGTTTTCTTTTCTTGTAATATCTTTGTCTAGTTTGATATTTCACTCTTTTTTTGAAAAATAAAAACATACTTATTGTGAAGCATTTGAAACATATACTAAAGTAGCCAGAATTATATAATGAATCTTCATGTACTCATCATTCAGCTTCAATAGTTATCAACTCACGGACATTGTCTTCATCTATATCCCCACCTACTTACTTCTACTCCATATTAATGAATTTCAGCTATAAGATAATTTAACAGGTAAATATGTACTCCAAAAGATGAGGAGTATTTTTAAAATATATAATCATAATACCAGTTTACATCCAAAATTAGCAATAATCCCTTAATATCATTAATTGTCCAGTCTACTTAGAAATTTCCAATAGTCTCATGTCATAATTTTTAAATAGTTTATTTGAATCAGGATCCAAATAAGTTTCACACATTGTAATTGGTTTCTCTTAATGTATGTATTTCTTCCCCATCTCTTTTATCTGGCCTTGCAATTTATTTATCAAAAAAAACAGGTTGTTTTACTGTAGTGTCTCCCAGTTTAGATTTTGTTAATTGTACCTCTGTTTAACATGTACAGTTTAACATGTTCCTCTGTCTTCTGTAGTTCCTAAAGATTGGTAGTTGTAACTAGAGGCTTGATCAAATTGAAGTTTAATTTGTTTTTTTAATTTTGACGAGACAACTTCAGAGGTGGTATTGTTTTCCTCCTCTGTAGGCAGATAATCTCTATGTGTCTTGGTTTTTGTGATGTTAGCAGTCATTGATACTTAAAGCCCAGCTCTATCAATGCATTCTGGATTGCAAAATGATGATATTCTAATTCTATCACCTGTCTGGGACTCATTCTCATAGACTCTGCTTAACTCAAAGAGGATCAAAATCTGAAACTTTAACTTAGATCATCTTGATTTCAGTTAAATAATGTGAATACAAATATTAGAACAAAATTGAACAGTCTTGCATGAATATGACATAACACTTCACTATTTACAAAACAACTTGAGTTATATTAGCTCACCTGTTCGTAATTAACCCTGAAGGTAGGATGGATGTGTGTTAGACTGGTACAAAAATGGCCCCTCAATGAATCATGTCTCCCTGAGATCATGTTCCTTTTTCCCCTATGACTTTGCCTTCCTCCCATCAAGAGGCAGAGTCTCTTTCACACCCTGGATTCTGGGCTGACCTTGTAACTTGCTTTGACCAGGAGAATTTGGAGGAATTGATGCTCTGTGAGGCTGTGCCATAAGAGACCACATAGTTTCTGCTTTTGCTATTTTGGAACACCATGGTCATCTAAAGAGGCCCAGTCTTGCTCCTTGAATATAAAAGACCCTATACAGAAACAGAAGCTCAAAATCCCAGTTGTGTCAGTTGAACCCAGATCCCAACTGATCCACCAGTTGGATGCTGCCCGTAACGGGGAAGAGCCGCAGAACTGCCCAATCAACTCACAGAATTGTGAGAAATAGACTGTTGATATTTTAAGTCACCAAGATTGGAGGTGATTTGTTGTGCAGCAAAGGCTAATGAAATAGAGGAAGGTTACACACATTTTACAGATGAGAAAACTAAGGCCCAGTGAGGGGAGCAATCCAAATTAGAAAACTATGAAACTAGATTAGAATTTTGGAATTTTGACTCCTTAATCCAGTGTTCTTGCCATCTGTATGGTTCTTACTCATTCCTTAATTCACTGGATGTTTTAATTTAAACTCTCTACCAGCCTAAAGCAACCTCGGAGGCTTCCTGACCCCTGGAGAAACCTTGTGAACTGAGCTGCATTTAATAACTCAACAATCAGCTGGTGCCCTAGAAACTTCCTTAAGGGAAATAGAAACTGAAAATCTTTAGTCAAGTTTCAACCTGGGCTGTATTTTGAATCCTTATTGTCACTCAGACTTTGAAAAAATAAACTTGAAACTTCTAAAATTGGGGGTGAATACAAAGAAAAGACTTGCAATATGCGTAGGGTTAAGGGCTTAAAAAAATGTGGAAAATACTCAAGCATAACAACCGCTCTCTGTGTAAGTCAAGTGAAGTGTTGACTGATTCTATCAATTTGTAAGTCCAAACAACTTCCAGATGGTTCAAATAATAGTAAAGTATCTTATATTTGATTAGTGCCTTTTAGTTTACAAAGCATTTTCACATCTGTGTCCTCATTCCAACCTCACCATGGAGCCTGTCAGGAAGGTAGGCTAGCGGATCATTTGTTCCATTTTCTAGATGAGGAAACTGAGTTCTAGGAAGAGGAAGTGACTTGCACAAACCCAACAACTAAGCAAGTCGAGGAGCCAAGATTAAACCAAACCTTCTGACTTCATGGTCAATAATTTTTCTACTCCATCACCCTTATTTTTGCCCATGGAGTTTCCTTAAGAGCATCCTCTATTCATTTCCACTTTAAGAACAATGAAAGGAGCAACTATTATGTGGCAAGCAGAGATGACAGGGACTCAAAAAAGGAGGCACTCACAGTCTGGCAGAGCGATAGATCTGGATACAAGTCCTTGCAATAATAATGATGGTTAAGGTTAATCGAGTGCTGTGTGTCTAGCACTGTTCTGAACGTCTCATATATCTTATTTCATTCTCAAAACAGTTCTGTAAGGTCTGAGCTGCTAGTATCCTCATTTTACAGATGAAACAATGGGAGCACCAAGACATTGTAAGTAAGAAACTTCCTAAAGAAAACAACTTGCAAGTGGTAGAGCTGGGGTAACAAGTTCTACAGTACAGGAACGTATAAAGTGAACAGAAACATAAGGAAAAGAGATCCCTGGTTTTCCAGGAAAAATCTGAGAAGCCTTCATTGAAAATAGTGAACATGGATGAGGACACGAAGGTGCTTGGGTTTGTCGGGAGCCGTGGGTGATGTGATGGGCAGGTGACATGTTAGAGGATGGCATGGTCATGAAAGGGCAAACAGTTCAGTGCGGGGAAGCTTTACTGTGAGAGTGTTACTGCAGCCAGAGACACGTAAACACACAGCTACAAAGACAATGGCAACTCGAATGCTTATATAGTAATACCAAGGGGTAGTTTGGGTGGTCACCGGTCCCTTTCACCTCGGCACAGCAGAGCTCTCAGCCAAGGAGAGCAAGGCTGATGTGTTTGTCTGGTTCGGTTTCGGCTGTGTTCATTAGCCTGGTTCTGTATCCTTTGGCCAACTCTCATTTGTGATGTTTACGCCACAGTCTCACGCTAGTCCACGCCCGACGGGCCACTTCTCAAGTATCAGTGCTAATTATCATTATTATTGAGAATTTTAATTAGCATAATTACCACCAACATGCATTTCTGATTAATAGTAATTAACAGTAATTTCTAAGTTTCATTATGATAACTGAGATTTAATTATTTAATTACTACAACAATTAATAATAACTTATATTTATATGGGACTTGATAGTTTGCAAAGTGGTTTCAAATATAAAATCCCATTTGATCGTCCCCGAAACTCCAAGTAGTAGGCAGGGTGTGGGTTGTTATCCCCGTTTTATAGACAAGGAGGCTTAGGACAGGGAGGTGCTGGCACTAGCCCAGTTTCCTGCCTCGAGGGCTGGTTCTCTCTCTTCCTCCATCTCTCCATCTGCAGTTGCTCAGAGTTTCAGCCCAGGGTGCAGACTTCCTTCCTCCATGGCATGTCTCATTCATCATTCTAGCTAAGGGAGGTAGCATGAGGTTAAAAAAAGAGCACAGGCTATGGATCCAACTTAGGTTTCAATTCTATTCTGCTGTGTACAAGCTGGCTGACTGAGCAAATCACTTACCTTCTCTGAATCACAGTTTTCCCTTCTGTAAAAAGAAAATAAAGCCGGGTGCTATGGCTCACACCTGTAATCCTAGGAAAATTGGGAGTCCGAGGCCAGAGGATTCTTGAGGTCAGGATTTTGAGACCAGCCTGAGCAAGAGCAAGACCCCATCTCTATAAAAAAGAGAAACATTATCTGGGTGGGGTGGCGTGCACCTGTAGTCCAGCTACTCAGGAGGCAGAGTTGGGAGGATCTCTTGAGCCCAGGAGTTTGAGGTTGCAGTGAGCTATGATGACATCACTTCACTCTAGCTTGGGCAACAGAACAAGATCCTTTCTCTAAAAAAAGAAAAAAAAAAAAAAAAAAAGGAAATGATGTTATTTACTTTGCATAGCTGTAGGAAATGTGGAGGTAATATATTTAAAGTGGTCCTAAAGAAATGGCAGCCATCATTATTATGTTTCTTTCAGATCCTAACTACTAGTGCCCATGACGGGTGTCTCTTGTGTAACTAACTGCCCTCAATTTAATGCTCACAAATGCAATGGGAGAGCCTTGGTGATAGGAAGCAAGAAAACGGGCTATCTTTTGGGCTAACAGCAACCTTGGAGACTGGCCGTGATTTTCTCAAATACCCACCCCTGTTCTGTGGATGTTTCGTGTCTGACAGATTGTCGGTCTCCTCCCAGGCACTCCTGGGCTGGGAAAAATGTTAAGACCATGAAGATCCTTATGAGTGAGTGAGCTTTGGTGCGTAAGTCGGCCTTGTAAAAGGGAACAAAACCACCATGTATCGGCATCTATGTGTATGTTTCAGGCATTTTGTATATCTTATTCAATTCACAAAAAGAAATGTGGAAAAAATATTATTCTTCCCATTTTACATACGAAGAAACAGGCTGATAAATAAGAGATTTCCCCAACACTATAAAAGGCACATGAATGGTACCACTAGACTTTGAACACAGGTTTCTCTGGCCCACAAAGCTGGTGCTCTCAACACACCACCCTGCCCTGTACTCGCTCCCTAAGTCCAGGGCTTTCTCTGCTAGGAGAGGCTGAATCTCTGCAGTACCTACAGTAGAGAGCTGGGAATGACCTCTTATCTCCCTGTTCTCGCCTGCCCTGTGTAACTCGGTCCCAGCCACCTCTCCCGTGGACTTTTCCCTCTTCTGAGCTTTTCCAGATGCCAGTGAAGTGGCTGAGTGTCGATACTGGTTTGATGGCATCTAACACTGCTTGGTCTTGTCCAGCACCTGATAGACACTTCTGCTTTTTTGAAGTAGTCCTGTAGACACTGATGGCAGTGGAATTTGACCCTTTGGCTCCCTTTTATCTTTGCTAAAACAGATGAAGCCAGTAACCTCAACAGATAACCCGGTATTCCTGCCATATGTCTCGGGACTGTTCCTTTGAGGTCAGTGGTCCTCAGTCTCCTTCACTGGCAAATGTAGCATTGTTAGCTATTAGGGTGAGCATTTACTGATTGCCTGCTAAATGCTAATCAAGGTGCTGGTCACTTCATATAACTAACCTCTAATGCTCTCACTATTCTGCAAGGTAACTGTCAGTATTGCAATCTAACACTTAAATAATGGAGACCGGAGAAGTTAAGTAACTGCTCAAGGTAACATGGTGCAATACATCATTAGCCTCCTTTTCCTTTCTTCTCTATCTCTTCCTGATTCTTTCCCCATAATGTATCTGTAGGCATGTGTCCTTGGCCCTGTTCTTCCTCTCCCTTGACAATTTCCCCTGTATCACACTTTCTCCTGACCTCTGCCCTCACCTCTGTATGATGGATGACTTTTCAAGTGGCAGTTCCAACACTGGCCCCTCCTCCTTGCCCAGGAAAGGCCATCTAGAAGTTAGTATCTTAATTAAACCCATCATTTGTCTTCCCCCTTAAAACTGTTTGTGCTGTTTCACTTTTTGTTTATTTTTATTTATATGAATTTATATATGTGGGGTACAAGTGTGACTTTGTTACATTGATACATTACATACTGGTGAAGGCAGGGTCTTTCTGTTGGTGGTACTCCCACGCTCTAGGCACTCAGGTTCAAAGTCTTGCTATTCTTTCAGGCAGACTCTCCTTTTTACTTGTCTATCCTGACACTCAGTCATGAAATCTGGCCCTTTTCCTCTATTTTCTTGACTGGAGTTCTATTCAGGCTGTCATTTTCTCACACTTGGCTGATTGTAACAGCTTTCTGCAAATGTCACTGTTGTCATTCTGCCTTTTCTTCTCCTCCTTATGCCCTGTGAAAGATTGTGCCTCTGAAGCACCTCTCTGACTCAGAAGCCACTGGTGACCCAACACCCTCTACAATCTAGCCCTTTTCCAACCTAATTCCTCACGATTCCCCTGCACGTACCGTTTGTGCCAACAAACTGAGCAACTCACTCTTCCAGAGAATGTGCTCGATTCTGTCCCTTGAGCACACACAGAGGAGAGAGGGCACAGTTTTCAGGAAACTACCAGGAATTCAGAATGCCCATGTGGCAGAGGGGAAAGCATTTGGGGGTCACATAGACCTGGGTTGGGTCTTAGCTTTGTCCCCTCTGTGATTGGCCAAGTGATCCTGGGAAGATTCTTTTGCTTTCTGAATCTCAGTGTAATAAAGGTAAAAGTATCTCGTCGAAGTCTTCTGAGAATTTGTGAAAAAGCGTTGTGCAGAATCAGGTATGCAGTGGGCCCTCCTTAAGAGTTGGCTCTAAGGGTAAGTCTGGTGGTTGTGATGGTAGAGGAGGATGGGTGCTGGAGGTGTGGAGGAAGAGAGTGGCGATATGATGATACTAGAAGGATACGCAGAAGTCAAATTATGGAGAGCACCCGTAAGTCATTTGGACTTTATTATCTTGTGAATAAGCAGCTGCTGAGAGTTTATAGGCTGGCTGACATGGTCATACCTGTGTTTTAAGAAGGTCATCCTGGCACTGGAGTGGAGGGGAAGGCCTGGGTAGCAGGCTGTTCAAAGTCCTGGACAGAGATGTGAGGGCCGGGGCAGAGGTTGTGACATGCGGCTGGAGAAGAAGGCACAGGCTGGAAGCATTCTAGGGACGCCCATCACCTGGCTCACTGCCTGATGGCATGTGTGGTTTAGAAGGATGATGCCACAGTTCCTAGTTTGGGAAAATTTGTAGCTGATGGCCCATAAACAAAAGTGTTGGCCAACAGAGACTTCCCATAGTAGTCCTACAGTTATTCCCTAAGGATGGCGATTCTTCCTCAGAGCCCTAGTTTCTTTAAGGAGTGCCATCTGAGACACTGGTGTCAGGCAGAACTCAGCCAAATGAAAGAAAAATTTTATTTTCTTTGTTAATCAGTACTTCACAGCATGAGAAAGTTCAGCAGAAACCAATTATAATTCAATATCACTGAACTGGGTGAAATGAAAAAATAAGCAGAAACCAGGTGGTGTCAGCACGAATGAATTCAGGAGAACAATGTTTATATCTGTTTTAAAAAACCAAAAAGAGTCCAGCGTTTGAATCCAGGGTAAATTAACTCAATTCCTGTTTCCTTAGTTAACTTCTGTCAATCTGAGTGCTAAAAAAAAATATCCTAAAATATTTGAGTTTGTCTGCCTGTGGGCTCATCATAAACATATTCTTATTTCAAAAGACAGATTTTGCTTTAAATATAGAAAGTTTCAAAATCATGGCATACTCGGGTTAGGAGAGATAAATAATTATGTTTTTTCCTAAGCCTTTTCACTTGCAGTCTCAATCTTGTTATCATAAAAGTAGACAAAGCAGGAATTATTATTCTCATTTCACACATAATAAAACTGATCCACAGAGAGATTAGGAAGCTTGACCAAGGCCATACACTTGAGAATGGTGGCAGTGGATCCCAGGATTTCTGGGTTATAACTACATTGCTTTGGTTCCCATCAAGGCCGAGGAATAAGGCAGCAGTCACAGGCAACAGGGAGTAGCTAAGAATGGGAATTAAAGACATGGCTTTGGAATCAGAGAGTCCAGGACTTGAATCTGCTCCTACCACTTACTGGTTGTGGGACTTTGAGCAACTTTATAGGCCTTTCTGAATCTCAGTTTCCTTACACATAAACTGGAAATGATCACTAGTTCTTGCACTTGTGAAGATCAAACGTGGTAATAATAAAACTAACACGCTTTCTCAGTTCAAGGTCTGGTGCATTTTCAATCTCCCATAAATGGTAACTACTATTATTAATTTAGTAGATACCCCTTGGAGCAGCTGTTTGACTCACGAAGAGTTTTGGAGACTGACCCCTCAATATGCAAGGATGTGGTGAGCCCCCAGTAGCCATGTCTGTGACCCGACACGTAGCCAATTGACTGGTGGGTAAACGCTTGACCTACACTGGACAGATCAGAGATCTTTCCTTGGATTTAAAACCCCAAACGGAGAGTGGATCCCTTTACAGTGGTAGAGGCTGTGAGGGGTGGGTCTCCAGGACTGCAGGCAGCCAAGCTCCCACCATATGGAGAAGGGAAGAACAAAGCTGAAGGGCAGAGAGTTAGACAAGGACAGGGTCTTAGGGGGTCCCATTGTTCCTGGGGGTCAGGTGGATTCCTGTGCTTCTTATGCCTGAATGCTAAACATTTCCCTACTTATGTTGGTCAATTCTGACATGTCTACCATAAATTATCCCTTTTACCTAACCGAATTGAAGTTAGATTCTTGTTCTTTACAGCTAAAAGTCTGGACTAATGTAATTTGTCAATCTTGATTCCCCACTTCTGGTGAGACTAGAAAGCCCTTGGAAGTAGAGGCACAGGATGATGCCAGAAGCCAGCCAGGAAGAATGAATTTGAATGCTGGCTCACTGCTTACTAGATATGTGACCTCAGACAGATTCTTTCACCTTTTAGTACCTCAGTTTCCTTGTCTGTAGAATGGAGTTCTACCTGAAAATATCTGGCACCCAGTAGGTGCTAAATAAATATTAGCTCCTTTTCCCTTTCTCACTTCTCCCCTCTCTCACGATGCAGGCATCTGTCTCTCATTAATATGCACATCCGAACAAATCTCCCACTCTGACCCATGTGTGGGGTTGCCACCAGGATAATGTTCCTCAGTAGTGTTATAATTTTCCACCAGTTCCACTCCCTTTAACATCCCCACCTCATCTTGGACCTTCCTTTTCTCCTTAGTCCCCATAACACACACAAGTACTTGTAGTTTCCCAGACATGTCATGTTCTCACTCATCTTTAGGTCTTTGCATGCTCGATTTCTTCTGTGTGCACTAGGCAAACAATCCTTCATCCATCAAAATCTTGTGCATTCTTCAGTTCTCAGCTCAAACACTTCCAGAAAGTGTTCTCTGACCACCCTCCAGCCCCAGGCTAGGAAGGCTGTCCTTTCTCTCTATTTCACAGCACAATGTCTTACTCTATCATACCAACGAACCATGCTCTAGTATTAGTTTCCTGCTTTGCTTCTCCCTTTTCCTTCTCTTCTCCCCAGTTTCCTTCAGCTTATCTCCCACACTTGCCTAGTTGTCACTTCTTTGGGGACACCTACTCTTATGTCAATGACAATACCAGCCTTCTCTCCCCCATCCATGTTACCTGCTGATGGCTCCATGTACTGCTTCTTCATTGCATTCATTACAGCGTGAGGGTCTTTCACAGAGGTCTGTCTTTGCTTTTTGCTCACCCCTTTGGCATCAGCACCTTGGACCTAGTTGGCCCTTGAACATATTTGCTGGCTGACTAACCAACCAACCTATAGAACAAAGGTTTCCCTGAATTCTCTGGAGCTAGCACAGGGCCTACGGCACAGAAGGTACTTTCCACAGCCCCATGATGTTGCCAAAATATGGCCACTTTTTAAACCAATAGGCTTTTGTGGAAGAAAAGGACAAAAATGCTGGCAAAAATTATGGTATTAATAATTCCAATGGAGCATTGGATTGATAATTTTGAGGTGATGTGGGAAGAGTGGACATTTGGGGGTCAGAGAATCTAGGTAGGAATCCTGGCTTGGCCACTTACTTTCTGTATGATCTCAGGCTGCAATGCAAGCTTTCTGAGACAGTTTCTTCTAGGCACAATGACAAAAAGAAACTGTAGTGAGGATATGACATGTTATATATAAAGTGTCACCCATAGAGCAAGCACAGGACTATGACTGTTCTAACCTGGATAGTTCCTGCCCATGTGTGGCCAGTTTGGCCTTGATATCTGGATGACCTTGTTCATTTTTCACTCTGGCATGAACTGCTGTAGCCTCCTAATAGGCAGGCAATTTTCCCATCAACTTCACCCATGGGCTTTCCATGAAAGACTGTTTACTGAACTGGAACCACTTTGGCTGTATGCACCAAAGATCAACATGTCCCCATGGAGGAAAGAAGCTGAGATTGAAATTCTTTATATACTGAGTGTCCAGAATGAAGAGGGATCCGAATGATTAGAGCCTCCAGAAACTCATGGGCTGTAAAAGTGAGTTGTAGAAGAGCAAATGGTTCATTATGGATTTTACTACTCCAGGATCCGTGGAGGATGTAGCTGGTCCAGGCCACCAAATGTGTGTAGGTTTTTATTATTGGGTGAGTGACATATTGTCTCACTCTGGTCAGGGCCAGGTTCTTAGGATTCAGAAGCAATGCTGAGGCTGGTCTCCCGTAGACAAGGCTATGGTGGATTGGTAGGGCCTCTCAGAGTTGACAGGCAGCACATGCGGACAGGGTACCCTGTACCTCTGTGCCTTTGCCTGTGTTATTTTTTCTGCCCAGAAAATGGTTCCCAAGTTCCCCACGTGACAGACTCTTGCACTTATTTATGGAAGGCAGCATACTAATAATCAATAAAGAATCAAACCGACGCCAGTTTGAGTCCTGACCTTGCCACCTACTAGTGGTGTGGAAAGTGACTCATCTCTTTAGGCCTGTTTCTTCATCCATCCATGCATCCATAAATAAATAAATAAATAAATAGGAATAAAAAGAGCGGGGCTGGTATTTACTCATCTAAGAGGGTGCCATGAAGACTAAATGAGACAATGCCATATAAAGTGTTTAGCACATTATAATGCTAAATAAATGACAGCAACTTTTACTTACTCTTGATTCTCAGCTCAAGCTCTGTCTCTTTGGTATAACTGGTGGCGTCAGATACTCCTCTTTAATATTCCCACTGCTTCTTGTCCAACTTTCCATCCGAGCACTTTTCATATTCTGTTGTGACTGTCCCAGTTTTACAATTCAGGCCTTATTCCTCAGGAGCTTAGGATATGTTTTGATAGCAGCCACCTCGCTCACGACTTCGGCCAATCTCTCCCTCCCTCTCCTCCCTTCTCATCAGCTACTTCCCAGTTTATAAAATGAAGCTATTGGGTAATTCTCTATGGTCTCTTACAACTCCAAGCCTTCTAAGAACTCGAACCAAAATATGATGGGATGCCAACAACCCCCCCTTTCCAAATCACAAAAATATCTTTCCTTCTGGAACATTTATTATTTATACACCACTAAGCCTCGATCGGCCATTTTTCAAAAGAGTGGCACAAAGTGAATTCTCCATCAGGGGAAACAAACGACCGATTGAAAAAGATTTCACGCCTGAATGCTCTCATTCTGCTCACGCCTGGACATCATGGCTGCTACCTTTCTGTACATTATCAAGGGAGCTGGGGTTTGTCACTTGCACCAGACCCCGGCCTCTCCCAGAGAACCTCCAGAGGAGGCCTCCGCGGTTACCGTAGAAACGTCTTCCTTCCTGGATGCAGACCCACGAAGGCTCAGGCAGCCACGACCCAAGAGGGGCCTTGTTTAAACAGGAAAGAGCAGACAGTTTAATGGGTAGCTTTGCAGCTCAGATTCCTACACAGTTTACAGTAGTTGCAGTAATAAATTCATAATGAATGTTTCTTTATTTTACAGCTAAGTTTTTATGTTTGTTTTCTTCTTCTTCTTTTTCTTTTGTCTTGTTTTTCCTGAACACTATCCAGCTGATGACAGGCAGGGATGGTTTTTATTTTCTTGCATGTTTAATTGCTAAGAAAATAATATTGAGAAAGGTTGCGCTTTATGTACATTTGTGTCATTTATTCTTCATGATATGTCTGTGACATGTGTAATGACTATGTTGGGAAAATTAAGAGTCAAAATCTTAATTTACCAGCCCAGGGACACACGGTTATTCATAAGAAGTGGAACTTTCAAATGAATAACCACGCCAAAAGCAAAAAAATCATTTTGGCTTCATTAATAAATTAGGAATTAAATGTGGAATTTTCCATAGGAAAAGACCATTTGTAATTTGATCCACAAAGAAGCACAACATCTAGCTTGCAGGTACCTTAATGGGTTACTATTTCAAGGAAATAGTCACAGAAGCCAATTATTAAACTTTGTTTTGGAGAATTTTGTCCTTGGTTGCCTTTGGAGACCTGAGACCTCATAATTTGTCAGGAACATGCACTGCATGCATGGTTGAAACCAAGGTAAGATCTAGAGTAGTTACTGATCACTCATTATATATCAGGTTCTCTATCTGTGTATGCTCTTATTTAACTAGTAATAGCCCTGTCAGGTAGATACTCATATCTCCGTTTTACTGATTTAGGAAATACAGCCTCAGAAAAGTAAAATAAGTTATTCAAAGTCAGCGTCAATTTTCTCTGATTTCCAAGCTCAGTGCTTTGCTGGCACATCACACTGTATTTCCCCAAAGGAAATTCTTATGAGAAAAGTGAAGATCTATTGTCTTAAGGCAGATGGCATTTCTCTAAATCTCAGAGGTGGTCATGTGTTAAGAAATTGGGCCTGAACTGTAAGAAGTTTCTGCAGTTCTGAAAAGGAATTGATATACAGCAGTATCCAGCGGGCACTGTGCTTGGAGACTGAACTCTCTCTCGCATTCACGAAGCAGGAAAACAGCAACCATCTGAAAGGCAGTTATTACCCTGGAAAGGTCTCGGGAAAGAGCAGGCAGCTGTGGGGAGTTATGAACTGTGAGAACTGCCTGGAGCCAGGAGGGCAAGTAATTTTAAAAGCCAGTGGAGAGTTTTATCAGGCCATGGAGAGTTTTAATTGGTGGAGACTCTCTTCCACGTGGGACAGTTAACTGTCCTCTACTGTGCTCGTGAAGCCAAGAACAAGATAATTACCATGTGTGTATGTGTGTGTGCACACGTGTGGGTGCATGTGTATGTAGAAGGGATGAGTAGAGGTTTGGGGGCAGGTTTAGTTGGAAAGGACCTGTTGATGTATTCCACATGTCCAGAACCCATGGTAAATGCTAATAAATATGTGCCAAATGAATGAATGAATGAATTAGTGAACAAGCAAGAGTAGGAAAGGAGGTGACAGATGACAAGCTTTAGGAGCACCATGAAGCTCCCCCTCTGTGCTCAGTTGCCATCAAGTAAAGCATCTTGGCAACTCTCCCAGCTCCCTGTTCCATTCCAAGCCTCGGTGTCTTTGCACAAGCCTGGTCCTCTGTCTAGGATGTCCTCTCCAATTCTCCTCCCCAGACCTTAATCACATGGTAGATGCCTCTTTTTCCTTCCAGAATCTCTCTCTTCTGGGGGCCTCCTTTTGCCTGCCTGTTTTCCTACTTTGTTGTATGTACGTCCCTGAGACAAGAGTCAGGTTGTATTTTCTATTTGATATTTATATATCTTAATTTGCACTAGAGTGTAAGTTCCTGGAAGGGAGAGACTAGAGCTTTTAGGTCTTTAGCATTCAGTGTATTTTTTTTTTTTTTTTTTTTGCACATAGGAGGTGCTCAGTGAGTGTTCAGTCAATGGACGTACTAGGCAAATCCTCTTACTTCTATGTGGCCTAGTCTGAAAACAGAAAGGATCTGTGCTTGTGTGAAGAATATTGGCTTAGGGTTCAAGGAACTGGGCTCAGGTCTCATATGGGCCACCAGCTTACTGGATGACTTTGGGAAAGTCATTTATCATCTCTGAACCTCATACTACCTGGGGTGATATGAAAGAGCTGGACTAGATGATGGTCCATGCCCTAGAACCTTCAGGGTTCTAGAACTTATGGTTTTAGCAAGAGACTAGGTAGATTAAAAGCCATGTCTACATCCTAGTTGTTACTATTGAGGCCACATCTCAGAAATTGTGGTTGGCAGAGTGTTGGTCCCACAAAATATCAATATTACAAAGTCCTCAGCATTTAGGGTGGAGGAGACAAAGTTGAGGATGTCCTCTGCTGCAGGTCTGCTTGGTTAACTTAATACACAAGTGGACACTGGGACACCCCAAAACTGATGTACTATTTTTTGTATTGTACGAGTGAATGTGGAACAAGTGATGTGTAGAACAAGTTTGGGGAAAGTTTTGTACGGTTGTGTAAGAAGGTCCCTCCACTGCCAAGATGCTAGGAACTCCAGGTTTTGACTCAGACTGAGTTAGAATGTCTTTCTAAAGGAAGCTGTTAGAAATGGAGAAAGTTAGAGTTTTGGGGTGGGATCTGATGGGATAGGGAGGCAGAGTTAGGGCTCTGGGATGATTGGACCCAGTATTTGACTTAGCATCCTTCTCTCTAGTGACTGAGTCAACAGGAGGGATCTGGATTTGACATTATAACCCTAGAAACCCTGTACTTACAGGTAGAGTGAGAGGGCAATATAATATGGTAAGTAGAAAAGAAAGACTGATAATTATAGAATGTCCGCTGCATACTGCACCTCATTTAATTCTCACAATAAATCTAAGAGATAGGTATCACTGTACCATTTTACAACTGATATGATTGAGGCACAAAGAGGTTCAAAAACGTGCCCAAAGTCATATATACAACAGGTGGCATACCTGCAATTTGAACTTGGGTCTTTTGGGCTCCAAAGCTTGAACTCTCCCCATACAACATGGCTACCTTAGGAGGGCACTTTGTTTGGTTGGTTTGTTTTGGCCATGATTTTGCTGACCATTGCTCATCTATCCTACTCGGTTGTCTATGAGCTCACTATTTCTCATATGTAAAACAGGAATAGTGATGTCTCTGTTTCATGGAAGTTTTCATGAGGATAAAATGAACACATTTTCTTCCTTACTTTTCTTCCCATTTGATTCTTTAAACTGAGGCTCACTAAAAACAAAGTTGAATAAGTCATTTGTTTTTATGTAATGGTGTCAATCCTAAGTAAGTTAACGTTTAGTGTAATTTACAGTTCCCAGATTTCCCATGAATATTGGGAGAATATGCACACATTGCTTGTTTTATTAAAGCACATAAGTCAAGTAGACAGTAATCAAACGCAAAAATCACTCTGCTCTGTCTTTGAGTGGGCTATAAGCATAAGTAACAAACCTTGTCTTTTTATTTGTGTTATAAATAAAATTTATGAGGAAAAAAATAGCTCAGAGGGACTAATAGTGTGTGCATTCGTGTTTTAGCTGTCCCTATCGGTAAAGCGCGTGAGCAGGAGAGATTCCTATCTGCAGTCCTCGGGACGCACATATGTCTCGTGATTAGATCAGGTGAAATAACTCCTGTGTTTCCTGAGTGGAACTCAGAAATCCAATTCACTTAACACTTTTCTGTTTTGCTTTTTGTGGGGTGAACTTGGTGGTAGGGTATTACCTGACCTTGGAGTTATGGTGATTGTTGGGGTTGTAGAGCATTGCCTTTTAGTGGACATTAAGAAGCTGACTGAAAGAGAACAGAAGTAGAAATCTTTTATGTACTCTTGGGACAGTCACGTGGGTTGTTATTGGCGTCTGCCATTCCTTAGAGTAGAAGATGAGGTAGGTTAGATATCACGGCCTGTCCTGGATCTCATTTGCTCAGTGTTTGGGCTGTCACACGAGTGTCACCTCCTTTATGAAGTAGTCCTTGACTAGCTCATCCCATATATGTCCTGGCTTCAGAAGGACTTTGTATACTCATTATGGGCTCTCAAATAGCATAATTCACTCCACAACCACAGCATCTCTTTCTTGTTGACACATACATCTACCATAGTACTTAATAGAATGCTTCTTTGGCAAGGGCCACACCTGATCTTTCTCCATGTTCTCAGGGTGTGGTGCAGCCTAGCATATGGTAATGTTGGAAATAATGACAACTAGCATCTCCTGAGTGCTTAATGGTGCCAAGCGCGCTTTTAAGCACTTAACACGGATTAACTTGTTTAATCTTTGCAACACCTCTATGAGATAGAGACTAATATCATTTCCATTTTACAGGTGAGGAAACCAAGGCAACATACCATTAAGTGACTCATCTGAGAGAACCCAGAGGATTAAAGTCAGAATTCAGACTCAGGCAGGGTGGCTCCATCTCCATAGTTACTGCATAGTACTGTTGCAGGTTGGGTTCTCTGGAGGCAGACGTGGAGTTTGGGATGGGAAATGTTTACTAGAGACAAACAAGACCTGTGTGTAAGCAGGGTCGGGCAGAGGGAGTGCTGGGGTAGATGTTAATTAGAGTTGATCTGACTCTAATTAACCTGGGCTCAGATGGCTGGACCTTTATATCCCTGCCTTGCTAAGTCTCCAGATAAGGGCTGCCCAAAGGAAGGGTGTGAGCATGGGAAAAACAGCTCCTTCCAGCTAGCACAGACCCTGATGTTGCTGGCATCTGGGGGCTGTGTGTTTATCATACCCTTCACAGCTGGTCAGCAAGTCTGTCCTCAAAGGGATTGTGGATGGCTCATATCTATGTCAACCACATGTAATAGATTGCCTCTCAGGGGTAATGTATAACCATTTCCTAAATTAACAGAATGTTTATTAATTATAATAACTATCCTAATGGCTATAACTTTTTGAGTAATTACCATAAAAATATGGCTATAATGTATTGAGCCATTAATCATCATTAGAATAAGGTTAATACTATATGACATAACCCCATTTCAATAAAAATAAAATAGAAATCTACTAAAGTTAAACAATGTGTCCAGGATTCTATAATTAATAAGTGAGAGTGCTGTGATTCTCTCTCAGGACACTGGAGTCCACACTCCTCACCTCTGAGTATGTATCTCCCCAAATTGATTGCTGAGAGCTTCTCTGGAGCAGAGACTGTGCTTTCATCAATTTTGTGGCAGCCAGCTCCTAGTAATGCCTGACGTGTCGTATGTATTGAATTTGTATTTGTTGAATGAAAGATTACTTGGTCTTCCAGTAAAAGAATCATTTAATAATTTAGTAACTTTGAAGCAACAGAGCATTTAATAAGGCATATTAAAGCCATAAATCTTTGTTTACTTGACACGTCTTGTCAAAGCTAAAAGCATTAGTGAAAACAACAGGAAGAACACACATACACAGTGTGCAGAAGTGGCTAGCTATCATATTGAGCAAATCAATCAGGGTGGATGAGAGGCTACATGCTGTTACACACAGAGTGTTGGCCTAGACTTAGAGAGGTTTTAACTGCAGGCATTTCACTAAAGTGAGGTTGACACTGACACGTCACTTCACTACTTTCATTTCTGAAATTAGGAAATTGTGGAAGATGACCTTCCAGTTTCATTCCTTACTGATATGCTATGATTCTATAAAACTTATATGGAAGTGAGAGCTGACATTTGTGAAGGAACAGAGAGTGGAACCAGAAACTGGTGGGCAGCAGACACAGGAAGAAAATTTCAGTTCAATATGATAAAGTATATTCTAAAGAATATCCTTGTGTGGAAGTGATTCCTCCTTCATTAGAAGTGTTTAGCCAGAGGCTGACCACAGGTAGGAGTGCTCTGGGTGGGCTCGCTGTGTTGGGTCAAAGGCTGGATGAGATGACTACAAAGGTCAATGAACTCTAAGAGCTTGTGCATACAAAAGGCAAGGATTAAATTCCAGATATCACAAAAGCGTCAAAGAGGATAGAGTGATAGACTGTAGCCTGTGACATAATAGTTGCTCAATAAATATCTATCAAAAGAATGAATATTTAAAATCATTTAATAGTGAATCAGTACTTAAGAGTAGGGTTGAATATAACAGATACAGACCATCTCAGAAAGTTTGAAGTTAAAATGAGATTAACATGAATGTGTTTTGCAAATTGTAAATATCATAGTTTGGTTTCCCCAGAAAACTGTGCCTGAGACAAGAACTTAGGTGTAGATAATATGGTTACATTCCCAGTAATTAGAAAAGAATAAATAAAAATTGCAGAGTACATATAATAGGTCCTAAACAGATGATAGCCATGGCAAATATTCCTACTAAAGAGTGAGGATTTTCCTGAGAATAAAGGTACTCTGTGCAGAGGAAAGAGTGTCTCAAAAGGACCGAATATAACAGAGCATACACATTTTCCCTAGGAAGGTAATATATTTCTATTTGCAGGCTGAGCATGGGGAATTGAGTGAGGCTAGAAAGGTAAGCAAGTGCAGATCATGAAGGCTTTGTGAGCCATACCCAAGGAGATCAGACAAATTTAGATGTATTAGACTAATGCAAAGCATCCCTAAAACTATGTACAAAAATAACAAAATTGAAGTTAATAAAGACCAAGAGAGTAAAAAGAGTTAAACTCAAATGATAAAGTGCTCACACAGAGAAACTCAGGTGTAAAGAACACTTAAGCTTGACACGTTTTTTTAAAACAAGATGTAGGAAAAGCTAATCTGAAAGGAATTATGCCTTTTCTTCCATTTTCTTTCCTTTTTTTGGTTTTCTTTGCTTTTTCTCTTCCTCTCTTCCTCTCTCTTGATCTCCCTTTCTTTCAACAACATCAAACATGTTGGAAAGGGGCCACAAATTATAAATTTTAATATGACCCTCTACTGTTGGAGACTCCCTGCCAGTAAATGCATTTGTAATTTATATGAAAGAAGCACATGTAGTTAAAGTTGAAGTTCAGAGGCAGGTTCATATTTATATAGTGCACACCAAAATAAAGTACTTGTAAAGGATCTTAGATGATGTTTGGTATGTTTGAATAGCTATCAACAGCACTTTATTGATTAAAGAAATCCCAATCTCAATGCTGAAATATGGAGTTCCTTAGAGTGTCTTGAAGGTGACTTGCTGGTTCATGCCTCTGTGCTTTTGCACATATTCTTCCTTTTAGATTGAATGCCCAACAGACACCCTTAGCTGCCCACCAGCCCCATCCATCCAGATTACATCTGCATTTTATCTTGTCTAGTTTATATCCCCATAGCACCCTGTACTTACCTTAGCATTGTGCTGAGCCCAGTGCACCTCCATCTTTAATGTGCATAGGAATACCCCACAACCTTGTGAAAATGCAGATTCTAATTCAGTAGATCTGGGGCGGGGCCAAAATTCTGTATTTTTAACAAGCTCCTGAATGATGATGATATTGCTGGTCCCTGAACTACACTTATAGTAGTAAGGTCTTGGCTCACACTATAGCAATCATTAGTTTGTTTGTTTTGACCATGAAGGCCAAAGAATTTTTGTTTTTTCATGCCTATTGAATAATATAAGTCTGGCCCCAAATAAGATACTCAGTAAAGTTCTAGTGACTGAATGTATAAGCATTATCTCAATAGTTCGTTGTAACCACCTAAATTACCTGTATTACTATTAGCCTTTTTCTTTTTCTAAGGAGGAAGTGACTCAGAGAGATTAAGTAACCAGTTAGAAAGTGATAGAATCAGAACTTCAATACAGCTCTGCTAACTCCAAGACGTGTATGCTGTTCACTCCACCATTTGCCTTCCAAAATGCAGACACAATGCGTGTTAGATCCGAGCAGTGGAGAGGCTTTAAAAAATTAATAAAATACAACTATTTCTCATGCTGTGTTTAAGAGATTGGAACTTTACAATCTCAGCCTTAGAGAACACAGACAATATAGAGTTGCAGGAAATCCTTGGTCTTGAGAGATTTGGACCACACTCCAAACTTTGACGTTCTACACCATTCTCACAGCTGAACAAATATGACATATATAATTGTTGAGCCCACCACTGATTTTATGAATTAATTCTTGGGGTTTATGGTGGTTTGTGCTCTCTTTTCAAAGCACCTTACAATCATTAATTATTTAAGCCACCTTACATCCCTCAGAGGAAGGAGAGGGATATTATTCCGCCCTGAGCCCGGGGGGGGGGGGAGGTGGAGGTCGAGAGGGGTGGAATACCAGTGGTTACCAGAGTCAAGGGGAGGAGAGATCAGGCTGCACCTGAATGAACTCAGGTTTCGTTATTGAGGAAATCCTGCAGGCGAGACGGGACGGAAGCTTCTCTCATGGATTTTTGAGTTAAAAGATCAAAGTGCAAAGGCCATTTTTGATACCCAACAAGAAGAACAATAGCTATCATTTTTTTGATACTTACCATACAGCAGGTCGTGTACTATCCCATTTTAAAAATTAAATTTAATTTCACATGAGCAATGTGAGTTGGATGATAGTGATAAATGGAACCCACTCTGTGCCAGGCACTTTACATATCTTGCCTCTTTGGACCCTCGAGGCAACCTCATCGAGCATTATGTTGTTCCTACATTACAGAAGGGAATTGAATGACCCAAGTCATTTACTTGGTACATAACAAAACTGAGATTTGATGGTATTAAAAATCATTGGGTTGGATGAGATCACTTAGAAGCTGTGTAGCTGGAAAAGAGACAAAGGACTAACATGGAACTCAAGGAACATTTAGAGATTAAGCAAAAAAGAAAGGCAATACAAAGGCAAATTGAAAGGAGTGGCCAAGAAGATAAGGGAAAAACCAGGACTGGTGTCATGGGAGCCCTAGAGAAAAGATTGTTTTGAAGAGACAGTGGTCAGAGAGGTTGAATCCTACTGAGAATAGAATACAAGCAAAGTGCCCACTGGATTTGGCAGAAGGGGAGATCACTAACGAACTTGTTAAGAGACATTCCATTGAGGCAGGAGGGACAGAAAGCTGGTTTGAGTGTATTGAAGACATGTACTATGGTATATTTTACTTTTTTCTTTGTAAACTTTTGCTAAAAAGAAAAATAAAACGACTAACTGGAGGGGACGTTGAAGCAAAGGTTTTTTTTTTTTTTTTTTTAAGACAAACAATATTTGAGAATATGTTGGTGGAAATGATACAACAGAAAGGTAGAGATTTATGATGCAGAAGAAAAAGGATTAGAGTTCATGGGGGGTGAGAAGGAATGAGAAGGTGAGCATGGTTGAGCAACTGGCCCTTAAAAGGAGGAGGAACTGCAACAGTGGGGTGGGAGGAGAAGAAACATCCAGGGGAAGGAAGATTTATAGATTTAGTGGTGGGGAAATGGGAAACTACACTTAGGCAGCTCCATTTACTCATTGTAGTCTGACAAGGGCATCAAACGAATATAAGCTCTGTAGAATGAGGTAGAGTGTTTGATTGAGAAGAGCAAAGATATGGAATGGGTGTGTTGAAGATGTGGGAAGTAAACTACATAAGTCATGAGCTGTATTGTTCATCAGTGTTGAGTGCCAAATTGAGATTTAAGATTTATGATTAGAAATTAGAGTGAATAGATTCTTAATTGTCTAAGTTTTCTGTAGGAGGAAGACAAACTAGATAGATTCAGCCAGAGTTGGGATTTTGTCATGTGAAAGAGGGACAAAGGAGTTGAGGCATCTGTAAGGAATTATTAAAATGATAGACCAAGGAAAGCTTGAAGAAACTGGATCAATGGATTTGAGGTCATCATATGTAGTTGAAGAATTGTTGTATTATGTTAGTAGGGAAAGTGAGTAGGAAGGATTGGAGGTGATGGTCAGAAAGTGAGATGCTTGAAGATGAGATTTAGGAGGTGGTGCATTTGCTGGTGATGCCAAGGTTTAGACTGTGACCATGGGAATGGAGAAGAAGGTCATTGGAAGAGAAGTGATCAAGGAACTCAAACCAGGGTGTTGAACAGGGCATTAAGATAGTCCACGCAGAAGTGATAATTTAGCACACAGTTACCTCCTGAATATTTCCACAGATAGTAAAAATAGCACTTTATAAAACACTTTCACATACATTATTTCCATTATTGAGATGACCCAGATTTCAAAGTAGAAAGTGTGAATTATTTAAGATTTGAGATGAAACCCATGTTTTTTCTCTGCTCCATGAGATGTAAGGCAGTGTGGTAGAGTCAAGGGTTCATATTTTGAATCCTATTGCTTGAAATTGGGGGACCCTGGGCAATTCCTCCTTTCCTCCATCCTTAGTTGTTTCCCTTCCTCCTTTCTTCCTTCTTTTTCTCCCTTCCTTTCTTTTTGAGATTCTCTTAGATGCCAGGCATCATGCAAGGTGATGGGGATATAAGAGCGAGAAATGAGACATAGTACCTACCTCATAAGCCTTATACTGGGGATAGAGGCAAACCAGTAATTATAATTATAATTATGAACTGTGACAAATGCTGTGAAATAGAGTATTAGTGGCTACTAGATTCTGTAAAAAGCAGATCTGACTTCATTTAGGGGAAGAGAGAGTCAGGGAAGCTTTCCCTGATGAAAAGCTGTTTGTGATAGACTTTGAAGGACGTTAACTTGCACTGTGGTGTGAGGGCTAGGAGAGATGGGGATTATGGTCCAGGAAGAAGAACCAGCACATGCAAAGTCCCCAGGGTTAGAAGGACCTTGTCCTTTGGCAAAACTGATATGTAAAATTAGTGTGTCTGGAGCCCAGGGAGCAAGGGCATGAGATGGGAATGAAAAGTTGGGTGGAGGCCAGACTTTGCAAGGTGATTTAGGTTACATTAAGGATTTTGGTCTTTAATTCAAGAGCAACAGGAAGAGCTTGAAGGGATTTGAGGAAAGAAGTAGCAATGATTCTGTTATGTTGCTTAAAAAATTTATTTGGAGTCTTCTCTGTATTCCTTACAATAGACTATTTTTCCAAGATTATATTTGTATTTTTTTAGGTGATCACAGCTACTGTGTAAAGCTAGTTGAAGGGGGATAGAGAGGAACACAGGGAAATTATTTGTAGTCAATGGTCGTAGTCTGGGTGAAAGATAGCCTCAGGGATGTTGGGTGGAGGGAAGTGATTTGAAAGTGGATTTGAAAAATAACTAGAGAGAAAAATAGATAAGACCACATGATGGTATAAATGAGGGGCTTTGGTGGAGAGGGAGGAGTTAAGGATCATGGCAATTTCAGCTTCATGGCATCTCTCCAAGCTTTCACATCATGTCAATAATGGAAATAATGTATGTGAAGGTGTTTTGTGAAGTGCTGCTTTTATTGTCTGTGAAAATATTCAGGAGTGCACTCTGTATGAATGATCTAGTCATCAGATGGCCTCTCTTCCAAAGTAGATGGTAAGATCCTGAGGACAGAGACTAAATATAAATTATTGTATGTCTTTAGTTCATATGTATTGTACCCATCACAGGGTGACTAGTTTTGCCCTTTGTTGGTCCTCGATCTTCTTGCCTTCAGATCTATTCTTTACTCTTCCCTGCTTGCCTTTATGCTGCAGGGGGGCTGGCCCCTGAAGTCTCTGCTTCTCAGGCTCCTGTATCAACCAGCGAGCTTCTGTCAGGGTTTTCCAGTGTGATGTACTGGTGCGATGTTGGCCAGTGGGAAGAGGGAAGAAGCCAGGGGTTTTCTTCTCTCTGTGTCTTGGGTAGTGTCACAGGCTGAGGCTTTATCTTTTTCATAGCCCTTGACCCATCATGACTCCAGATTCAGCCAGGTAACCTTATCTTTGTTTTTCTAGTCCAGGGATGGTGGCCACTTCCTGCTGTTGCTAACCTCTGGGGTGCTTCACGGTCTCTTGTGTGGCTTTGTACTCTTTCAACACTTACGTAACCAATTCCTCATATCAAATTTTTCTGTTTTAGACAGAGTAATTTTTGTTAGATCCTGTCAGGTTAGATTCTGACTGATACATACACATATACATAGGCCAACTTTTATTGATGATCAAATAGTATTCTTTTCAAAATGCAATATTTTCATATAAATAAACTTTTAAGCTTAAAACACATAATGTAAAATATCTTGTCAATATAAACAAATTTTGAAATTATAAACCAACTTAAAATGGTATCAAATGTGAGTTTACAATAACAAAATTAATTTTAGGTTTTTTCAATGTTATTTTTTCAGCTGACTGAGCTTCAGAGCTGAGATTAATGTTTCACTTAGTGTTCTTTAAAAAGTATTTAGCTAGTTTTAATTTTAAGAAAAAACATTCCTCTGTAGAGACAGGGACAGGAATCACCAAAAATGAAGTAAACAAGTAGCATATTTTGGAAAAACTCACTATTATATCATAGAATTACATGCTATCTTGACAAATTTATGGATAGTTTTAATTTTTTTGTTTAACTTGGTAATGGTTTTATACACAACAGTGATATCATTGGCAATGGTTCTGTTATGTTGCTTGAAAATTTATTTGTAGTCTTTTCTGTTTTCTTTACAATAGACTATTTTTCCAAGATTATGTTATTAATTGATTTACTGATGTATTTACTGGTTTATTAAAAAAATTTATGGAATGACTACTGTATTTTCTTAAAAAATAAAAATGTTTAGATACAGAACAATTCTTTGACGGACCTTTATTTAACATTATTGAGGTTATCAATCTATTTAAAAATAATTTATTCAGGTGAAATTCATAGAACAACATTAACCATTTTGAAGTGAACAATTCCGTGGCATTTAGTACATCCACAATGTTGTGTAACTATCCCTTCTATTTAGTTCCAGAACATTTCTATCAATCCTTTTACCAATTAGGCAGTTTCTCCCCATTACTCCATCCCTCAGGCCCAGCAACCAATGATATTCATTCTCTATGGATTGATCTATTCTGAATATCTCATGTAAATGGAATCACGTAATATATGACCTTTTGTATAGACCATTGGTTTCATACAGCATAATGTTTTTAAGGTTCATTCACGTTGTAGCATGTATTAGCACTTCATTCTTTTTCATAGATGAATAATAATCCGTTTGCATATCCAATCATCCCTTGGTATCTGTGGGGGATTTGTTCCAGGACCCTCATAGATACCAAAATTTGTGAATGCTTAAGTCCATGATATAAAAAATGGCATAGTATTAAATATTTGCATATAACCTATGCATATCCTCTTGTATACTTTAAATCATCTCTAGATTATCTGTAATACCTAATACAATATAAGTGCTATATAAATAGTTGTTATAGTATGTTGTTTAGGGAATAATGACCAAAAAAAGTATGTACATGTTCAGTACAAACACAATTTTTTAAAAAATATTTTTGATCCATGGTTGGTTGAATCCATGGATGCAGAACCCAGCACACGGAGAGCCAACTGTATGTACTATAATTTGTTTATCCTTTCATCAATTGATGGATATTTGGAATGTTTCTACCTTTTGGCTATTGTGAATAATGCTGCTATGAACAATATATGTGCACATGTACTTGTTTGGATACCTGTTTTCAATTCTTTTGAGTACAGACCTAAGCGTGAAATTGTGAGTTCACATGGCAATTTTACGTTTAACTTCTTGAAGAACTGCCAAACTGTTCTCCATGCAGCTGAAACTTTTTATATCCCTAACAGCAATGTACAAGAGTTTCAATTTTTCCATGCCCTGGCCAATACTTGTTCTTTTCTGGTTTTCAAAAATACTATTATAGTCGTCCTAGTGGGTGTGGAGTGGTACTTCATTGTGGTTTTGATTTGCATTTCCATAATGACTAATGATGCTGAGCGTTTTTCATATACTTATTGGCCATTTGTGTGTTTACTTTGAAGTGTTTATTAAAGTTCTTTAGCCCCTTTTTAAATTGGGTTGTTTGTCTTTTTGTTGTTCAGTTGTGGGAGTTCATTAGATATTCTGGATAACAGGCCTTTACCAGATATATCATTTGCAAATATTTTCTCCCATTCTGTAGGTTTTCTTTTCACTTTGTTTTTACTGTTCTTCAATTTACAAAAGTTTTTAATTTTGATGAAGTTCAATCTATTTTTTCTCTTGCTACTCATGCTTTTGTTGTTATATTTACCATTGCCAAATGTAAGATCATGAAGATGGATCTGCTTTTATTTTTATTTTTTAAAAATAAATTTTATTCTCTACATTTAAGATATACAATATGACATTATGGCACACATATAGATAGTAATAAGGTTACTATAGTGAAGCAAATTAATATATCCATCATCTCACATAGTTACCCATTTTGTTTTTTGGTGGCCAGAGCAGCTAAAATCTACTCATTTAGCATGAATCCCTAATATAGCATAATTTTATTACTTATAGCCATCATGTTATACATCAGATCTCTAGACTTGTTCATCCAACATATCTGCTACTTTATTGGGTTATTTGTTTTTCTACTGTTGAGTTGTATGAGTTCTTTATAAATTTCAGACATTAACCCCTTATCAGATACATGGCTTACAAATATTTTTTTCCCAATCTGTAGGCTTTGGTTCATTTTGTTGACTGTTTTTTTTTGTGTGTGTGTGCAGAATGTTTTTAGTATTATATAGTGCCATTTATTTATTTTTGATTTTGTGGCCTGAGCTTTTAATGTAATATCCAAAAAGCATTGCTAATACCAGTGTCCACAAGCTTTTCTCCTATGTTCTCTTCTATAAGTTTTATAGTTTCTGATCTTGTGTTTAGGTCTTTTATCCATTTCAAGTTGATTTTTCTTTATGGTATAAAATAAGGATCCAATTTCATTCATATAGTTTTCTCAACACCATTATTTGAAGAGGCCATTCTTTCCCTATTGTGGCCTCTTGGTGCTCTTGTCAAAAATTAGCTGACCATATATGTTTGTATTTATTTCTGAGCTCTCTATTCTATTCCATTAGTCTATGTGTCTGTTTTTATGCCAGTACCATACTGTTTTGATTACTATAGCTTTGTAGTATAATTTTAAATCATGAAATGTGATGCTTCTGACTCTGTTTTTCTTTCTCAGAATTGTTTTGAACATTGGTGGTATTTCATATTTTCATATGAATTTTGGGATAGTTTTTTCTATTTCTGTGAAGAATGATACAGGGCTTTTTCCTGATTTCATTGAATTGTCCATTTGTATTCTCTTATATTTTGCTGAGTTTCCTTAAGATCATTATTTTGAATTCCTTTTCAAGCAATCCATAAATTTCCACTTCTTTGGAGTCAGTTACTGTACAATTATTGTGTTCCTTGGGTGATGTCATGTTTCCTTGCTTTTTTATGTTTCTTGTGTTCCTGCTTGATGTCTGTGCATCTGGTGGCACAACTACCTCTTCCAAACTTTACTGAGTGGCTTTTGTAGGGGAAGACTTTCATCTGCACATGGGCCTGAGGAAGCTTCATCCAGCTTCCTGAATTGTGATCAATGTCAGCAATGATGGCAACTGTCTCAGTGTTCTAGGCTACAGGAATTTGTGGCAGTGGCAGTGGCTACATAGGTTATTAAGGCAAGGGCTTTAGGAATCCTGTTCTTATCCTTCCCACAGTAGAGTCTTAGCTGAGGGGATCTCTCTTGATGTTGGGTCTGACACAGCCTATAGGCAGCTACAGTGGCACAGGGATCCAGAGCACAGGTGCTATGGATGTGGGCTCCTGGTCTCAGGGTCTTGTGAAACTACTGTAGCACCTGGGACTTGAGGCACAGGTTCACTTTCCAAGGTCCACATTCAGGGTCTATTGCTCTCAGGCACATCCAACAGCTTGGGCCCAGGGGCCTGTGATGTAGCTGTGGTTCTAACTCCGTGGGGCAGACTACAGCACTGACATGGTTCTGGGGAAAAAGAGGTGCTCCAGAGGCTTGGACCTGAGGGAGCAGGGCAAAGCTGTAATAGCTGCAATTCAGGACCTAAACCAACAGGGCACAGTGGCTTTGGAATGGAGGAGATAAAGCAGTTCTGTGGTAGCTTGGCTCTAGCGGGTAGGGAATAGTAGTAGCTCAGCTGGCAACTGGAGCCTCTCTCCACATGGCCTCTTGTCATTTAAGAGGCTAGCTCCAGCTGGCTCACACAGAGGCAGAAACGTTCCTGGCAGCAAGAAAGGATAAGCCCTAATAAACAGAAGCTTTTTAGCTTCTGTTTTCATCATGTTTGCAAATGTCTACTTGCCCTTGTTGCAGGATGCACTCTAGCAGTGACTTTGGTTCCAAGATGGTGCAGCTCAGTAGCAGCACAGGCCACAGGTGGGTTGAGGCATAGCTCCTTTTCTGAAGGTAGCTCAGTGTGTGGACTCTGAGGAGCTTCCTTAGCTGGGCTCAAAGTCTGTAAGGACCGCGGGAGTCTCTGGTAGTGAAGACTGCAGGTGTTCATGATGGTGATGGAGGATCCTCTTGCCTACTTTTACTCTGTAGGAAGGGGTCCCTCCTGGTTCTGAGCTGATTCCAGCTGGAGCGGTCCGGTGGTGGAGGTGAAGTGTTTCCTTCCTTCACTATGTGGCTATCCTGGGTTTCTCTGTTCTACGGGATTTCTGCTGCTTCTTTGCTGTTCTCTGGAGCTCGCTTTTTTGTTTGTTTGTTTGTTTGTTTGGTCAAAATGTAGTTGTTTATTGCCAGTTTTGGTTTTTTTTTGGTCGGGGGGTGGGGGGGAAGAGTGCTAGAAGCTTTTAGTTGGCTATCTCATTGGCATCACTCTAATCTACTTTTAATGTTTGTAAATTTTTGAATATGTCTTTTATATCATGTACAACTTTTATATCATGTACATGAAACTATATTCATACATATATGCACACACCTACATGTGTGTATTTATATGTATGTGTGATATATATATATATATATATATATGAGACACACATTTATTCCTAAAGCATTATTCAATTAGTTGATTCATTTGATTTTTTAATAATGCTGTGAAGTAGACAAGGCAATAGTGACTATGCTTATTCTAAAGATTAAAAAACCTGAAGGAGGGAAACTGTCTGCCTGGTAAATGGGAGATGTAAGATACAGATTCAGCTGTCTGGCACCAGTCGTGCATCTGTCCCAGTCCACCACCTTGCTCCACTAGATTGTCCCAATGTATTTGCTGAATGATGTGAAATAGGGAAGGGAAAGAACGGAAACCAACATTTGTTGTATCTCTGCTATGCACAAGGCTGTATTAAGCTACTCTTACATCCATCATCACACAGTTCTCACACCATTCTAAAGTAGATATTCTGATTTTACTATGAGGAAAGTCAGCCTCAGAGAGTCTGTGATTTACTGTGTATTATACACATAGCCAGTTTCAGAGCTTTTGTTGAATCCCTAATTGGTTTGACTCCTTGTGATAATCTAGCACTTAGAGGAGAGTCCAGTGGTATGAGATTGTTTCAAAGATATATAATAATACAATGAAAACCCCAAATGGGATGTGAAATCAGAGTTTTTCTTCTTTGTCCTCAATCTCCTGTGTTTAATGAAATCTGAGCATCTGTTTCTCACTCTTACACCTCATCTGCTTAAATGATAAGTCTTGATTTTTTTACATCTCTCCTTCAACTAGCATCCTTTTCCTGGCAATATTAAACATTCCCCCATGGGGATGTGGAGCCATTTCTCGCAGACCCAGCTGGCTGGGTCCCTGGAGAAGCTCTTGCAGCACCGTGGATCCTCACCCAGTGTTTTACACATCCTGCCCATCCCCCCTGCTCTTGGCACACAGGCAGGAAATTAAGGACTAAGAGAAATTCACCTTTGACCTTTAATTCACTTTTTAATAAAAGCATTTGGAGTCACTTGCATGCTTTATGCCAGACTAAAGGAGAGCCAACTTAATGGCCCTTTGAAAGAAAACCATTCATCCTCATGCCCTGGCATTTCTTCATTGTGTCAACACTCAAAGTCAATTACCAGCCCAGAGCATGTCTCCCCACCCAGTGCCTAACACATGATAGGAACTCCTAAACATTGACTGTGCTCAATAAATATTAGTTGTTCTTGAAGAGTAAAGAATAGTACTCTTCTCCTATACAGCAAAATAATGATAGAATTGTCCCAATGTTATATTTTTATCTTATCATTTTTTCTTAAATTGTTGGTGCATTTGATATGATATTTTTATTAGACATGACATTTTTGGCTGCTTGAGAAAACACACATTGAAACTGGCTTAAGGGGGGAATTTATTAGTTCACTTACTAGCCATGGCTGGATCCAGATATCTTCAGGAACCTGCCTCTCTCCCTATCCGGGCTGCTTTTCTCTGACTGGCCTCATTCTCAAGTAAGTTCTTGTGGCAGCAAGATGGCCACCGGTATCTTCCGGCATACATCTTATCGGGTTGACGGTCTCGGTTGGAAGATACATCTACTTTTCCAATAGTTTAGCCTGAATCCTGGGACCACCTGTCATGTGCCCATCTTTGGGCCAATCAGGTGGCCAGGGGACTGTTGTACTCTAACTGGTTGGATCTGGGTCACACACCCATCCCTGGGCCGGGGTTGGGGGATCAGTCCCCCAAATGACATAGACTGAGACTGGGGGAGGGCTCCTGAAAGAAAAATTGGCTGACACATTCGATGAGGGAAAAGGGAATGAATAGGCAAAACAGCAAATGCCCACCACATATCTGATATAGTACGTGATAATTTAGGAATTATAAATTTGGAACACAAAATTTTAAGTTTGATTTCTTGGTGTTAGGCAAAAGCAACATCATTTTTAAATGTTCTACAGTTGGAGCAGAAGATGAATTTTGAATTAGAATATACATTCAAAGAACTTTTTTGAAGCCTCCTTTATATACATATGAGTAAAAGTTGTAGTTGCCTGTATTGATATTTTTACTCAGTCCAATGCATTGCCTATTTTCAGCATTCTCTGTTGTTTACAGATTGCTTACTGTGTACTGGATATTGTACTTTACCTAGAATGTTAAGTTAGAAAAGCATTCCTGGCTGGGTGTGGTGGCTCACACCTGTAATCCTAGCACTCTGGGAGGCTGAGGCAGGAGGATTACTTGAGGCCAGGAGTTTGAGACCAGCCTGAGCAGGAGTGAGACCCCCATCTCTACTAAAAATAGAAAAATTAGCTGGGCGTGGTGGCGCATGCCTGTAATCCCAGCTACTCAGGGGGCTGAGGCAGGAGAATTGCTGTAGGCTGACGCCACGGCACTCTAGCCCAGGTGACAGAGTGAAACTCCATCTCAAAAAAAAAAAAAAAGATGAGTATTTCTGTCCTCATTAACTCATAACTTGGGACTTACTAGAGTTATTGAACAGATGCAACACCATTGTTACATTTCCAAAAATTGATATGTAAATGTATCTATCATATATAAGAATCAGGTTAATTGAATAAGTTGAATAATGATTATTTTCTTGGATATGTGTTAGACACTTTGCACTGATGACCACTCTCATCCTTAAAATCGTTCTGTGGTTTCTCTGTATACATGGAGTGAGATAATTGGCCCACTGCCTCACAGCAAGTGGATGGGGGAGCTCTGGGTTCACCCAGGTCTGGCTTATAAGTTTTTCAAGGGTATCCTGCTTGTATTGGATGATATATGACTTCTCTTATGTCATGGGTATCAGTCACACCCAGAAACATATACACATACATGGTTTGTTTATAGGAGCCATTGGAAAAAAATTCTCAAGAACATCTGGGAAAGCTGTGATGACAATGACATTTAATGGGGTTGCCGTGTCCTCTACAGATTTGCAGTCTATTCCCCAGGCACCACCGCCGCCTTGTTTCTTCATCCCTAGGGCATCGTAAATATAGCAAAGGGAAGTCCTCGTGCATGTGCGTGTGTGTGTGCACACCTGTATGTGCGTATGTGTGCACTTGTAGTTGTGGTGGTGGTAGGGGGCTGACGTAAGGAAGCTGGCCTCAGAGCCTTTGAGCAGGCTGTGCAGGCTGTAGGTAAGGGATTTTTGGCCTACAAGGAAAGTCCATGGGAGAGGGGAGCAGTGCTGCCCAGTGGGAAAAGGGCTGGACAAGAAATCTTATGGCCTGGCTTTGAATGCTGGCCCCACCTCTTAGGAACTGTAGCCACTTAACATCTCATATTGTATTTCCATTACTAAAAGTGAGATGCCTCAACCTTATGCTTCATGCCTCCTAGGTGTTTTGTTAGAATCGAATGCAACAATACCCATGAAAATTGCTTTGGGTATTGTAAAGAGTTGTCCATCAGTAAGTCTTTATTTAGCTTTTGGGTTTTTTTGGTTAAATTTTTAAATTTCAATTATTTTGGTTACGTAATAATTGTATATATTTATAGGGTACACATGGTGTTTTGATACAGACATACAATATGTAATAATTAAATCAAGGTAATTGGGATATCCATCACCTCAAAGATTTATCACTTCTTCGTGTTAGGAACATTCCAATTCCACTTTTTTTGTTATTTTAAAGTATGCCATAACTTATTGTTGATTATAGTCACTTTTTTGTGCTATCCAATATTGTTCATTGTATCTAATTACATTTTTGCATCCATTAGCCATCCCCACTTTATCCCCTCTTCCCTGCTAACTTTCCCAGCTTTTGGTAACCATCATTCTACTTTGTGTCTCCATGAGAGTGATTGTTTTAATATTTAGCTCACACATATGAATGAGAACATATGAGATTTGTCTTTCTGTTACACTAATCTTATTTCACTTAACATGATGTTCTCCAGTTCCATCCATGTGTTGTAAATGGCAGGATTTCATTCTTTTTATGGCTGAATAATATTCCATTGTGTATACGTACTACATTGTCTTTATTCATTCATGTGTTGATAGACACTTAGGTTGGTTCCAAATCTTGGCTATTGTGAATAGTGCTGCAATAAACATGGGAGTGCAGACATCTCTTTGACATACTGATTTCCTTTCTTTTGGGTGTATACCCAGCAGTGGGATTGCTGGGTCATATGGTAGTTCTATTTTTAGTGTTTTGAGGAAACTCCATACTGTTCTCCATAGTGTTTCCATTAATTTACATTCTCACCAAGAGTGTGCATAGGTTCCCTTTTCTCCACATCCTCACTAGCATTCATTATTGCCTTTTTGCTAACAGTGTAAAGCTTTATTTTGTACACTGTGCTCTCTCAATCTGCCTCTGCTTGCCCTCTCTCTCACACATACCTCCCAACTTCCAGCATTCCAGAGGTGGTATAGTTCATGCTTTGTGTAAACTAGTCTCTCTCTCATTTTCCATTTTTTCATATGTTCTTACCTGTCAATTATTTCCTCCAGGGTCTCCCATGTTTTAGATACTGCACTAGGCACTAGAGATGAGGAAAACAGCATGATCTGGGGGGAAGTGTATAAATTTTGGATTTAGAGAAGGGGTGGATCCTGACTGTACAGTTTTAGGACAGCCAGCTAAGCTCTCTATGCATTCAGTTTCTTTATCTGTAAAACAGAAATAATTTCCATGATTTATAGGGACTTTGCTTGAGTGCTGGAGAGAACACATGGCTCAATAAATCAGCCATTATTTTCATCAAGACATTTTCTCTGCCATCTACGAGCTCACAGTTTAGAAGTGGAGAAAAGGCTTTTTTTTTTTTTCAAGATTATTCTAAATCAGGAGAGAGATTAAGTGGCTGGGAGGGGCCAACCTCTCTGTGATTGAGCAAGGCCTGACTTAACCAAAAGCACCCAGCTGGTACGTGGCAGAAGGCAGTCTTCAAATTTCCTAGGAAATTTCCAGGAGGGTAGAAATCTTTAGGTTTACCAAACTATTGCTTGGACCTTGGTTTTTAGGAACACTTCCTGAAGTTAGCGAATTTTCCAAACAAGAGATGGGATGGGACATCCCGCACTAGTTTAAGGAGCATATGCACAGTACTCACGGGATGAAAAGTGTGGTTTATTTTTTCCTTAAAGAAAATAATTAAATGTATTGCAAGGAATAGAATAGGTTAGAGAAGAAAAGTTCTGGCACCAAAAGGTTGTTTGATTTTTACAACAAATGGTTAGTGTCAGAAAATTACTCATTGGTTGGCCAATCCAGGACTCTTTGGTGATCTTGTCCTGGTTTTCAGGAATGCAGGCTCTCCGCCAGTCAGCAGAATGCAGTTGTGTGTTGTTTTAGGCAGCAAACATGCTGTCCGTTTTACAGCAATCCCACTACAATCAGTCCCTCTTGATTATTTCCTTCTGCCTCCCTCCCTACCCCCTACCAAATACCCACAGCGTAGTGTATCTGCTCTTGTTTATGAAGAGGTCCTTGAGAGACTACCTAGAGCATCACCGTGGACCAGGTGAAGTGGAGTTTGCAGCAGCTCTCTTTAGTAGGCTGAAGAACAGCCACAGATGTATCAGGTTCCAATCCCTGAAACCTGTGAATGTTACCTTATTTGGAAAAGGGTCATTGCCAATGTGATTAAATGAAGGATCTAGAGATGGAGATATCATGGATTATCTGGGCGAGCCCCAAATGCAATCACCGAAGTCCTTGTAAGAGAGCAGCAGAGGGAGATTTAACACAGAACAAGAGAAGACCACAGAGACCAGGAACAAATTGGAGTGATGCAGACACAGGCCAAGAATGCCAGTGGCCGCTAGAAGCTGGAGAAGACCGAGAAGAGTTTTCTCCGAGAGCATCTGGAGGGGGCACAGCCCTGTCAATACCTGGATTTCAAACTCCTGGCCTCCAAAGCGGGACAATGGGTTTCTGTTGTTTTAACCCATTAAGTTTGTGATAATTTGTTGCAGTGTCCATAGGTAAGTAATCTACCCTCTATCTTCCTTTTTCCAGCCATTCCACTACTCTGAATATGATTGTGAATGTTTACATTTTATTGTTAATAAATGGTCTTATAATATAAGCCCATCAGCATTCTAGGATGTCACGACAGACACATGTTATAGTAGGTTAGAGCTGGAAGGGCCCTCAGAGACCATCCGCACTTCTGACTGCAGGCTAAGATGGGAAGAGGAAGGGTACTTGCCCCAGATCACACAGTAAGTTGGTATTAATAATACAGCCAAGACCTGACCCAAGAGTCAAGTTTCCTGACTTTGGTCGAGTGCTTTGTCCACTACAGATAAAGGGGCACGGCTATAAGCATTTCTGGCTTGGCAAGTAGGTAGGTGAGAACTTATATAAGCTTGTTTGAAGAACTTGACGTTTTGAAAAAAAATGAGTTGTGCATTAGCCTTTTCACTGTAGTTAAAAAACAAACAAACAAACAAACAAACAAAAAACCCAAGAATATTTGGGAGAATAGAAGGAGACAACAACTTTTCCTTTCAGAAACTGATATGATTAAATGTGTCTGACTTGGAAAGATCCCTGATACGCTGTCGTGCTTGGGTGTGTGGGCTCTGGGGTCAGAGGTCCTGGTTGGAATTCTGCCTCTGCCACTTCCTAGTTTTGTGAGCTTGGGTAAGTTACTTTCTGGGAGCCTCGGTTTCCCCAGCTGTGGAACAGAGGTAGTAACAGTACTTGCCTCTGACTGGTGTGAGGATTAAATGAGACGCTGTATATAAAGCTGTCCCACCCCGTGCCTGCCAATTAACCAAGGCTCCATGTTTTTATTCTATTATTATACAAAAAAGTAAGTTGTGGCGAAGTATGTAGCATTTTATCTTTTTCATAGTTCTTCTTTGGACATTTTACAATGACTCCGGAATTTCTTTAGTAATCAGGAAAAGCAGTGAAGATGAAAAGCAGGTCTGACTCACCACAGGCAGAGGCTGTCCTAGGCACAGGGTCTCCGGTGCCGCAGCTGCTGATGCTATTATCAGACGCCCAGGGCTGATGGGAATCCTCAAACCTCTCTTCTGGGAAATGCACAGCTATAAATGTTCATTGAACGAATAAATAAACAAGATCAAAGACTGCTTGAGCCTAGGGGGATTGAGGTGAGCCCATTCCTGTAACCCAGACTCCAGCTATGCTAGCTGGTGGTCAGGGGACCTTCGGTCCTGTCCTACTCCGAGCTTGTGACTGGGGCAGAAAACCTCTGTTTTCTTATCTCTTTAACACAGCTATTGGTGAGGCTCAAATGAGGTGAAGGATATAAAATACTTAGTATCATTTTGATTAAGCATTTTATCAAAAAGACACTGGCACCCGAATGTTTATTGCAGCACAATTCACAATTGCAAAGATGTGGAATCAACCCAAGTGCCCATCAGTACATAAGTGGATTAATAAAATGTGATATATGTACACCATGGAGCACTATTCAGCCATAAAACATGGTGAACTAATACCTTTTGTAACAACCTAGATGGAACTAGAGACCATTCTTGTAAGTGAAGTATTGCAAGAATGGAAAAACAAACACTACATGTACTCACTATTAAATTGGAACTAATCGATCAACACTTATGTGCACATATGGAAGTAAAACTCAATGGAAATCAAGCAGGTGAAAGGGGGAGGGGATGGGTGCATTCACACCTAACGGGTACAATGCACACTATCTGGATGATGGACACACTTATAACTTTGACTCAAACTGTACAAAAGCAATTTATGTAACCAAAACGTTTGTGCCCCCATAATATTCTGGAATAAAAAAATAAAGTACTTAGTAAAAAAAAGGGATACCATTATATATCCTATCAATTACTGAGCTCAACAGAGCACACCTTTGTAGTGTATTTCAATTCTGTTCACTCTGTTCAGTTTTCACTATCTTAATTCATGTTCTCATTGCATCTCTCTTGTCTGTTTGCATCTTAGTTGGTCTTCCCAATTCTTGTGCCTTTTCTCTGTATATCTTAATCGAATGATCTTCCCTAAACACATCTCCTACCATGCTATTCACCACGCATCTGTCTATAGCTCCCTATCAGTACCATATGAAATGCTGGCCATACGAGAAGGAAGAAAGAACCCATCAAGGTACAGAGCCATCTGTTTTAACTAAAATGCCCCAACGAGAGCTGTGATCTTTATTTTCCTGGCCCTGTTGCTGAGATGCCATTCCCTGGCCCCCGTAAGTCCTCTTCCCTCACCTCCAGTCCTGTTCCTGGCTCCGAACCCCACTTTAGAGCTGACAAATGGCTAACATAATTTGACCAGCTGCTGATCTTTTTCCTGAATATATTTTTGTACTTACTCTCTGGCTACCTCGGGTAAGTTTTCTTCTGCGTGGCAGGCTGGCATTCTCTGTCCTGTGCAGACTTCCCTATGAGAGGGAATGGTTTGTTCTTTCATTCCATAGTTTTACCGAGTACCTAATATGTGCTAGGTGCTATGCTAGCTGGAAATGGTTCCTGCTTTCATGACGCTTATAGCTTATCAAAGAAAATAGCAATTGAAAAAATTATTATAAGTGTGGTGAGTATTACTATATGGGAAGGAAAAGATGCTGTGGAAACTTATAACAATGGAACCCCTAATTTAGGTGGGGTGTCAAGGAAGGCCACCTGGAGAAAGTGGCATTTATCTGAGATTTAAAGATGAATTGGCGCCAAAGAGCAGTAGGGATGCGCATGTGGGAAGACCTGCAGTGTAGACTGCCTAGAAATGACCCCCGGGCTTCCTCCAGTCACTCAGGATAGAAGTGTCAGGGCATTCCCCAGACAGTTTATTGATGTCAAGTTGCAGACAAATCTGGACTGGCTGGAGGTAGCATGATGCAGTGGGGTGAACACTGAACAATGTTTTACCTCTGCCGTTGAGGGCTGTGAGACATTTGGAAAGTTACTTATCCTATCTGACCTATAATTTCCACATATGAAAAACACAGATGATAACCTTTCAAGGTCATTTTGAATGACTCATGAGATAATGAACATGAAAGCACTTTGCAAACTGCCAACTGTATGAATTAAAGGGAGGAAGCTGGTCATCAGGTATCTGATCCAGCACTGAGGTGGAACAAGGAATGGAAAATACTGCTTTTATTGGGAACCAGTCCTTTCAAAGTTTTATACTGTCTTGGAACGTCAGAAATTCCATGTATGTTACAAATACATATGCTCCATATATGTTATTTAAAGCATTAAGAGCTGTTTTTTATATTATCCACACAGATAAGTTGTCCCAAAGGAGACAGCCCTCTTTATAAGTGATATCACTGGAATTCAGTTGCCTCCGTAAATCTCTGGGGCTCAGAAGGCTATATCCTACCTCGGTGTCATACGACATCAAGGGTGGGTTGTTAGTGCCACACCTTTGCCAGCAAAAGCCAACAACTTTCTATAGACCCAATGGCCAACCACAGGCCAGCAGAGAACAGCTGGCTTTGTCTTTATAGAAATTGCTTTACATTTTGAGTAACAAAACTATGTTATTGACACTAGTCTGGAGCCAAGATTACCAACCATCACATGGGCTCTGGCATGACTGTAGGTTTCTGGGAGGTGTCGAGCACTAGTAAAACATTACTAATTAGCCATGTTTGCAGGATAATGAAATGGCAGAGAGATCTATGGCCCTAATCCCTGGATGCCCACCAGTTACTTCTCCTGGACCATTTAGGGATGAAACACAGCAAGACTGACACTCACAGTGCCCTTTGCCAGTTAATCATTGGTCACTCCGAGCTAAGGCACAATTTCTCTTCTAGTTGCTAGTGGGCAAAGCCGGAGTGGGAAGCCCAGCCATTGGATGGATCTCCGCAGTAGAGAATGGCTGGGGATGACACTCCCCCACAACCTGACTGCTTAATAGAGGCACGCATATGAGTGTGTTGTAAGGGTTAAATTCACCCTACAAGTAACACACCAGCATGGTGCCCAATTGGAGTGAATGCTCTGCATACGTTACTTGTTATGAATGTCATCAATGTGCATGGGAAATAGGGCATAAGCCCACCAAAGAACAAAAACTTTTAGAAGAGCAGCACATCCCTTTTCTTTTTGTTACCCACATTTTCTAACCCCTTTGCGCTGTGCACCAGAGCTGTTTTCCCAATTATGGAGGCAAAATTACAAGAGAAGAGAAGGCCATTGGGAGCAGGCTATCCTTGGAATTTGACATCGCAAATGCCCAACTGCCCACCTGGTGTGTCTGTGTGTATGTGTGTGTTGTATGGTTTGTGTGTGTGGTATGTGTGTGGTGGTATGTTGTGTATGTGTGTGCAGTGTAATATGTGTGTGATGTGTATGTGGGGTATGCATGTGTAGTGTGGTGTATGTTGTGTATGTGTTGTGTGTGTGTGGGTGCTAAGAATTTGAAATGGGACTTTTCAGTTGACAATCTCCTATGGCCACTCTGGCTCTGAATTCTTTGTTTGCATCGCACTGGTGCTGCAATGGCTCAGGGAAGAAAGAGATTGACAGGAGGAGTCAGGATCTGTGGTCCAACCAGTTCAGGACCAATTTTCAACCAATGTCTGCTACATTTTGTAATGTAACCTCACCACTGTCCTGTGAGACACAGGTTAGTACTCCTGTTTTACAAATGGGAACACTGAGGACAGGAGGTAAAATAGCTGTCTAAGGTCATATAACTAGTAAGTGGCAGGGCTAGGTATTGACCTGGTGATGCAAAGTCAACCAGTCAACCAGTCTGAGTGAATGAGGAGTTCAGGCAATGGGGTGATCAGAGCCTAGGGGGCTATAGCCAGAGGAGGAAGTAAAGAGATGATGGAGTTTTGAAGATCAGTGTTAGACCCTGTAGATCCCACTGGAGGTCTTAAGGCAGCAATGTTCTTCAAAGGTCTCTTATTTTGGCCTTCTGGGAAGACTAACAGGGAAATCACCTCCCAGAAACAGATCATTCCAGATACTCTATATGCAACAGCAAAGGGCTGGGCAAAGTCAAGAGCATTTGTGATTAAATTCCCTTGGGTGTCACTTTCCAAGGACAAGTTTTAAATTCTATATCAGAAAAAAGTTTGGACTTTTTTTTTTTTTAATTGTTATGCCTGGACTTTGATTGCTATCTGCAAGGGAAACAGACAGTGGAAACTATTTCATTGGAACTGATGGGAAAAACATATTTTCACAGTGCCCTGAATAGCAATGCATGGTGTTTGAAGTCATTATTGTAATAATGGGTAAGGTGGAGGGAGGAAAAGACACCACAACTGACTTTAAAAAAGAGAGAGAGAGAGAAAGGAAGAGAGAGAAGAGAGAAAAATAATCATAAAAGTCAGACTGGATGTTAATTGCTGGGGAGAAATTTCCACTGAACATTAAGCTCTTCCTGAATCTCTCTTCCTGAGTCCTGTCTGGGCTGTAAGATGGAGGAGCGTATATATATGATTAGTTGCCTGCTGGATGCACCATATTCAGGGCTTGCTAGAGCTGCTTGATGGACAGAGTGCCTCATCATTTCCTTTATTTCTTTATTCTTCATTCATTAATTCATTTCATTATTTCTTCATTCATTCACACATTCTCTTAACACTTCCTAAATGTCAGACTATAAACTTAGTGCTAGGAGAGCAAAGGTCAATAAATAAGATGAAGCTTGTGTGGCTAAAGTGAAGGTAGAGAGAAATTGCAGGAAGGATGCAGAGAACAGAGTCTAATTTTTACTTTGTTATACCTCTTTTGTGCTAGGAATATAGAATGGACAGAATATTCCCTGCTTTCTGCAGGCCTCACAATCTAATGGAAAAATGGCTATTCTAGAAGAACTTGAATCAACAACCCTAAGCACATGGAAGCTAAAGTCTTAACTATCAGTAGGCCCAATAAGTGAGAGATATAAGAAGACAAAATTTTCTAACCTTTAGTTAGGGTTCACAAAGAGAGTTCAACCAAAAGCTGAGGGACCTTTGGTGGCCGCACTTGGTGTCTCTTGAATCAATGTCTCTTGATCCACTTGATAGATGGTATTATGCTTTACCAGTAGAGAACATTGGAGGGGAACAGGTTTTGGAACAAGAATGTTAATCTCCATTTTGGACACATTTAGCTTGAGATGTCTATAAGCTATCCAAGTGAAGATTTTTTTTTTTTAATTTCAGAATATTACAGGGTTGCAAATGTTTAGGTTACATATATTGCCTTTGCCCCGCTCGCGTCAAAGCTATAAGTGTGCGCATTCCCCAGACATCACACACTGCACCCATTAGGTGGGAATATACCCATCCCCTATCCCCTCTCTCACCTGCCTGACACTCGATGAATGTTACTAACATATGTGCACATAAATGTTGATCAATTAATACCAATTTGATGGTGAGTACATGTGGTGCTAGTTTTTCCATTCTTGTGATACTTCACTTAGAAGAATGGGCTCCAGCTCCATCCAGGATAATATAAGAGGTCACCAATGTTTTTTGTGACTGAGCAGTACTCCATGGTATACATATACATTTTATTAATCCACTCATGGATTGATGGGCACCAAGCGAAGCTATTAAAGTGGCAGTTGTACATATAAGGCACGTCAGAAGGAAATATAAATTTGAAAGTTGTTACCCTGGAGAACATTGAAATCAAGAACTCTGATTAAGTCATCTCAATGAGTTCTGATTATAACTCTGCAGGGCTCAAGGAGAATGGAATTACAAGAACTCTGACTGAGGTGAGTATTTAAAGAATCTTGCAGTTCATTTGATGTAAGTGTACGTGTCGACTCTCTACTCAAAAGAGACCATTTGGTCATCTAATTCAGTTCCTACTCAGTATAATAATCCATCCAATGCATCTCAATCTCATACTGAATACCAGTCACAGGAGGTCTTGTAACCATTGCTGGGCTACACAGTTTAGTGCAAAGGGAGCAGGTTTCTGGTTTCAGATCACTCCAAATTAAATGGACTTGCCATTTAAGCCATCCAGTCCTCATGGTTCTCTTTTACCCACCAGACCATACCAAAGGACCTTGTTCAATGTAGAGCTATTCAAATATCAGGTCTGATCCAGTAATCTAGTAATTTTATCAATTAAAGAACAAAGCTAATCTGGGATTGTCTGATCTTCCTGAACTCACATGAACTACTGTTGATCGTATTTCTTTTTTCTTTTCATGATTACAAAACATCTAGACTTCTTTCATAAAATTGTCCAATTTTGTGTTTTTAGTAATAACAATGTCCTTTGTAAAAAATACTGAGCTTTTTCACATTAGAGACCTATTGATTGTCAGTTTGTATGGAAATTAGTTGCCACTCAGTCAAAACCCTCCTTTCTGCAGGGTGGGGAGTTCAGGAAGACCCAGACAGAGTAGAGACATCTTTAGGGTTTATGGAAAGTTTGCAGCAGAACTGAAACTGCCATCTTGTGCCCATTTGCAACCCATTCCCCTATTTCTAAGGAAAGAGGCTGGAGATATATGAATTCAAACTTTTTACAAGTCAATCTGTTATTGCAACATCTCCCTCTGATGAGTTAAGTGCAAATGAATCAGAACCAGATGTACAAATTTTCCTAAAAACAGTGTGTTTAAAAAATGGAAGGGAAGGAGAAAAGTTTTTCGCAAAACTCTCTGTGGCTACATCATATCGTGTAGCACTTTGTCCTGCTTTCACCTACCCCATCACGGGAGAAATGCCATGTCAGAGCTCTTAGGGGAAGCAGGACAGTGAGGGGTAGGGATGGTACCCACCATCCTACACCTAGTGTGACTTTCTTTAGCCCTTGTTTTGTCTGAGGTCATTCCTGGCAGGCAAATGAGGTTAGGATGAATAAAGCAATCATAAGGAATCAATTCTGTAGAAAAATCCAGGCATAGACTTTTAACATGCATTTCTCTTGGACTGTTATGAGATTCAAATTTTTGGATTCAACTAAAGTCTCTTGAGTCCTTATTAAGTGCAAAGTTTTGTGCTAAGCATTTGTGTGGTTCTTTTTTCTCTTTGTCAATCCAACAAAGCTGTGAGGTGGCAGCATTAAGAACACTTTACAGATGACTGATCCCAGGCTTAGAGAAATGAAGTGACTTGTTCAGGGTCTCTCATCTAGGAAGCAATAGAGCTGTCCTGTCCAACACAGTAGTCACTAGCCACATGTGGCTATCTAAATTTAGATTAGTTACATATAAATGAAATTAAAAACTCAATTACTCAGTTGCCCCAGTCACATTTCAGACGCTCTATTGTCACACGTCGTTATGGCTACTCTGTTGGGCAGCGCAGGTAGAGAACATCCCTCATTGTAGAAAGTTCTAACATGCAGTGCTGCTGTGGAGCCTGGGTTTCAACTAATATCTTAATGACAAAGTTCTGTGCTCCTTCCATTATGACAGAATGAGTTGTCTCATGTAATACAAGCCTTTAAAAAGGAGGACAATTCCTCCTATGCACAACTAGAAACTTTTTTTGTCACCTTGGATAGAGTATATTCTGAGACTCAGGCTGACTCTCTATTAAGTCTGCTCTGTCCTTTATGTGGCCGTTGTAGAATAGCCGTGGACTAGGAGCCACATGGAAAGGGAGGAGAAGAATGAATGGGTTGGCCAGTCTGCTCCCGCCTGGGGCTCCCCCACATTTCAGGGGCATCCTGGGACAGTGGCAGAGGCTGTCGCCTGAGGCAGTATTAACTCTCAGTGAAATTAGGGAGGAGTACAAAGGGAATCAGCGTGGTAGAGTGGAAAGATGGTGCAGATTCAGTCAAAAAGATTTGGGGTCTGAATTCCTTAGCCTTGGGCAAGCTGTGAAGAGGGGGTGGTGCCATCTCCCTTACATGTGGGGATTCAAGTGTGACAGCGGCTCTAAGGCCCTCGACAAAAAGCTAGGTCCCTCCTCTTTGGCCACGTGTGCCCTCCTCTCTTCCCATTTCTCTCCACCCCTTTCCTTGCCACGCGGTCCCCACAGTGGTAAAGAGAACACTCTTTGATGTCAACCCTTTCCTCTCACTATAAAAACTAGTTATCACATCTTTGCAATTGTGAATTGTGCTGCTATAAATTCGGGTACAGGTGTCTTTGTCATAGAATGACTTTTGTTCCTTTGGGTAGATGCCCAATAATGGGATTGCTGGATTGAATGGTAGGTCTACTTGAATCTGTTTAAGGTATCTCCATAATGCTTTCCACCAGGGGTTGCACTAGTTTGCAGTCCCACCAGCAGTGTATGAGTGTTCCTGTCTCTCCGCATCCACGCCAACATGTGTTGTTTTGGGACTTTTTGATAAAGGCCATTCTCACTGGAGTTAATGGAAACAACTCAAATGCCCATCAATTCATGAATGGATTAGTACATTGTGGTATATGTATACCATGGAGTACTACTCAGCTATAAGAAATAACGGTGATACGACATCTCTTTTGTTCTCCTGGAGAGAGTTGGAACCCATTATATTAAGTGAAGTATCCCAAGAATGGAAAAACAAGCATCACGTGTACTCACCAGAAAATTGGTTTCCCTGATCATCACCTAAATGCACATTTGGGAATGGTACCAATTGGATATCAGACTGAGGTGGGGGGTGGGGGGAGGGGATGGGTGTACGCCTACATGATGAGTGCAATGCACACTGTCTGGGGAATGGGTACGCTTGCAGCTCTGACTCGGGGGGATGGGCAGTACATGGGCAACGTATGTAACCTGAGCTTTTGTACCCCCCATAATAAGCTGAAATAAAAAAAAAAAAAACTAGTTATCAGGGAAACTGCTGCTATTGTTCTTTACAATATGGATGAATTACAGCAACCAGCAACCTTCTCAGATGTGTATCTTCCTTTTTTTTTTTTTTTTTCAGCATTCTCTAGTCTTGTAAAAGTAAGCATCTCTATGTCAACCCGCACATGAAGATAGGCTTGAGGTTGAGTAGTCAGAGAATGACAGTCCGATTTACTTAGGCAAAACCAGTAAATTTTAATCCTGGAACATTTCCACTGCTCTTCTTTGTTCATTTGTTTATATATCATTATTTGCATTTCAGCCCACATTGTATTTGTAGCAACTTACCCAATGTGGCTCTACTAAAATAATAAAGTACAAATTAAAAATGTTTAATATTCAGCATCTTGGAAAATATAAATTAGAATACAAGGTAAAGATCACAGAGAACAATACAACCTGGATATGGAGATCTTAAGGGAAGATACCACATTGAAATTATGAAATTATATAGCTCATATAATTAACTAGTAACAGTTGATCAATAATATAATACTTATCCTTATATTTGACTGACACTTTATAGAATGCTTCACAGAACCTGCCACATAACAGAGGTTTTATGAGTATTTCTTGAATGATGTGAGGAAAACGAGCCTCTAAGAGGTGCGGTCATTTGTGAAGGTCACACAGCTCGCTAGTGGCAGAGCTGTGATTCAGGCCCTATGTCTCCTGACCCTAATTCATTGCCCTTTAGTTTGATCCCAACTCACAGTTACTTAACAGTAAAAGGATACAGTATAAGAGGCTCTTTTATTTCTGGGATACTTCTACGGAACCTCCCCAGAATCCTAGGAGGTGGGTATCATCACCCCACAGCACAGGTGAGAAGTGACTCACACAAGGTGACATAACTTAGAAGAAACACAATAAGCATTTGAATCCTGGTGATTTCCCTTCCCATCTGTGTTCTTTCCACCATGGCCTAGGTCTTTCTCTTTCGCACTGTTCCCAAAGAAGCAAAAGGAACAATAAATATAGAAATGCAGTATTTCCAAATCAGGGCATTAAACATCTCTGGGTGACCTGTGGGATGATATCTATAACTCCCTGTGTCAGGAAAAGAAATCCAAGAGAAGTCCCCTGGTCAGTAATTCTTGCAGACCTTGGGAACAAATGCTCCAATATTTGCATTAATTAGAGGACATTTAAGTTCTGATTGTCTGCTCAGGGCTGATTCCAGGCTCAGCCTGTGTGCCTCAGTGTGCAGAGCATGTGCAGTGGGATCTGAGATGCCCAGGGCCATGTCACCAGAGCTGCCCGGTGGGTCCTCAATGCAGCTCTCGCCACCTGGGTATTTCTTTTCTTAAAGACACTATCAGGGAGGCGTGTGCTGATGTGCTGTGTGTGTGTGTTGTGTGTCTTTGTGTGTACTAAGGTGATTTTTCTGCCAATGTGTGTTGTGTGTTTTATGATCTTTGCAGATGTAAGTCTTCACCATGAGGAGAAGACAGGGGAGAGAGGGTATTATATGGGGGAGGAGGAGAAAGAGGTGACACTGATGGGAGGCAGGAAGCTGAATTGTGTAGATTTAATTGGCCTCATTTTATAGCAGTTAGCTCTGCTTTCACGGGGTAGCAATGAATAGGCCCATAAAGGTAAACCGTTTTTCACTATTATTGGGCCAGGAGATGAAAGTTTCATTGTTATTCTTCCTTGGAGCTCATGTGGCCACTCCAAGTATTAACTCCTTTTAGCCTCAGGGACTTCAAGTTTCAGTGGAACCATTTGAACTTGGCTGGGTTTATAACAACGATCCTGTATGTTTGTAGAGCGATACAGTTTACAGAGCATTGCTCCGTGTTACCCTGACCGCTACTTGAGCTTCAGAATAACCCCATAAAGTATCCAGTGAAGGTTATTATTCCCATTTTCCTAGTGAGGAAACTGAGGCCCAGGGAAGTTAAAGGAGTTTCTGGAAACCCAGGCAGTATCGGGCTTAGAAAGGAAGAGAAGGACACCAAGATTTGCTGCTTGTTGACTCTGTGCTACTCGCCGTGTTGAAAGAGGATCCTGAATCCCAGAGAGGGGCCATATTTGGCCTGAAGTCATTCAGAGCAGGATCTGCCAGCAACTGGGGAGGTTGGGTTGGAATCAGAAACTGAGCCTCCTGCCGCTAAGACTCATGCTTCTCTCCACTACACCCCCAATCTGTTCATCGCAGCTGGAGGGCAGGCTTCGAAGGGAAAAAGACCTTGGCATTGATTACCCCAAACCACTGACAAACCAAACATTATGTAAATCAGGACCCACCACGTGAATAATGGCTCACATGTGTAAGGCACTTTCAAAGGCCTTTTGTGGTAGAGTCTTCTTTAACGTTCACAGCAGTCTTGTGGGCTAGATATTATTAGCATCTCAAGTTTATAAATATGGAAGTTGAGGCTCAGAGAGGTGAGTAACTTCTCTAAGCTGATACAGCTAGTGGGTGATAGAGCTGGAATTCTAACACGGGCTCTGTCTGACTCCTAAAGATTATCTCCTTTTAACTTATATTTCCTACGGGCCAATATTTGTTTCATTTGGGTCATTTCTGTGGTCTCGTGCCTTCAGTTTAACCTCTCCTGGCCCACCCTCATAACCTACAACATAAAGTTCAAACTTCTCAGCCTGAAGTTCAAGATCCTCAAGTTTTCCAAATTCATCTCCCTCTACCTCTCAAGACATACCCCACACCCCAGCCGTGTTCCAGTGGTTGCTTTCCCCCCACCCCCCACAGCTGCCCACTGCTCTTCGATCCTCCAGTTCTTTTGTGTCTAGAACAGCATTTTCTTCCTGCCTCCTCACTGAGAACCTGCTCCTCTTTCAAGGACCACCTCGAATGCTGTCGGTTCCAAGTGCCCTTCCAGGACCTCCTCAGTCCTCAGTGTGATGGGCCCTCACATGCTCCCCTGTGGCCCAGATCATAATACTTATCTTGTCTTCCTTACCCTCCTCTGATCCGATCTTGAGTGCCCAGGCACAGTCTCCTTGGTTCGTCCTCAGCACTGACCACAGTGACACACACTGGGCACACAGTAGACATAGAGTGAGCATGTCTTTAGATATGTGAAAATTAACATATACCATGATACATAAATGGCTTCCTATCATTCTTGTCCCTTCGTGTGATGAAACAATTCAGGACTTTGGAATCAGATAGATCTCAGTTCAAATCCCAGCATGTCCACTTCTGAATTGTATAGCCTGGGACAATTATTTATTCAGGCCTCCTGACCTTGAGTTATCTCCTCTGTTAACATATGATAGGGCCACCTTTCTTGTAGAGAGAGCAACTGCGAGATTGAACATGATGGACAGAAAGCATACAGGACAGTGCTTGGCATGAAGAGAGCTCTCAGTGAATATTAATTGCCAGCCACCACTATCATTATTGTCCTCGTTTATAATATCTCCCAGCAACTGATCAGATTTCCTCTGGATTTCAGTGTGCATGTGACTTTGTTGCTGTAGAGTGTAGACCAACATGCAACTCTTCTGTTTGATTTCTGCAATTCCCCATGTTTGTTTCACTGTTGCCAGAATTACCTATTTAGAGTTGTGGCTATATAAACTCTTTCTTCAAATGCTCCTATGCTTTAAGAGGCAGCATATTGGGAAAAGAACACAGGCAGAGAGAAGTAGGGTCGACAGGGAACAGGGGTGCAATCTATTCCTTAAGAAATCCACTCAACTTCTCTGGCACTTGTTTCCGTCATCTGCTGAGGAATGTTTGGCAAGACAGTGTATAAAATCCCATAGTGCTTCAATGCACTGCATGTATAAACCTTTTACTTTCCTATCCCAAGATACCAAATGCTCTTAGACATAAAGATGAATATGTATGCAAGTGCATCTCCTCCTGCCTCCTTCCAAACCACCCGTACACACATACCCATACACACACAGACCAAACGCCCCAAGGAAACCCACAGTTCTGTTGTTTGAACATGTTGTTTTCTTTAACCAAGTGGTTGTTTGCAAATGTTTTCTGATTGTAACAGCAGTGAGGCCACCTCTCCTGGAGGAGACTGAGTTCTTTCTCTTTGAAAGATGCTGTTTACTGAAATAAATTCCTCCTCCTTCTTTGTTTGGCTTTTCCTTTGCAAACAATCAAAACCAACTGGCAGAGTCTGGGAGCTTGTTTCAATCCAATGTGGCATATGGCTTTATTTCTTTTCTTTTTTTCCTCCTCCTAAACTGAAGTACAGACTGTATTGTGAGCCCTAAATTCCCTTGTAAGAGGCAGTTAATTCCTTAAGCTTTGACCAAGAGTGCACCATGCATCAAGTACTATGGGGAGAAGAAAAGAAAGATCAGGACTGAGGTAGATCAGGACTGAGGTGGATCAGGCCTGGGTGGAGCATCAGAAACCATAGAGTCCAGTGTCCCCTAAGTGTTTTCACAGAACACTTGTCCCATGAGTAGCTCCTCCGAAAATGGCCCAGTGACAGATGAAATTAGGAGGAAAAAAGGCATAGCGTAGCCTTTAATCAGAATTTACAATGTACCTAAGCATGTAAAGTGTTCTGAGACTTGCAGTTTACCAAATTGCGTTTAATTGTGTTTAATTCTGAGTTTCCCAAGCATATATGATGCGGTGACTTGCAGGCATATGTGTGTCTGCGTAAGCATGTGTGTGTGGGTGAGGCTAATTAACAGCAGAGCGAATTTGCACGAAGGTATTTTGTTGACCTTAAAGCCCCACCCACTCCCCCCTCCACCAGTTGTACCTGCTAAAATGTTGGCCATCAAGGTGGAGGCCACCAGCTGCATCTAGCTCACTCACGTGTTGGGTTTGGCCTTTATAGCCTTGGACCCAGGGCGATTTACATTTTTGAACTATTTTCCAACACTTAGAAGTTGGGAGTCTTCTTACGAAAAGCCAAGATTCTTGCAAAACTGGAGGATCTGACACAGTTTGTCATGGTGACAGCAGGAGTGTCCCTGCTCCCACTGGACAGGGCACCGGCTCTTCAGATCACCACATTCCCTCCCGGGTTGACTCTACTGGCTGGTGTCTCAGGCTTGGTCCTTGTCAGCACGTGAGCTGACAATTCCCAGTTCAGAGCACATCCTTACGAGGCCAGGCCTTTGCTCCTGCTACTCTCCTGCTTTTCATTCCCAACACATGATTGGTGTCTTTGATGAGACCATCTTTTGACAGGCGAAACCCAAGGACTACCCGGCATAGATAAACCACTGAATATTAATAATAAAACAGACAACTCATTGAGCGTCAACCTCTGTTCTTAGCATTTAGCAATGATTCTCTTATTTAATCTTCATAACAACCTGATAAAGTAGGTATTATTATGATACTCCTTTTTGAGATGAGGAAATTGGAACACAGAATGATTAGTATAACTTGCCCCAAGTTACACAGTTTATAAGTAACCAAGCTAGGGTTTGAATATAGAGAATATGCTCTTAACCACTATATTACATTTCATAAAACATTGTTTTATGTAAACAACATAATTTTATTTTTTGAAACTTCTAATTTTGAACTAATTTTAGACTTACAAGTTGAAAAAATAAGACAAAGAATTCCCTTATATACCTCATCCTGTTCTCCCTAATGTTAATAACTTAAATAACTGTAGTACAATTATCAAGTGGAGGAAATTAACATTGGTACTATATTATTAACTCAACTACAGACCTTTTTCTAATTTTACCCATTTTAAAATGAATGTTTTTCCCTGTGTGTTCTAGGATCCTATCCAAGATCTCACATTGCATCTAGCTGTTATTTCTCCTTAGTCTCCCTCCATCTGTAACAATTCTGCTGTTTTTCTTTGGCTTTCATGGTCTTGACAGTTTTGATAAATATTGATTAGTTATTTCATAGAATGTTTCTCAATTTGGGTATGTCTGATATTTTCTCATGGTAAGAATGAGGTTATATACATGATGTTGGCAAGAATTAAAAAAAAAAAAGATGTATGTCCCTCGCAGTGTATGATATAAATCAATCAAATCACACTGTTGCTTTTTCTTATTGCTGGTAATGTATTTTGATCATTGGGTTAAGTTGGTGTCTGCTGCGTTTCTCTACCATAAAGTCACTGTTTTTCTTTGCAGTTGATAAGTTTCTTGAAATTATGTAAATCCTGTGTCTCCTCAAACTTTTGTCTACTAACTTTAGCATCTTTTAGTTGATCTTATCTGCAACAATGTACTTCTTTTTTTAATAATCCTAAGTCTTTTGCAACAATGCGCTTCTTTTGCTTTTAATACAAGAATTACAAAATAAATAGAAAATACTGGAAGATCATAGCCAGAATCAAGATTTTAAGGCAAAATGATTGAAAGCTACTTCTTTACTTAATAATAAGTATTTCCTTTTGATTTCATAATAAAATTGACATTAAACTTCAGGAGTAAATTTTGTGACTTTGAGCAAGCACTAAGTGTTTAAAATATCAGTTTCCCTAATGTTAAAAGGGACAAGAACTGCAATCTGAAAGTGTTGCTGCGGGAATAGAAAGTCATTGAGAGTAGATGCTCTAGTTGTACTGCCTGGGCTGGGCAGTCTGAAACCGTCACTCATTAACTATGGGACTTTTCATAGGTTATTTCACCTAGCTATGCCTCAAACTCTCATAAAGCCACTGTGAGGATTAAATAAGACAAAGGTTGGCAGATGCTCACTTAGCACAGTGCTTGCCACATACAAGTGATCAGTACATATTTGTTGAATCTGAACATAATACATTCAGCCATTAACCTTAGAAGTGACACTTGTTAAGGACTATAAAGGATCTAAGATTTTACCCTCCTTGCAAGGTAATACAGGTTACTCTGTCACAGTTTCATGGAAGCTGAAAGAAGTCACAGTACTCCTGGATTAGAGACAAAAAATTTTATTATTCACCATACAGCAAATGGCATGAGCTTTGCATTTTTATATTTGGAGACAAGGCGACCCTTGTCTTCCAAATATCATGGGGACAATGTAGAGTGACCAAGGTGGATGCTGCACACATGTAGTGGGTTTGCTTCACAGCGGAGGAAGCCTGAGCTTAGGACATCTTCATCTTTTATACCGGAAGGCAAAAATCCTCCTCTCTACTTTAGAGGGAGACACTATCTCTATCTTTTGAGGTTGTTGACTTATATGTACTTGAAAAGATAGCCCAGAACAAAAGACTTCAGAAGATGTGCAAAAACAGGAGAGACACGGGCAGAATTATCTCCTAACAACTCTGAGTGATGTTTAATGCTTCCCTTGTGAAAACGCAAATTGACCTCTAAGGATTTTTACCGGGGTTCCAGAAATTCACAGAAATTAGGCTACTTAGTAATTCCACAACTACTCCTGATTTCTTAAGACACTTCATTTCAAAAAAAGACACCTGCACTTGAATGTTTATAGCAGCACAATTCACAGTTGCACAGATGTGGAAACAATCCAAGTGTCCATCAATACATGAATGGATTAATAAAATGTGGTATATGCATACCATGGAGTTCTACTCAGACATAATAAAAAATGGTAAACTACCTCTTGTATTATCCTGGATGGAGCTGGAGCCCATCCTAAGTGAAGTATCATAAGAATGGAAAAACAAACACCACATGTACTCACCATTAAATTGGTGGTAATCAAACAACACTTATGTCCACATACGGAAGTAACAATCATTGGGTGACAGGCAGGTGGAAGGGGGGCTGAGGGGATGGGTAAATTCACACTTAATGGGTGCAATGCACACTGTCTGGGGGATGGGCACACTTGTAGCTCTGACTTGGGCAGTGCAAAGGCAATTTATGTAATCAAAGCATTTGTACCCCCATAATAATCTGAAAAAAAATCCAAAAGAGACACATTAGCTTATTTGGTATATTAAAATTATATGGGAAACATTGTCAAATATGAAATGGTGTTTAACTTTCTTTGGGTTATATTTATATAAATGTGTTATGGATTTAAAAAAAGACTCTTCATTTCGTTTGCCACTGTATTTCAGCTTCTGTAGAGCTTTCCAGTATATACATCCCACATTAATGCTTTTTCCCTTCTAACGAGGCAACATAAGATTTCCACCACTGATTCTGGTCTGATTCCTAATTGTGTCTCAGAGCAACCAGCTCCTAAATCATAGTTCTTTCTCGTCCATATGGAGAAAACGATCTTCTCTGTATGTTTGAAATGAGCTTTCTTTTTAGAACTATGCCCAGCTCCATCTCTGTCTCCTTTTTGCTTTTACAGTGGAGGCTTTTAAAATGTCACATCTGTTTCTAATCACTTCCTTTATTCTTTCTCTGTAGGATCAACTCTGCAACCTGACTTGGAAAGGGGTCCACACTGCTTTGTGAGACACCCAACATATGTTAAAGAAAATTGCCCATTTAATATTCCAATAGAAAAACAAACAACAAACATACGATAAACATTTTCCTCACTGTTTACACTCAAGACAGAAAGAATTAACTGCCCTTTTAGGGACATAAGATTTACTATCCAACTTAATCACAAAGAAAGATGTTTAAAGCAATATCCTTTGCTTTGTAAAAACAAAATGTTTTTAAAATTATGAAACATTTCATACATAGAAAAAAGTGCAGAAAAAAATTTAGCAGACACCTATTATCCATGACAAAGACTAAACAGACATTAATATTTTGTCATATTTGCTTCAGCTCTCTTTTAATAAAAAAAGAAAAAGGGAAAGAAACACAGTTAAGCCTGATGCTCCTTCCCATCTTTCAAAGGTGTACTATTTTGTGCATGTTTAAAAAATTATTATAAATGATATCATATTGAAAGTATTTTTTCATAGATGCTTTGTGCATTCAACATTATATTTTAGACATTCAACATTATGTTTATCTCTGTTGATATATTTTGATCTAGCTTATTAATTTTAAATGATTTAATATCATGTTTGGAACTGAATTCCATCATCAGATTTTCTAGGTTCAAAAGCTAAGCTGCTATTAACTAAGTGTGTGATACCGGGCAATTTACATAATCTCTTTGAGTCTCAGTTTCCTCATATACATAAAGTAGCAATAATAGTAATACCAAGATTATTGAGTTGTTGTTAAGATTAGAGGTAATTTATGTAGAGTGCAGAGACTAATTAATGTATTTGTTTGTTAGGGCTGCCGTGACAAAATACCACTGACTGGGTGGCTTAAACAACAGGAATTTTTTTTCTCACAGTTTTAGAGGCTGGAAGTCTAAGATCAAAGTGCCAGCAGGTTCGATTTCTTCTGAGGCCATTTTCCTTGGCTGGCAGATGACTGCCTTCTTGATGGGCCCTCACGTGGTCTTTTCTCTGTACATGTGTATCTTTATTTGTTCAAATTTCCTTTTCTTATAAGGACACCGGTCAGATTGGATTAGAGCCCTCTCTCAATGTTCTTGTTTTAACTTCATCACCTCTTGACAGGCCCTGTCTCCAAATACAATCATATTCCGAGGAACTGGGCTAGGGCTTTGCCATATGACTTCTGGGGAGACACCATTTAACCCAAAACAAATAGGTATTACTGGTTTGTGTTATATGTATCCTTCTCAGTTTATTCATCCATTACTCCACCATCACCATGAAGAGAGATTTCGATTTCTACTTTTTGACAATTTCAAAAAGTTCAGCAATAAACATCTTTGTTTAATTCTCTTTGGATATATATAAAATAGTATTTTCTTATTGTTGTGTTCACTTATAGGATAGAAATCCAGAAGTGGAATTGATGAGTTGTAGAGTATATGAATCTTCATCTTTACCAGGTATTGCCAAATTGCTCTCCAAAATAATGGTATGAATCCTTCCAGTAGGTACAGGTATTTTCTCCCCCACATCTTTGTTAACATTAGGTGTTACCAGATTTATTAATGTTGGCCAATCTTTATGCTGTAAATTAATATCTCATTATTTTCATATGTATTTTTCTGATGTTTATTACTTTTTGCCCATCTGAATTCTGAGAAATAATATTTGAGTATTTTCTCATAAACTTGTTATTTGGCCACCCTGCTCCCTGTGAACTGACAATTCATATCCTTTGCCTATTTTTCTGTTGGATTGTCTTTATTCTATAAAATCATAAGAGATCTTTCTATGTTCTAAATAATCTTGATAAATTATAAGGGTTGTGATTATATTTTTTTAGTCTGTAGCTTGCATTTTTATTTAATGTTATCTTTTCTCATAAGAAGGGTTGATTTAAATACAGTAAAATTTCTCAATCTTTTCATTAATAGTTTGTGCTTTTTTGTATCTTAAGAAATTTTTTCCTATCACAATTCATCAACGTATTATACAATCTTGATATGCAGCAAATTGAATCCCATGTCATTATTTTTTTCCAATTGTTTTAGATACTTTTGGCCATTTATTATTCTGTATGAGTTTCACAGTCAGCTTTTATGTTTTTTGCAAATTCTTGTTTGGACTTTGATAGTAGTGAGGTTCATGAATGAATGTATAGGTTACTGAGAGTGAAAATTGCAGCTTTTATAGAGAGTTTTCTGAATCATGGACATGGAATTTCTTAATTCAGCTGGGTCTTCTTACATGTACTTCAGGAAAGTTTAATACATTTTCTCTAAAAGCTATTACATACATTTGGTGAGTTTATTTCTAGGTCTTTATATCTTTTGTTGCTATTGTAATAGTATTTTAAAAATTTTATTTCTAAATAAATTTAGAAAATATAACTTAAACAAAACTGAGGAAAAAAAATGAAGTTTCTTTCAAGTAATTAATAATATGGTTTGAAAAAGTAATCAAACAAGCTCTATCTATTTCATAGGTGACTTATATCAAACTTTCAAGAAACAGGTTATCTCATAAGCTACACCAGAGAATAAAGAAAATTAAAAGTACCGTCAACTCATTTTTTTTTTAAATTTCAAATGTCTGATACATTGCACTGATGGATGATAAGAGGCAATTTATACATTGTCTTTCTTTTTATTAATAAACATATCAAATTAATATTATAATTACTTTTATAGATTGGTCTTCCCTGCTTCATGATTTCTAATAGGGCAAAGTCATATCATACTCAGTTTTGTATTTCTGTGGGAATGACCTATAATATGTTTTTCTCGTAAATTCTTCCTTAGATTTCATATCAAGGTTTGTATCTTCAAAAATGATATTAAGCATGTTCCCTTATGGATTGGGCACTTGGGGTTCTCTTTGTTCAGAATAATCACACAGCCCCATCTTACTCCTGCAGTTTATTCAAATCTCCAAGTTCTCCAAGTGTCATCTAATCACGAGGTCTTCCTTGACCACTCTATAGGGAGTATCCAACTCTCATTATGCCCTTGCCTTGTTTGTTTTCTGTCATTGTAATGTAAATGTCATAAGGGCAGGTTTTGTTTTGTTCATGCAATATTTGCATGCCCCAGTTTCCTGGTTCAATCACTGCCCTAAGTAACAATTTAATATCTTCACTTCTGTTCACAGACATCTTCTGTCTCCTCTTTGCCCACTGTTTTATTAATGAGCTTGCTTCCCACCTCACTGAGAAAGTAGAACTTCTACCTATTCTCACCACAGCATCCACCAACCTACCCTAACTGTATCTCTCTCACTTTAATGTAGATGGACATCCACAATTTTATCAAAGGCCCGCCCTTCTCCTTGTGTGCAGATGCATCTCCTTACCTATTCAAGGAATTTTCTCTAGCAATTGCATTCTCTCCTGATTCACTAATATGTTTCTCCCTTGCTCTCTACTGGGTCTCTCACATCAGGATATAAGCATGGTGTTAGCAATTTCATCCTCAAAAGGAATCTTCCTTTTACCCCATGTCCTCGTCCAGCTACTCCCTCATTTCTCTGCTCCCTGTATAGCAAAACTATTAATAAGTACGCGTTCATTACTTTCTCTTTTTGGAAAAGCAATTTCAAAATGAAACCAAGATATTCAGTTTTAGTGGATCTTGAGTGAAGTCAGGAAATTGCATTATATGTTTTTAAGACTCCCTTGGTGAGTGTGCTCAGGATTGAAAACTATTAATTTAAGATTTTGTGCTAGGAACTATTACTAACTGACGATGACCATAAATGAAAATGAAAGTCTCCAATTTTACTGGAAGTCAGTATTATAAAGCATTTGATTTATAAGACATATTCAGTTTACTAGGAACATGGTCATGCTGGAAAAGCTGGTGTATATTTATATTATTTCCCTGTTTATCTGACTGTCATGGAAATCTGGGATGAATAACAGGAAATCTTAGCATTGTCTCTATAGGCTAATGCTTGCATTTTCCAGCCTCATTGATGTGGGAAGCAGGCAGCAAATGAGGTGAGAGGAAGAGGTGGGAACGGTGTAGGGAAATTTTGATCTTTCTACTCACTGTGACTGTGTTTTCCAGACAGGTCTGTATATATCCTTGTAAACCCCCCATAGTATTTTTTTTCCTCTTTTTGAATGATCACAGTCACTTTGTTGTGCTATCAAACATTGTTCATTTTATCTAACTATATTTTTATATCCATTTACTGCCCCCACTTTATCCCTCCCTCCCAGCTACCCTTACCAGCCTCTGGTAACCATCATTCTATTCTCTGTCTCCATGAGATCATTTGTTTTTAATATTTAGCTCCCACATATGAGTGAGAACAAGTGAGATTTGTCTTTCTGTGCTTGGGTCCATTGTTTTGAGAGTTTTTATCATGAAGTGATGTTGAATTTTATTAAATGCTTTTTCAGCATCAATTGAAAAGATCATATGGTTTTTGCCCTTTGTTCTGTTGATATGATGTATCAAACTGATTGATTTGCATGTTGAACCATCCTTGCATCCCTGAGATGAATCCCACTTGATCCTGATGAATAATTTCTTTAATGTGTTGTTGAATTCAGTTTGCTAGTATTTCTGTTGAGGATTTTTGCATCCATGTTCATTAGAGGTGTTGGCCTATAGTTTTCTTTTTTTGTTGTACCTTTGTCTGGTTTTGGTATCAGGGTGATACAGGCCTTGTAGAATGAGTTTCTCACTCCTTCTTGATTTTTTGGAATAATTTAAGTAAGATTGGTATTAATTCTTCTTTGAATGCTTGGTAGAATTCAGCAGTAAAGCCATCAGGTCCTGGGCTTTTCTTTAATGGGAGACTTTTTAGTACTGTTTCTATCTTGTTACTTGTCATCATTTTATTCAGGTTTTGAATTTATTCCTGGTTCAATCTTGGTAGGTTGTATGTTGCTAGGAATTCATCCACTTCTTCTAGGTTTTCCAACTTATCAGCATATAGTTGCTCATAGTAATCTCAATGGTCGTTTGGATTTCTGCAGTATCAGTTGTAATGTCACCTTTTTCACCTCTGATTTTATTTATTTGGGTCTTCTCTCTTTTGTCGTAGTTAGTCTGAATAATGGTGTCTCAATCTTGTTTATCTTCCAAAAACCAACTTTTTGATTCATTGCTCTTTTCTACTTTTTTTTTGGTTTCAATTTCATTTATTTCTGCTCTGCTTTTTATTATTTCTTCTCTTCTATTAATTTTGGATTTGGTTTGCTCCTGTTTTTCTAGTTCATTGAGATGCATCACTAGGTTATTTGAAGCTTTTCTATTTTTTTGATGTAGGTACTTATTTCTATAAACTTTTCTCTTATTATTGCTTTTACTGTATCCTATAGGTTTTTATATATTGTGTTTTTATATTCATTTTTTTGGGAAATTCTTAAATTTACTTCATAATCTCTTTCCTTGATATAATGAGAGCCCCCATAGTATTTAACACCTTGCCTTTCATGTGGTAGTTGTTCAGTAAAACTGTGTTGAATAAATAAAACAAGAAGTTGATTATTTCCACTGTATCTTCTTGTTTGCAATTTCAGAAGGTCTCAGTTCATGATGGCTAGCCAAAGATGCCTAAAGAGAAGACTAAATCTGACATTCTAGTTTTTTAGTATATTGATTCATCCATTCATTCACTCACTCAAAAAATAGTTACCGCATGCCTTTCATGTGCTTGGCACTTGGATTGGTGCTATGGATGCAGATTTGGGGTCTACCCACATCGGTTTTTATCTAGTATTATTTTAACCCATGCAAACAATCTGATGCCACCAGTCTCTGGCTATGTGACTTTGTACAAATCATTTCCCTGGTCTGTGCCTCAGTGTCTCTATATATGGGATGGGAATACAGAATACATTTTAATGGATTGCTATGAGGATTAAATGAGGAAATCATATAACAATATTATTTATCCACTATGAAGCCTAGCATAAGCCTTACTTATTACAGCGGCAGTTTACACCCTATATCTTTTCATAGTAAATCGGAAAAAGAACAAGTGTAAAGGCTGAAGTTAATTTGTTTCGCTGTCAAATGGGCATATGAAAAGGGCAAGTTGTTACTTTTCTCCTTTCAGAGGGGCCTCTTCAGGTTTTAAAGCTGACTGCTGTGAATGAAAGGCCTGCTTCCCGCTTCACCTATCAAGTGCAAGGGCAGTTACCCGCTATAGACCAAGGTAGCCTTGCTAGGCATGCAATGCTGTGGGGCAGTGTATTGTTCGTGGGGCCTTTAAATTTCAGGCTCTCTGCTGGATGTGAATGGTTCTCAGACAAAGCAAGCTGGCAATCAAACATCATTGGCTTTCTATATAGGTCAGGCTTCTCCTCTGGTGTCCAGCTCCAGCGGCAAGCCACTTAATGAAATTCCCCCAGAAAATAGAATGGTTATAAACTGCCACCAGTAAGGGATAATGCTTTTTTTTTTTTTTTTAACAGATACTCTTGTGTTGCCTTCAATGAGGCTCATAACTTCATAAATTAAAAACCTTAGAGATCACCCAGGACTGGTTCCTGACCAGTCCTCAACTCAGGTTTGGTCACGATGGCATCTGCATTGATCGTATCAGATGAATATATTTATTTTAAAGAACTGTCCTTTATTCCGTTCTTCCATAAAATGACAGATTGACTTTGAAAATAGCGTGGCAGTTTTTTCATACACACACACACAGTCTCTGAAATCACACATTCTATTACAGCGACCACTTTTGCAGATGGGGAAAATAAAACTCAGAGAAGTGATATGATTTCCCAAAAATGACATAGTCCACAGTTTAAAGTATAGGAGTCAACCCTAGATCTACTGATTAGTAGTTTAGTGCCAAGTCAGGAAACAGAACCACATATAATGAGAAAGGTAATTTTCACATGTTAGAGAATGTCCAGCTTCCAGAAAGATTTTGCTAATGCAGAGCCAACGTGCTCCATCATTGGCAGCAGGAAAGTTTACCATCATGGCTCATGCATTTTCCATTCACTCACCTTTTAAAAAAAAAAAAAACACATATTGCCAAGAAGGACCTTATAGCATATTGGGAAGGCAGTTATGGATAAGGTTGGTACTCGTGATATGTGAGACTTGGGCTTAAATTCTGGCTTTGTTATTGGCAATGTCACTTTATAATACCTGCCAAGCTTCATACAGGGATAAAAAGAGACACATAGATAAAATTGCTTTATAAATTGCATAATGTTCTACAGATAGAAAAAGTTATTACTGATTTCAAAAATTAAAAGTTGCAACCTTTCATCTGATAATAGGCCTAGATTTTAAGGGTGGCAGATAGAAATTCTGAAGTTGTGTGTGAATATATGATGGCAGCAAAAAAAAAAAAAAAAAAAAAAGTCCTCACATGTGCACGCATGGACTTCAGAACAAGTGCCTAGTTAAATTTTGCATCTTAGACACCTCATTTGCCTCAGCTTTGTCCTAGCCTTGAGTGTCATCTTGGTGAGGTAGCTCTTTTCATTTGAGGACAAGTCCCAGAGAGGGATTTAATTAAGAACTGTTGGTGGCCAACATTTCTAGCAGGTGAGAGAATGGGTGTTTTAGTCCTGGAAGGAGGAATCTGGGCAGCACACTACAGCATCCACTAAACCTCCGTGGAAAAGCTTGGCAATCTCTTACAGAGTTAAAACACACTTACCCTGTGACCCTATAAGTTCGTTCTTAAGTATATTTCCAAGGGAAATGAAAGCGAATGTTCACAAAAATACTTGCATAAAAATATTCAGAGCAGTCCCAAACTGAAAACAGTCTCTTTGTCCAGCAACAGGTGCATGGAGAAACAAAATGTGGTGTATTCATACTTTTTAATGCTGCTCAGTAATGAATGAATGCCATAGTTGGATCTCTCAAACACGATGCTAAGCTGGAAAAAACTGGGTAAAAAATAGTACATTCTGTATGATTCCATTTATATGAGTTCCTAAAATAGGGAAAACTAATTTGTGATTAAAAATAAATTTTAGGATGGCTATCTCTGATATGGGGGTTGCCTGGTCAAGGGCATGATAGAACTTTCTGGGCAATGAGAATGCTCTATATTTTGATAGAAATGTTGATTATACAGATGCACACATTTGTCCAAAGTCATTCCATCATACAGTTAATATCGTACATTTTATTAAATGTAAATCTAACTTTAAAACAGACTCATTTATTTTTGTTTAATTGGGAAAATGCAAAATTTTAAAGCTTAGCTTCTGGCTAAGAGGTTACTATTTACATGAAAAGGATTTTAAAGCATTTCTCATACTATCAGAATATAGGCATCATGGGGATTCTCCTGGTTTCAGATAAAAATAAATATTGACCACAGAGAAAATAGGGCACATGGAGTAGAAGGAAACAAATGATACAGGACCAATAAAATGGAGAAATATATTGTTCCCAGTTCATAAGTAACCAGTGGCAGACATGTTAGAGGAAGCCTCTGTGTGGCACCTACATCTCCTAAAGTACAACTGATGCAAATTTGGAACTTAAACTTTGAGCCATTACAGATGGCCATGGAAATTAGAAGTCTGCTCAAAGAATAATTAAGGCCTTGATATGAAAAGGGACTTCCTGGTGTGATGAAGTGCCATGGAACATGAGCAATGCATAGAACGGAATTCAGAACAGACCAGATGACAGACTCATTTTGGCTCTAAATCAGGTAGTTTCTTAAACCAATTCAATTATCATTCTCATTTGCAGTATGTCATATGCAATTGTTTTTAAATTAACCACATAGAAGACAATATGTGGCTCTATTCCACAGTGTGGTTTGGTCACTCTGAAAGAATCCATTTTAAGGAATATTACCAAGAATGTCACTGATGAGTAAACTCCATTTGATTATTCCCCAGAAAAGAAGACAAATATCACACAAATAGCTTCCCTAAATGTTATTTAACAAGACCTATTTCTGCCTGAATTTATCGTTTGTATTGCCTTGTATTTTTTAAAAAAATTTAATTTAATAAAGTAGAAACCAACCAAAATGAAAATGGTATATACAATTTCTCAAATTTCATTAAGTTCTCATCACACAAATCACCCTGGTTTATTTCCTGCTGTTAGTGCCTCTGAGAGTTCTTCCCAAAGTAACCACACTATTTGTATTTTCTATGGTTAAATTTGGTGGGAGGAGGGAGAGGGAGATGGTTTGTCTAAAAGCTTTGTACAAAAATGTGCCCCAGCTTTAATAAACATTGGAGTTCTCACTGGGCAGTGGTCAGCTTCATTTGAAAAAGTCACCTTTTTATAACTTTTTTTTTTTGCTAATTTTGTCAGAAAATTTGATTTTCTTTCCATTTGTTAATTAGTTCAAACTTTTTGCTTAAAATATTTATTGAGCACCTACTATGGACCTCATTATTGTATTTGGTATACCATATTAGGTATGGCATTGTATTTGCTGATATGGTATAAAGAAAAATATGCCATCATTGACTAAATTCAAGGCACTTACATCTTTTGAGAGGAATAAATCTGAACACAAGGAAATTAACACAATGTTAATTTACTTCCACTCACTACTATTAAGGTTACTTTGAAAAATGGTGTTAGAGCGGAAAGCACAAAATCTAAATTTTGGTGAGAGTTGGGAAATGGCCTGATGTAAAGTTTTACACCTACATCATTCGTTCTTTCACTTCTATCCCCCGTGAATTAGCAGTGTGGACTACTTATGAGCTAGCAGTTACCCTTCTTCCTTAATCCTCAATCTTTTCTTGCAGTACTCTTGAGTATTTTTGAAAAATAGAATATGCACTTAATCAAAGGCTTTTGCTACTAAGTTTAATTAACTTGAAATACTTTTATTTTCATATTTGGCCCATGGATTTGGCAAAAATCTTCTTTCTGCATGTCATGAAATCCCAAATTTAGCTGCAGTTCTCCACCTAATTTATGGAGATGGACACAGAGGAGGATCTTTCCATCAGTCTTCATCTATACCCAGGGACTTTTCCGACACAGAGATCCAGGCCATCCTTTCTGGTGCCCCTTTTCTGTCTTTAAAGAATCCCACTGCTCTCTCGGTAGCTGCTGGTCTGCCTTCCAGTGCCTGAGTGTGCTTGTACTCAGTCTGAAATTCTCAGATTTCATGCTGTGAGACTTTCCCTTACTTAACCAAGAGAGGAAAGTTTATTTCTTTAAGCTCTAAGTTTTCATTGTTCTTTCTTTCTCTTGGATGTCTCCCAGTTTATTCCTTTACTGCCAGGCATAGGGTTATTACTAGCCTCCAATGGAGGCATTTTTCACCCCAATCTGATTTATTGTCCCTTCAATTCTTTCCACAGCACATATGATAAAACTAATAATTGCCATCAATCAGGCTCAGGCTATGTGCCAGGAATTGGCTAGTTGTTTTACAGACAATATACTTAATCCAAACGATAATCCTGCAAAGTAGGTATATTATTATCCTGCTCTAACAGTAAGGAAACTGAGACTCAGAGAGGTTAAGTAAATTTTTACAAAGTGAGCAAATAGAGAACCAAGACTGGAGGCTAGATATCTTGTCTCCAAAGGTTAGACTTTTCCTAGTCTACCATTTTGCTTTTTCTTGAGGCACAGTGCCAAGAGCTTGTTAGATATTTAACAGCTGTTTGTCAAATGACTGTATAAATAAATGCGTGGAATCTCCTATATGCTTTTTTCTATAGTGAAATGCTAAAAGTATCTATAATCGGGAACTTATAGTAGACTTGCTCACAAACCATAAACAACTAGAAAACTGAACAATATATATGATACATCTGTTTTCAGATATTGGACAATACATGACCATGTATTTGAGAAGGTAAACAAATGAGGTGAGCCCTACAATCAACGCAGCTTTCAGTCTGGAATGTGGGCCAGGGAGGGGGAACCCAAGCAAAGCCTGGCAGTTTCACTGAGTTGAGGAAACAGGGATCGGAGTTTGGGGAGGCCTAAGTGACTTGAACTGCAGGGCAGAATATCAGAGAGGAGGGAGGTAAGCCCAGAAAAAGATCCAGAAATGTGCACAGGGGTCCCCTTGAGTCTCTGGCTGAATACTATCCTGTGCATGTATAAAGTGGGACTCTCTGAGATCTGGTGAAGAACAAGTATCTGGCAAAGAATACCTACCAAGGAGGTGTAGGCCAAGCAATTCCTAGAGCTGATAAAGGGCTGGAAGTTCTGACCAGCCAGAGTGCAGAGACCTTGCTCAATATCTTGGGCGTTCTGTGGACACTCAAGAAGGTAAATACCATAGTAGCAGAGTAAAGGACAGTCTTACTCTAGACTTACCCTAACAAAGTTTAAAAACAAGATGTGAAAGCACTAAGCTGATTCACAAGCAACTTAAATGCCTGGTATAACGACCTTTCACGCTCTTTAAAGGAAGACAGCAAAATCGAGGTATTCAATAATGTCAAACTTACAATGTCTAGCATTCAATAAAAAATTCCTAGATATGTAAAGAAACAAAAAAATATCTCCTATAACTGGAATAAAAATTAATCAGTAGAAATAAACCCAAAAGTTATAGAGATGATGTAATTAGCAGAAGAGGACTCCAAAACTGCTATTATAAGTATTTCCAAGGATTTGAAGCATAATATAAACATAATGAGTCAAGAAATAAAAGATATAAAAGGAAGCAAATAGAAAGTCTAAAGATAAAAACTATAATATCTGAAATGAAATATTTACTGAGTGAACTTAACAGAACAGAAGATTAGCTATTCAAATGAAAGCACATAGAGAAAAAAATAAGAAAAAAGCACAGCCTCAATGACCTTGGGAACGTATAAAATAGTCTAGTATCTATGCAATTAGAGGCCCAGAAAGGGGGGTGATTATTTAATTATTTAAGAAATAATTGCCAATTTTTTCCCAAGGATTGCAACAAGATAAACACAAAGAAACAACACCAAGGCATATCATAACCTAATTACTGAAAATCAGCAATAAGGAGAAAATCTTAAAAGCAGCCAGAGAAAAAAAAACATTACGTATAAAAGGAAAAAAAGAATGACTACTGAATTCTCATCAGAAACAACACAAAACTGAAGACAATGGAACAACATTTTTAATGTGCTAAAAGAAAAAAAATATCAAATTAAGTTTCTATATCCAGAAAAAATATCCAAGCCAAGTGTAGTAGCTCATGCCTGCAATCCCAGCTGCTATTCAGGAGACTGAGGTGGGAGGACTGCTTGAGGCCAGGAGTTTGAGACCATCCTGGGCAGCATAGTGAGACCCTATCTCTAAAAAAACAAATAAAAATTAGCCAAGTGTGATGGTACACACCTGTAGTCCCAGCTACTTGGGAGGCTGAGGCAGGAGAATTGCTTGAGCTAGGAGTTTGAGGTTGCAGTCAGCTATGATCACACCACTGCTCTTCAGCCTAAGCAACAGAGTGAGACACTGTTTCAAAAAAAAAAAAAATCCTTCCTTTCCTTTTACTTGATACATCCCGTTAGGCTATCAACAAAAAATTAGAAGATGTGAAAAAGAAAATACAGCCTGAAGAGAAAAAGCAAACTTCAGAATCAGAGTCAGGTATGGCACAGGTTTGGGAATTATCAAACCAGATATTTAAAGTAATTATGATTAAATGCTAAAGGCTCTAATGGAAAAAGGGCAACATGCACAAATGGAAGGCAAAATAAAGACATTTCCAAATAAGCAAAAGGTGAGAGAATACAGCACCCACAGCCCTACACTGTAAGAAATGGTAGAGAAAGTTCTTCAGTCTGAAGGCAAATGACACCAGATGGAAACTGGGATCCACAAAAGGAAAGAAGATTATTGGAAGTGATCAGTACATGGATAAGTATAAAATACTTTTTTTCTAATTTTAAAAAGTATCTTTAAGGGCAAATAAATTCTTTAACTGAAAAATAGTAACAATGTATCGCATAATTAACAACATATACAGAGGTGAAATGTATAATGAATATCACAAACAGCAAGGGAGAAATTAAAATATACTGTTGTAAGCTTCGTAAATTGTATGTAAAGTGCTATATTATATGAACGTAGACTATGTTAAGTTAAAGATGCATACTGTAAATCCTGAAGCAATCACTAACTAAATAAAACGAAATGTTAATAAACCCATAGAAAAGATAAAATGTAACACCAGATGCTGTGAAATTAATCCAAAAGAAATCAAGAAAAGTAGATAAAAGAGACAAAAAAAAAAAAAGAAAAGAAAACAGGTGGGACAAATAGAAAATTAATAATATGATAGACTTAAGTACAACTATATTAGTAAGTACTTCAAATTCCAATGGCAAAAATCTATCCATACTTATAAGGCAAATAACCTAACTGAAATTGCTAACACATTTCATAAAACTATATATTCACTAAATGTCAATGATGGAGAGCTTGTGTCCAAGTCTAAATTGATTTAAGCTGGGGGTGGTGCCCACAAATCCACCAAATTCTTCTCATTTTCCAAGGCTAGTTCTGGATGGTGCTACCGCTACCAAGCCACACTAGGATTTAGGGGGGCTAACAGGGATGGGAAATAACATCAGGGGAACTTTGGGTCTCTCCATCAGAGTGCTGGCCAAGGGCAAGGGAATATACATAAATGTTAACTATAGAATAAATGATCCATTACAAAAAAAAAAAAAGACCAAAGCAACTATATCCATGTTCTTTCTTGTACTCTGGGTACATGTGTGTAATGTATAAAAATTTCTTTCTTTTTTTCTTTCTCTTACTCTTCATTTTTGTATGAAGAGTGTTGGTGGTAGTTGCCTTTTTTCTTTAGTTTTTTAGGTTACAGAATATCCAGGGAGAATTGTGACTCACAGATATGGTGGCTAATGGGGCTTTATGCCTCCCAGTTTTCAAAAAAGATGAGAGGATCTTTGTATGCAGAAGAGGTACATCACGTTATGGAGGGGCATGATTCTACTATTCATGAAAGTCAAGTGTGGCTAAAAGGGTGAGCAAGAATCTGGGTGGCCAAAGGCAGGGGGTGGGGGGGTTGGTGGCTAAGCTGATCATTTGCCTCTGCTGCCAGCTCCCTTCCAAGTTTTCCATGTTCTGGTTTGCATCGCAGGGAGCTAGACTTCTACAAAGGAGACTTCCCGAAGGCCCTTGATGGCAGCTTCCCTTCCTATTTACCCAGTGGGAGGTAATAGCAGCAGATTGCAAAGCAAGGCTGGAACTGGGGGAGGCAGACAGGCAGAGAGGAAGGTCATTGCTTCTCTCTTTCTGGTCTTGCTGTTGCCTCTGGCAGAAGTGGGTGGCTATGTACTGGGGACGCCTCCAGTGGGTCTAGCAGCACTGGATCTGGTGGGTGATTGCTAGTGACTGCCAGAGGTCATGGGCTTCCGCGGTGTCAGAAGGGCAGTTGTGGCTACAGCAGCAGAGGCGGGAGCTGCTGCTGGCTCACTCCGCAGCAGCAGAGCTGGCAGTGAACGTTCCTCAGCTCTGCTAACACCACCTCCTTCCCGCTGTGCCTCCAGCCCTGCGGCTGGTAGCAGCTCCCTGAAGTTATTAATCTCTGGGATTGTTTACCATTCCCTTTTGGCTTCCTTTGCCTACACATGCGTTGGGAACCAGGTTCCTGTATTAAATCTCCTCCCACCCCACCCCTGTTTGAAATAACTATCGTAGTTTTGGTTTTCTTGATATGAGACCTTGACTGATAATAGGGGACATGAGAGATTTAAGCAAATTTAAGGTTCCTTCTTCTAAAGCGTTTCCTAATAGATGCACAGTAGGATAGACCAGCTGGTGAGGAATTTAGCACACCCTTGTCTCTTTAGCCATGCCGAGTCCAGCTACCCAACTCCCAGGTGTTTGAGTGCGTTCAAGGAAATAGCACATGCCTATTGTGCGAAATGTTAAAGCTGGGACACGTGCATTAGGATTGAGGGGTTTACATGACCTTAAATGTCCCTTCTAGTTCTAGTATTTTTGAACATTGGTTTCTACCCTATGGATCAGGGATGTTATAGAATTTTTTTTTTTTTTGTAAGGAATTCAAAAGTCCATATGGGCACAAGAATTTGTATACTGAAAAAAAAAATCTAGTTTCTGAAAGTATTATTGTTTTTTTAAAAATAAGTATATAGAGATAGTTTTAGAATTAGTGAAATACAAATTAATTTATGTATTAATGAACACACAGCTGTTTTTGGTAACTGCGATTTTAAAAATCCACTTAAAACACTATTTTTTCTTATTGTGACTGACTTTCAAATATGGCACAGTTTCAAATTCAAGTGACTCAATTTCAAAGTTCCAAAGCCTGCAGTGTTTAGAGGATAATTTTCTGGGACTGGTCTTTGATTAACAAGATTTTACTTATTTAAACTATCTTATTACTAAGTAAGTCAGATTTAATATGCTTAGGTCTTTTGGGAATTCCATAACAAATGGGCTTTTGTTGGCGAGATAATTAATTTTATGAACATGTGTAGTTTTTGTTTCCTCTTCAAAAGGAAATTTTAATTCTATCTTAAGAATCCAGGGAGAAAACTTTAAGAACAGTGAAATATGTGAAGAGTGAAATAGTGAAATATGACTCTAAGATGAGCTTAAGATATACTCCCCGTTTTTTTTTCAACTGTCAATACAAATGCTGCTGTTTTATGATGTTAGATTAACTAACATGATTCTTTCTGTCACAAAAATTACCAGTGACAATGCATTGTGATAGAAAAAAGGGAAACTAATGCTTATTGGTGACCTACTAAGAGTAAGATGCTGAACCAGGTTATATACATGTAATCTTACAGAAGCCCCCAAAATGCAATAATTTGGCCAGGGATAGTTAATCGCTAGCAGAGGCAGGATTTAAGTAGATGTTTGGGTAAGAGCTAGATTGGACACCAAATGCCTGGGTTTGAATCCTAGCTCCTCCAATAATTATCTGTGTGACCTTTGTGTAGTCACCATCTCTAGCCTCAGTTTACTTATCTGTAAAATAGGAATAGTGACACTGTCTCTGTCATAAGGTCATCTTAAAATTAAAGGTGATAATGCACATATTATGCATAGCACAGTGCCTAGCACATACTAACTTCTCTAAATGTTAGCTCTTCATATTTTTACAATACTCCCATTTTCCTTGATATGAGAATTAGTAAAGTTGATGTTTAAATCTATCACTAATAACTAAAGTTGTACAACTTTCAAAAAGTCACTTCAACCTCTGAACTTCAGCTTTTTCTTTTGTAAAATAGAGATAATAATTTTTAATTCTTTATCAGCTGCTTTTGCAGGTTGTTATAAAAGAATTAATGAGCTTAAGAAGGCAAAAAAATGCTTTGTGCACAAACGTTGATACGTATGTATATGTGTATATATCTATATTTCTTGAAAGCTTCACCTTCCTTAGAGTTTATCTGTTTTGATTAAGGTGTTGCCTCGTTTAAAGTTTTGATTTATTTAGATGTCTTCTTGCATAATTTTAAGTGTCTCCAGGAAAGGGTGTGCAGATTCTGTTTGAAATTCATTGCCGGTTTCCATATTTCCTCCCTTTCCCAGAGAAAGGCTCAATTTAGTAGTCGAGCAAACTGGACACTTTCTCACCATTTGTTTCTCCAGAGAAAGGAAGGGACAGCAACTTGGAGTCTGGAGCTGACGCAGAGGATGTTTCTTGGTATCTTCAACTTGAACTTGTCGCATTTGACAGGAGCAGCTGATTTATGCTGCCAGAACAGTTCTTTTAGTAAGAAGCCCCCTGTCATCAGACGCTGCATTTCATTTAGTGATTTTCCAGACACCTCAAATCCTTTATGGAAAGACATAGATCATGGACAGAAATATAAAGAGATAAAAATAGCAACTTTCCTTTCAATTAAGTACAACAGTTTATTCAGGATGGCCAGAATGAATTGAATCTGTGGAAGTTACCCCACTATATTATCTTTTAAGTGATTAATATAAAGCCAGAGGATATGTTCCCCTTACAAAGGCATGTCTGCATAACCTGTTAATTTTAGAATTCTGCCGCTTCTCTTAAATCTCTTGTTTTTTTCTCCACTCTCTGGGTTTGGTCCTCATCCTTGCTCATCTTGGCTATTGCCACAGTCTCCTAAATACACCATCTCCAACCGTCTAGCCCCTTCACAATCCAGTGACCACCTTACTGCCAGAGCGACACTTTGTAGATACCTATCTGAGCATGTTACTCTCTTTCAATTCTCCCCATTACCTGTGGCCCCAAATTGCACATGTTTTGCATGACAGTGCTCACAAGAACTGTTAGCTCCCTACATCCCTTCATTGCTTAGCTTGGCACTTAAAACTTTCACAGTCTTGCTCCATCTGCTCTTGCTTTTTTATTTTCTTCCACCCTCTTTCAGCTTTACAAATTCTCAGCCATCCTGGACATCTTGGTGTTCCCCAAGGGTGGTTTAAGCTTCCGTATTTCCATGCCGTTTTTCATTTTTTCCCCCTCTCTTCCCTGCCTGGCAAATTTGTATTCATTGTTTATTTATTTATTTATTTGTTTGTTTGTTTTTCAGCTCATTATGGGGGTACAAAAGATCAGGCTATATACATTGCCCATGCCTCCCCATCCCCCCGAGTCTGAGCTTCAATTGTGTCCATTCCCTAGACAGTGCACATCGCACTCATCATGTAGGTTTTAGAATCAGATACCTTGTGATGTGTTCCTTCTGAAGACTGACTTAGTTGCCTGTCCCTGACACTCGCCTTCCCCACCCACAGGCTTATTGCCTCTACCTCTGTGCTTCCATAGCAGCTGGTACTCACACATCTCTGAGCACACTGGACTACTAGCCTGCAGGGTTTGTGCACGTGTCTGCCTTTCTCAGTAGACTGTGAGCTCCTTAAGGTTAGAGACTGCCTATCTTATTTTATTTTTTGAGTCATTAATGCCAACTATAGTGCCTGGCACAGAGTGTTAGTAGACCGTAATGACCCAACATTAAACTATGGATTCGTATACACCCATGTAGGGATGAGTTCAGTGTCATTATTTACTAGTTATGTAATCTTAGGAAAGTCATCTAATTCCTCTTGATTTTAGCTATTTCATTTGTAAAATGCAGATAATAACAGAATACATATCTCATAAGGATGTTGTAAAAATTAAATAAGTTAATATGTGTAAATCTTTTAAAACAGTGTCTGGCACAGCAACCCTGTACTCTAATATTCACTATTATTTGTGATTATTATTATTGCTACCTCTAATAATTGCTGGGAAGATGATACAAGACTGCTCACGCATGCGAAGTGTTTAGCTGGTAACTGGTATGGAGTACATGTTCAATGCAGATTTCATGTCTTCATCATTATTACTTTTATTTTTAAAAAATTGTTGAAGAGATAATTCTCCTGTTTTCTTATCTGTTGCCTATTACACACCATCCCTAGAAGTTACTCTAGCTTCAAAATTCAGTATGTACAAATTTATCTCACGATATTCCCCTAAAACCAGCTTATGTGGAAATCCTCGGCAGAGAAGCCACGTAAATATTGCCTTCCTCCCTCTCTCCTTTTCTTCCTCCCTTCCTGCCTGCTTCCCTTTCTGCCTTTCTTCCTAATATTCCTTTTCTGTCTCCTTTCTCTTGGTGTTCTGGGCTGTAATCCCTGAAATGACTTTGACATGATTTTCCACTGATTCCCATGACATCTTTGGAAGTGTCTGGGATGCATATATTTCTGTGTCCTTTCATATTGCCCCTTCTTTACTGAGTTTCATCTGTCACCTGGATCATTTCCTATTGTTCTGCAGCCTCTTCAGGTCAGGGACTCAACATCACTGCAGTGCAAGACACATAGTCAATAAAGGGTCAAGACCTTAACTGCCTACAGGGGCTCATAGGGACATAAATGAGTGAGGCCAACCAGAGAGTGATGTCCCCTGACATATGGGAGAGATCGTGTCTCCCCTACAAGGAGGAGCAGCTATATAGGAAAGTGCTGGTTCATTGCTGCCACGTGGGAATGCTGGTGTCGCTGGACCTTCTGATATTTTAGGAGAAATTTATAATCTGGACATGAAATCTACTGATATATAAATGATGTCAGCCAGTTCCAATAAACAACCCCTACTGTGTGGGCAAAACAAGCCTGCTAGGTCAGATTTGGCACACAGGCAGAAAGGTTAAGATATTTAAGAAAGTGCTTAAGAAATGTTTATGAGAACAAATGCATCCAGAACTCATTTCCTATCTTTGCTCAATCTCTTTCTGCCTCCTGGATTTTTCTCTCTTACTTAGGCCCACCTTCAAAGTCCTCTGTTGGTTTCACTTCTTTCCTGCCTTTCATACCGGCTGAGAACCTACTCTATGCTGAGTACTGAAGGTGAATTGATAATAAGGAAATGTTATCGCCCAAATAGTTGATGAGGTAACAGAAAAAAACAGGTAGTTTATGGTAGTGACAAATAGAAATAACAGTCCTCCAGCTATTTAGAAAAATCTAGTCTTCTCTTTGGTCACCATTGCACTTGGAGGATAACTGTAAATTAACTTGTATGTTAATAATCGAAGTATAAGTATTTCACATTTACTAGTGTCTAACTAGATTGTGGGTTCCTCAGTGGTAAGGAACTGGTAACAAATATGATTTATACAGGATTCCTATAGATCAGTGCATAACAAGGTATATAAATGTCAACGAAAGATTGCCTACAAGTCAGTTAGGACTGACAATTGGTTAGTTATTAGATTTAGTTAGGAAGGGAATCATATTAATGTAAAATTGATAAAACAATCTTTCAGTGTAGGGCTAAGGCCTTTGCTTTGCCCATGGATCCACTGATTGGAATGCCCAGTTGACTCTCTCTCTCTTTCAACTCTTTCTTCTTTTAATTTTTTAAATTTTATTTTATTGTGGCAAGAACACTTAACATGAGATCTACCTTTTTGGCAAAATTTTAAATGTACAAAACAGTATTGCTATTTATAGGTAATTGCTAATTATGTTGTACAGCAGATCTAAACCTTTTTATCTTGCATAATTGATACTTTATGCTCATTGATTAGCAAATCCCCATTTCCCACTTCTCCCAGCCCCTGGCTACCACCTTTCCACTCTCTGGTTCTGTAAGTCTGCCTATCTTAGACACCTCAGGTAGGTGGAGTCATTCAGTCTTTGTCTTTCTGTGACCGGCTCATTTCACTTAGCTTAATATCTTCAAGGTTCATCTATGTTGTTGCAAATGATTTCCTTCTTTTTAAAAGGCTGAATGCCTTTAAAATTTAAAAAATGACTCTCTTGAATGGTTGTACTCATAAGCTCTACAATTTTAAGTTTCTTTAAAGTGAAACAAGATATAAAAGACTTGCAAGAAATCTGAATGCATAGGTTTCCTAGATTTTTATAATTTTCCTCCAGTCTTTTACAAAGATCCTGCTCACAACTAATTTGACAATAGTGTCTTTTACCAAGCTGATCTTAAATAGTTCCACTGATACAGTTATATCAACTGTATTTTCATATAAATAACAAATCTCTTTACAAAAACTCATATTAGCTAACATGATATTTAATTAAATTTTGTAATTACATTCAGAAATACAGACAAGGAGTATGAGAACAAATGCGACTGACTTTTGATCAGCATATCACTGATCTACTGGGAGATAAGTTCCTGGCATGCTAGAGACCATCCCAGCAGCACTGGACATCCTCCATTCCATAGGCACGACTCTATCTCTTTTACAAAAGGAATGGAATCTTTGGTGAGTCTATCTGATCAGTTAGGTGAAGGTTCAGTTAAGAGAGTATTTACCCTACTATTGATTGGATTCAGGTAGCATTTGTTGGGTTCTTTACAATAATAATAATAATTTCTCACTCATGTATATGTTCAGTGGAGTTTCCAAGATGAATTTACTTATATGATCATACTGTTAATTGGATCCTTATGAACAAGACTTTTTTCTCTTTTGACAGATGAGGAATAAAATTTTCAGACAGGTTGAGGTGACTTCCCTAAGATCACATAACTTGAAAATAACAGAGTGGAATCTAGAAAGTTGTTTCAGTCTGACCCAAAGTCCAGGGCTCTTTCTGCTCTCTCAGAGCTACTTCTCTAAACCTGGCAGCTGGCTTAATGAACTCCAAAGACCCTTTCAGCTTTAATATGCTCCAATTCTGTGATATATTAGCAATATCCTGTATACATCATCCATTCTCTTGCTAGGAGCTAGCTACCCCTTTATAGCACTGTGGCCACTGGCAAGACATGGAAGGGAGGAGATTAAGTAGAGGGTCCAATTAGCTTCAGATTGGTTGGGTAAATGTTTCACATCTTTGGGTTTGTTCTTCTCTCCTGTGATGAATGGCTCTTGCCTCTTTTTGACAGATTGATCTTGAGTGCTGGGCATTTTTCTCTTACCACATTAGCTGCCAGTTTTCCAGGCCATTCCCCTGGGGCTGAGATGAGGTGAGAGGTAAGTTGTTTGTAAGTATGACTTGACTGAGCAATGCAACCAGGCTGAACGCTCAGAAAGCCCTTCTGTGCTTGGAGTCCGCTTTCATGTCTTGGAAATCCTGATTTATTTCAGGACAGGGAAAATCTGAGCCGGCTTGCAGAGTGGAAATTAAAATCTTAAAACTATGTATGAAAATCGAATATTCCAAATGGCCTGGTTTAAACATCACCCTGCATCGTTGATCAAATGTAAAAGTTCTTGAAATGAAACGGGGATTTATGACTAGGTATAGGACTGGAGAAAGGCTTGACGAATATTTATGGGTAACTTCAAGGAATTCCACTGAATGTACTTTAGTCTGCTTTTGTACCCACAAGTTTCTGCTTTGGAGATTTCAAGCCTGCAAATACTTATGAGTTGAACAATATTTTGGTTTGGCTGTATTCTGTTAACTTCTGAATTTTGTAAGGGGGGGCAGGAGAGAGACTATATGTATTTATTTGGACACATTTATCACACTGCATATGTGTTTGCATATTTTTTTTCCTTTAGATTTATGTCTGTTGATTTTCTCGAGGACACAAACTTTGCTTTAATTATATCTGTCCCCCCAGACCTCATATAGTCTCTGGAGAATAGGAGGCCGCCATACATGAATGCTCTACTGATTCGTATTGTTTAGTTATCTTTTGTTGAGAACCTCCTTATGCTGGGATCTGAGCTAGCTGCTGAGGGAAGTACAGAGACAAGTGCAGAGAGTGGAAATTTTCAATGAACTTTTCTTTAAAACTTAATGGAATACAATTTAAAAATGCAAAGCATAAAAATAGCCAGTCTTAAAAATGAATTTGTTTTTGTAACCTTCAGTCAACGTCCCTACAGGTCAAAGAGTGTTGATCATCTCATATATGTGTCTCGGTTATATGAGGATGAGATAGGGAAGCCAATCTGAGTTTTAGTCTTCTTTTGCCTGGTGAGGGATGAGATACACACATACAACCTTGGCTGTTGGACGGGTTGGTGACAGTGGTGTAAGTATCACCAACAAATTCAAAGCTTCGGTTTTAGGTACTCCCACATAAATTATTGCATTTAATCCCTCAAAAGTTCTGTAGGATTGGAATTATTACTTATATTGCTTAAAATACTGTTTCTCTTCCTAGAAGACTTTTCTTCTATATTCAGCGTATTAAACACTTTTTATCTTTCTGGTGCTAGCTCCAGGGACAACCCGTTCTGTGATGCCTTCTCCTTGAACTCCAGGCGGGTCCTTCCTTCCTGCTTCTGTAAGACTTTGCAGAATAAAGTCTTTCCTGCATGCTGGACTGTGAGCTCCTCAACACAGCTTCCCAGGTCACAAGAAATAGCACATCTTCCCATCCAGGCACTCAGGCTGGAGTGCTAGGGTCTTTTCTTGCCACCTTCTCTACCTTTCCACTCCACACCCAATGAATCATTAAGTTCTTTGCATTTTATCCCTACATATCCTGAGGAGCCTCCAACTCTTCTCTTCTCCACTGCAGTCTTTTAGGTCATGTCAATCTGGTGTCTCCTTAGACTACAAAGACAGCCTTCTGGCTGGTCCCACTGCTTCTACTCTTATGGGTCATGTCTTTCCCCTGCTTAAGACTCTTCCATAAATTCCCACTGCAGCTACCATAAAGTCCACAGACCCTAACACCACCCTCAGGACCCTGCTTTGTGTTCTGGCTCCTTCCTGTCTCTCCAGCCCCATCGTGTACACTTGTCACTGTTCTCCAAATACTTGAGCATCTTCTTTGTTCACTGCATTTCTACTTTATGTTGTTCCTTCTGCCTGGAATGTTCTATTACTCTTCACCTGGCTAGCTCCTGCTCAATCTTCAGATTGGAGCTCAAATGCCGCATTCACAGAGTGGGCTTTACTGAGCCCCTGAGAGCCTCTTCAGAGGATTCTATTCTTTTTCTTTATAGTATCTACCAAAATATGTATTTATTTATATTTGCCAAAAGTCTGTCTTCTACACTGATGCATAGGTTTCTTTTCCTCCCACTACTATATATATCCAGTACTAAGTTAGTGCCTTTGAGTAACTTAGAACTGGAGGCATTTACTAAATATTTATAAAAGTTTAAATAAATAAATGAATAAATAAAAGCTACATTTTTCAAATATGACTATCACACCAGTACTACTGAATGGGCCCTTTATTTTTGTTTAGTGTGTTTTTGCCTAGTAAAAGTAATCAAAATATGTATTTGTTTTTTATTCCTCCCTGTAGATGGACCATTTCTGTTTCCATAGGTTGTAAATTTCCTTTGATTCCCACCTTTCCGTAACACTTCCCTATTAGCATCTGGAAGGTGCTAATTGCCCCATTTATGAAAACCTGAACTGCTCCATCTGAAAACGCCCTACCTGCTGCCCCCATGCCTGTACGTGGTCCATCCCTGCACTCTCCAGCCCCCCACCCCCCAGTGAGGACTTCACTTTGGCGAGGCCTGTTCAGCAAGCCATCACAGCCCCATTTAATATATGAGGAAACTGAGGCAAGGATGGAGTGAGGTGACTTGGCTGAACTAGCACGAAGTCCCCTGTGCTACCTGCCAAAGAAGATGGACGGAACAGTCAAGGAAAGTAGGGGAGGATTCACACTACATGCTGGCCCAGGCTGGCAGCGAGGCTCATTGCAGGTAACCACACTTAACATCCTGCACTTGGTTTGAATGCCCTGGTGATCTGAAAGGAAAGGCTGAATATAGCCAGCTCACTGCCAAAACCCAAATTCTCACTCAGAATATTTCCCAAACAACATTTTCATTTGAAAGAAACCGAGCCAAATAAACACACACACACACACACACACACACACAGTCTCTCTCTATTTTCTTCTCATGTATTTCCCTGCTTGGGACATTTTTTGTTTTATTTTTTCCCCTTTCATGTTCCTGACCACCTCTGACATGGTTTTTATTTTGAGGAAATTTAAAAATAATTTCCCTGTACTCATTCATCTTGCCATGCTGAAGTAAAGTGAATTGCCACATTTTCCGGCTAGCTTTAATGTAGCAGAAACAATCAGAGGTGTTGCTGTGACTTTAGGTGCTGGATGAGAGGGCAGAGTTGGGGCAGGTGGACTTGGCCAATAAGATACGGCCGGGAAACAGGAAACTTGAGAGCAATTTCCCAGAGCTGCCCTCTGCTGGAGCCGCCGTGCTCTCCTGGGAAACGCAGCCAGGACTCTGAGCTGAATTTCTTCCTGGGCTTGAGATGTTACTCCCGTGTTGGACCTTCTTGCTCCCTGCTCCAAGGCTCCCTTTGCCCACACAGAGGCGGCTGTCACTGTGGCTCCTTTCTGCTTCTTGCCCCAGATGCTACTGTGCTCTTTCTGCTGAGATCACTGGCTAGGCTTGTGGCAAAAACAACATTAAGTTTGAAGAGGTGTGTCCCCCCACCCCCACCATTATTTGCTCACTTTTGGAGGTGATCTGAAAAAAATGTCCCTCCAAAGACAGACAAAACATCCGTCAAAGGTCCTAAGGAATATGAGATCGTTTATTCCAACTTGTTTTCTGTTTATTTCATTGTTCCAAGCATGATTGCATCCATTCCTCCTGCAACTTGAGTTCCAGTCCACCTTCCTGAAGGCCAGATCTGAGAATGTCATTCAGGCTACTTCTGTGGCTTCCCTCGGGGCCTTTCCTTATTGCTGATTCCTTGCCCTTGAATGGCCTTCCCCAGGGTTTCCTGTCACTACCTATCCCTCTAGGCTCAATTCTAATTCTACCTCCTCCACCGTGCAGCCTTCTCTGAGGACATCATACCTGAGAGCCCATGCTCTAGAACTGGGATTGTCTGGGTTTGAATCCCAAGTTATTCACTTGCTAGTTGTGCAACTTAGAGCTATTTGCTTAGTCTTTGTCTTAGCTGCCATATCTGTAAAGTGGGAATAATATTAGTATCTATTTCATATGACTGAAGAATACTTAGTGAGTTAAAATGTGAAGTAGTTAGAATAGTGAAGTACTCAATATTATCTTCTCTATAAGCTGATTTTGACTTCCATAATAATTCTTAGAGCCTCCATGCATTCCTTAAATAAATATTTTTCAAATTTACATGTGCTAGGCGCACTGCTAAGCATTGAAAAGAAGATAATCGCAGCCTCACACGCTGTGTTTATTTACAGTATTGTATATTTCACTCCTATCCCTGCTCTCAGGCTGTAAAGTCTATGAAGGTAGAAACTTGTGAAGTCTTCTCATAATAGTTACTCAGTGAATGTACTCTGGGTTGAGTTAAATTTTTCTATGAATTAAAGATCTACCATAGAGATGGGCACTGAAGGATCCATATCTTACCATCTGATCACCCCTGATCTCAGAGGAGATATGTATCTATGTGATGCCATTACCTACTTGTGATATCACATGAAACTCACAGTTTACATAAGAGGATAGTGTAACACCACCAGCACCATTGCCATAGCTATCACTATCACCGTCACCACCATCATTACAACTATCACCCCAACCATCACCATCGTATACACTGTTACCACCATCTTTATCACCACCACCATGACCACCACTACCACTATCACCTCCACCACCATTATTATCATGAACATGTATATAATGATTATAACAGCACTGACAAAAAAGTTAATAGGTACTGTTGATTTTCATTTGACTGATGAGAGAAGTGAGTTTCAAATGCAATACAGTTTTTAATTTACATATTTTTTCCATTTTATTTTATTTTTAATTTTATTTTTGAGACAGGGTCTTGCTCTGCCACCCAAGCCTGAGTGCAATGGTGTGGTCATAGCTTGCTGCAGCCTTGAACTTCTGGGCTCAAGTGATCCTCCCACCTCCGCCTCCCAAGTAGCTGGGACTACAGGCACACACCACACACCACCACACTCAGCTAATTTTTCTTATTTTTTGTAGAGATGGGGTCTCGCTATGTTTCCCAGGCTGGTCTCAAACTTCTGGCCTCAAGTGATCCTCCCGCCTTGGCCTCCCAAAGTGCTGGGATTACAGGCATGAGCCACCATGCCCAGCCTATTTTTTTTCCATTTTAGATATAAAATAATATCAATGATTTTGCAGAGTATATTCTGTTTTCTCCTCCAGATCTGCTTTTCATGATTCTCCTTACCTGTCCTGTGCCCCAAGAGGCTGGCTTCAACAGACAGCGTCATCTGGGCTTCTTTATCCTGGAGTGTTCAGTGGGTTCAGCCAATGGAAGGTGCTAGTGGGAGACTGGAAGAATGGAGGAGAGAAAGGTTAGAGTATTTTATCCAATCCCATACTACAATATTGTAGTGGTCGTCCTTCCTATGGGACAGATTTCACCTACAGTTCTCTCCTGGTTCCAGAAACTGCTCTCTCCTCTTTCTTCTTCTGACCTGGGAGCAGGAACAGCTCCAGACTGTTGCTAGGGCCCAGGTATTTTACTATCTCTTGTTGCTTGCCGTAACCCTGCAGCACCTCTGAGCATAGTCCAATAATTAAACACTTTTTCAATTATTCCTTTGAGTATGCCACCTGTTTTGTGCCTGGACCCTGAGTGATACAATATAATACATAATATACAACATAATATGTAACACAAAGTATATTACATAATATAACTCCTAAAAAAAGGGAGGAAGAAGGGAAAGAAGGAGGGAAGAAAGGAAGGAAGCAAAGATAGAAAGAAATAAAGAAAGCCAGATTTCTACCACCAAAACAAAATCAGTATTATCATTTTAGTATATTTACTTTCAGCTTTTTTTCTATGTAGTTTTTATATACTTGTTACTGTAATGAATATGTATTTATGCTTCCTATTTTTTTCACTTTATTAAGTAGTTCAATCATTTTTTTAATGTTACTTGGTCTTTATAACCATTATTTTTAATGACTGGATAATATACTGCTGAGGGTTCTTTAATTTTTTTTAAATAATGAATGATGCTTTTTCTATATTTTAGTTGTACTTATGCCAGATTTCCTAAAGTATGATTTTTAAGTCAAAGGCAATGAATATGTTTTTACCCTCAATCTTATTCCCAAATTTCAAATCAAGAATTTCTATTTTAGAAGATAATATCACTGTCATTCTTTAAAGGGGAGATTTAAAACATTTATGGTTATTTTCATAAGTGTTTTGTTCCATATGGCCTTTGCTTTCTATTTATTTTTTTCCTGCTATTTTCTTCATCTTTTTTTTTTTTTATTTCAGCTTATTATGGGGGTACAAAAGTTCAGGTTATATAAATTGCCCATGTACCACCCCCGCCCCCAGTAAGAGCTTCAAGCATGTCCATTCCCCAGACAGTGCGCATTGCACTCATCATGTAGTTATACTCCCATCCCCTCCTCCCACCCCCATCTCCCCGAGTCAGCACATTCTAGCATGACCATTCCCCAGACAGTACGCAACCCACTCATCATGTAGGTATATACCCATCCCCTTCCCCCACCTCCCCACCTCAGTCTGATACCCAATTGGTGTCATTCCCAAATGTGCATTTAGGTGATGATCAGGGAAACCAATTTGCTGGTGAGTACATGTGGTGCTTGTTTTTCCATTCTTGGGATACTTCATTTAATAGAATGGGTCCCAACTCTCTCCAGTAGAACAAAAGGGATTCTATATCACCATTATTTCTTATAGCTGAGTAATACTCCATGGTACACCTATGCCACAATTTACTAATCAGTGCTAAGCTTGCTTTTATGATTAAGGTGGACATTATTATTTTTTAGTCCAGTAGTGGCTTTCTTAAAGTTTTTCATAGTCTAAATGTATATTTAACTAACACTCAAAAGTAAAAGCAAACTCAAGTTTTGATATTTTGTGTGCCGTGGGTTTTGGGGGCATTAATTTTGATTTTTTTTTTTTTTTTTTTTTTTGAGACAGAGTCTCACTCTGTTGCCCAGGCTAGAGTGAATGCCGTGGCATCAGCCTAGCTCATGGCAACCTCAAACTCCTAGACTCAAGCAATCCTTCTGCCTGTCCCAAGTAGCTGGGACTACAGGCATGTGACACCATGCCCGGCTAATTTTTTGTATATATATTTTTAGTTGGCCAGATAATTTCTTTCTATTTTTGGTAGAGATGGCGGGTCTCACTCTTGCTCAGGCTGGTCTTGAACTCCTGACCTCAAGCGATCCACCCGCCTCAGCCTCCCAGAGTGCTAGGATTACAGGCGTGAGCCACCGCGCCCGGCTAATTTTGATTTTTTAAAAAATAGGGCATGACAAGCTTCTTTATCTTTCTGACTGAGTGTTTTGGTATCCTCTTAGATTTTGCTCTGGAAGCAGGTACTTCACTCACTTCACCCTCTTGGCCCTGAGGCATGTGCCCTATCCACATTGGCACCGCCAGTCCTTAGCGTGGGTGCAACACCTCGAAGGCGTATGGTGCATCCTGACTGCTTGCTGGAGTGATTTATTACACTATGTCTTACATATGGAGTGTTCTGGAAGAGGGACTCCCTAGCTGACTGGCATGAATCATTTCGCTGTCCATAGAAACAGACTTTCCCATGCTCTCCACTGCCCACTGTCTGGGTAAATGAAGCATTTCTGAGGTGATGGCTTTTGTAAATGTGCCTTTGAGCCCTCTGTTTGATTATCCATTTCATTATGATTGCCTTCTCTTACACAAATACTATCTAAATATTATGACAAGAAATAAAAACAAAACAAAAATACTGGAAGATGAAAAACGCAAACCAACTATCCATTCTTCTCTCCCCAGGATTAAGCATTGAGCAAAAGTATAAAACAATTACGATTTTGCTTAATTGACTGCAGCTGTGCAAATAGACCAACACACTGGGAGACTGATGTTCCCTCCCCCCGCCGTGAACGTCTTATGAACATCTTGATAACTGAGTTTGCTTCACTTTTGCCCAAGGCAAGGTGTGGGTAGGAAGAATAAAACCAGGTTCACCGGATGAGAAGGGAAGGGATATATCCTTTTGTAAGTGTCAAATGGAACTTGAATCACAGGATTTGATTCTTTTGTGGTTCCAATCTCCAGAAGTCCCTTCACAAGAAGGCAAGTTCATCTGGTGTCAAAATAGGCTGGTGGAGGGCAGAACAACAGTCTGCCTTTCCAGGCTCCATTTTCCATGTAGAGGAAGGGGATTTTTTTGTCAGTTTGTGTCAGTTGTTTTAAATTTACTGTGATTTCATTTTATCCTTGGAAGGATGTGTGCTTATCTTCATTTTATAGATGGGTAGGGGTTAATGTTTGGAAGTTAACTTCTCTGACTAGTGGTGGGGATTTGGACTTCCATGGCTTGATCCTGAACTCCATGGTCTCTTATGATATCAAGCTCCATAACCAATATATCTTCAGGGCTCCTTGGGTTCCAGCTTCTACCTTTCCCCTTCACTTCCATCTCCTGCCTACATACTTTCTAAACCTCCAACAGCCCTCTCCATTCTCCTGCTCTCATTGCCCCATCTCATATCCTTGTTATCTGCCTCTCTCTCAGCAGAGGTTTCCCTTCACGTTTGAGATTCTTCCTTAAAGCCATGAAGGTTTAAGGCTGAAAGAAGCTACCAGAAAAGACCCTCACAAAGGCAGGAGCTAATGAACGTTGTAGGGTTTTGTAAAATCTCTACCACTTCAGAAGAACACTTGGTACATAAGAAGGTGCCAAATAAATGTGTGTTAAATATAGTTTAAAAATACACACAAGGACCTTTCCTTTTAAAAATTTTTATTGAATAAATTATTATGTTAATATTATAAAGTTTTATTATAACTTTTGTTAGTGATTTCTCAGATCCCAGTGCGATATAGTACACTTAAGATTTCCTAGTTGTATTTTAGTAACAGAATCTCAGGTCTTCAACTGCTATACTGTTTATTTTAAAAATACAAGAAAAGTATATAAGGTGAATAAAGAAAACTTTAAAAAAAGGATTGGCTCAAAATAAGCTGAGAAGTCTAAAGCATCAAAATGTATCTAGTCTGTATCAGGCACTTAGCACTGTGTAAGGTCAAGGCACAAGGAACAGAGGTCAAAGCTCTGAATTTGGAATCACAAATCCTGGTTTTACGTGAAACTCCAATCAGCTCTTTGACCTTGTACAAATCCCTTACCCTCTCTGAGCCTAAGTGTTCTCTTATTTTAAAATGCAGTGATCAAGACATCTGATAAATAATCTTAGGTCTTTTTGAACTCTAAAACCTCTGATAGTGAGTACTTATAATTAGGGAGAATTTATACTCTCAGAAGTGGACTCTGCTTTGGAGGCTAATAATGTAAAACAATCTCCTGTAAACTGACTCCCTTCGTACACATCACAGAGCTGGGTCAGTGGTGGTGGTAGCTGTTACCACGTCTTCCTCCAAGGGACTGCTTGAACAGAGCCTTGCATCCTCAGTCCTGGGGACATGCTTGCATGCAAACGTGACTTGCAAGCATTGAACTGAACCCAAAGGAATGTTTCAGGTTTGCTCTTGGCAAAGTCCACCTCTTCCTGCTCCCTAACGAAAGATCGGGAGGGCCAAGAGAGGCCTCACATGGCTCTTCTTGGCTGTTGTCTCCCTCTTTAAACAATGGCTGGATGCATTCTCTAGAAAGAAAAGGAAACATATGGATTGCATTTCCCCCAAGTGCACTGTGGCCTAGGAGTGGATTGGAGGCTGGGTGTGGGGGCTAGGGAGGAAGGCTTTGGCACAGCACACCCGGGAGCTTAGTAAAACCTGGGTCCCGTGAGAAGTGGTGGGTGCAGGTAGGGGTCAATAATTAGGGGTGACCAGGTGTGCTTTGAGCTGACTCCAGTGGGACAGGACTGGATAGAGGACCCTTGGAAATGGAAGAATGAGTGGAATGATGTTGTCATGGGAAACGGGGGGGGGAAGATACGGTCATTGAGTCAGGCAGAAGCTTCCAAAACTTCTGAAAAATCCTCAAAGGTCTGAATATCGAGAGATCCTTCCTGAGGAAGGTAGGTCTGGCTCTATCCTGTGCCTTGTGCAATGGGAGTGAGAGGTGGGAATTTAATTAAGTGTAATCAGAACAGCTTAAAACAATGTGCATGAATCCTACTTCTCTTGCCAAATTACTCAAGACTCATTAAATGGAGAGTTAGGATGGGGCTGTCTCATTGGCATTGCAGAAACATTTGCATATGGCAACTTGGAGGGCAAAGAAGAAAAGGTGGGGACTGTTTGAGAATAAAGAGGTGCACTTCCATTTACAATATCCTCTCATCTGTCTCTATCTTTGCAACTAATTCTCCCTGCCCCTTCGCTGCCTGAACTTCCTGCCATGATACCCAGGCTTGCAAGATCACCATCCCTCAGGACTGACAAGCCGTACAAAGCTCCCTTGTCCCATGTACGTGAGGTCTGAGAACGATCTGAAGCTTTACAGTGTATTACTTATTCCAGACACCTGTGAGCCAGTCTCTGGATTCCAACTTTGGGTGCCTACTTCTGTCACTGGCCCAGAGTAAAATCCTAAAAACTAAGCAGTTGGCTGTTGATGAGACTCTATCCTAGTAATCATGAGCCCTTTTCCCTGGGGAAACTGGTACCTAACTTCCAGTATCTTCTTTAGAAAAAGTAGTTTTAGTTTACTTGTGGCACCAAGAACAGTATTAATAAATATCCTGAAGCCAGAATGACACGCCTTGCCTCCTTCCTCGGGGTCAGAGTCTCCCTGGTCTTGAACTAGATTAGACTGAATCTTGCCCATCTCCCTTTGACTGATTTTGAATTTCCAGTTTCCCTTGGGTGAAGGGCTGAGTCTATTGGCCACAGTCTTCTTCCCCAGATTTGTTTTGATCTGACTTTATCTCTTCCTAGAAATAGGAGCTCCCAACATACTGCCTCGTTAAGGAACTCACCATTTATGACTTACCCTAAGGTTTCATTTCCTGTGGAGTCTGTCCTTCCTTATTCAGGAAAAATTGGTGGCTTCCTTTTACTTGCTTCACACATCTATTTTGCGTTTATTATATTGTTTTACAATTACATGTGAGCCGCTTCAAAGAGCAGACACTAGGCATGCTTTATAATTGAACAGTCATCATGATACAGTCCAATTTTCATTCTTTGGTATTTACTAGACAAAGGAGCTCAAGATATTTTTTTGAGTGGATGAAATATTTAGTTCAATGCTCCTACTCTTATAGCTGAGAAAATGACACTCAAAGAAGTTCAATGACTTAACCAGATCTTCAGTGAACTCTTTTAAGGCAAAGACCATTTTTAATTTATCATCATACTTCTAATGCCCAGCACAGCACCTGGCACATATTAGACAAGCAATACAAGTATCGTATTGAGTTGAAAAGGAATTCTGGAGACCGCAAATCTAGTTAGTGGCAGGGCTAGGGCCATAAACAGGTATCCTGGCATTTAAACTCTCAGCCTGTCATAAGATTAAATCATAACCAAGATGCTCAAGGTATTAAAAAAAAAGGTGACATGACAACATCTCTTAAATTTTAGTCTTGGCAGATAGTTCTTATCTATTCTTCCTTTTTAGCGGATATCCCTCTTTTATTGTCCTGTCCAAATCATACAACACTTAAAATATGCGGTTGGCTTAACACCAAACAAACCATTTCCTTTCTTTTTGATAAATATTCCAGATTTAAAAAAAAAAAAACAAAAAACCACTTCTAAGTACCAATTCTACAATGAGATTTATTCAAGAGAGGACATCTATAAAAAGTAAAGGTTTTTCATGTCCTCCGGATGACTTGGGAACCCATGTTTTCTGAAAATACTGGGTGTACACAGATGCTAAGAAATTTCTCAAGTGAGCAGTGTTAAATACAATAGTTACAGGTCCTAGAACTGCAAGGGGCATCAGAAAAGAATAATGAATTATTTTGCTATTACATCCTCCACAGGGCTCTGTGCAAATTATAACTGCCTATGTTTCTCCCTGGAGACCAAAGCCTTCGTTAAGGGATTGGAGATCTTTTTCTGTCGGGGCCAGGCAGTAAATATTTCAGCTTTTGCCCACCATCTAGTCTCTGTTGCAAATACTCAACTGTGCTGTTGTAGTATGAAAGCAGCCATAGACTACATGCATATGAATGTGTGGCTGTGTGCTCATAAAACGTTATTTATGGGCACTGCCCTTTGAATTTCACGTGATTTTCATGTATTACAAAATGGTATTGTTCTTTTGGATTTCTTTTTTTAACCATTTAAAAGTGTAAAAATCCTTCTTAGCTCATAGGCTATACAAAAACAGGCAGGCCAGATCTGATGTGTGGGCTATAGTTTGCTGACTCCAGGTCCAGTTATTAATAATAGTAATAACAATAATAATAATAACAACAACTTCCATTTACTTAATCCTTATTATGTGGCAAGCACTATATACATTTTACCACCCATTTTTCAAATGAGGTGGCAAACACTCAGAGTGGTGAATTTGGTCAATGTCATGGAGCCAGTAAGTAGAAGAACTCAGAATCAATCCCATATCTGTCAGCCTTAGATGCTTCTCACCATGATGCCATACTGCCTCTTAATTTAAAATATGCAGTGTAGACAGCTCTTTTACTGATCAAATTGTGGTTCAGATGTGCAGTCTTTGGGGAAGAGAGCACTCCACTAGGAATTAAGAGACCCAAGTCTTGGTACCAGCCATGCTGATAACTCCCTGTGTCACCTTGGAGAAAACTTTGAATTTTCCCAGGCTTAGTTCCCTCCTCTACAAAACAAAGGGATTGGAGGAAGCCAGTGGTTTTTAAGGGCAGTGGCGATTTTGTCCTACAGGGATTTTTGGTAATGTCTGGACACAATTTTGCCTCTGTGTTGTCACTTATGACTGCATGGGTATGCTACTGGCATATGTTGGGTAGAGGCCAGGGATGCTGCTAGACATCTTACAGTGCACAGGACACCCCAACAACAAAGAATTATCCAATCCAAAATGTCAATAGTTCTTAGATGGAGAAACCCTGGATGAGTGAACCAACATGACTCCTTGCATTTCTGAGAACCTGAATTTTTTCATTCATTTCACATGAGTATATTTAATTAAAATCCAAGTCATTTCTCCTCTCTGAATCATAGATTCCTTTTTTGCTTTGTAAAACAAGATGATTAAACAATATAATGCCAGAGATTCTTTGCAGCTTTAAAGTGTTCAAGCTTATGATTAACAAGGGAATATTAAAAATAAATGTGCTATTAGATCTAAGATAACACGAATCATTTTTATACTTTTGTCCCAATAACCAGTGCTGCTCAACTCCCTCATCCCCGTAGGGCAAAGTTTGCAAATTTGAAGTCTGAAGGCTGAAGTTTGCTTGCAGATGTGTTTTGTTTGGCCTGTAGAAAGTATTAGAACTTTGAGAATTAGTGGCCAACATTTAAAAGCCTGGATATTTCCAGTCAACATCCACATTTCCAGCTTTTCTTAAAAAAAAAATCAGAAGACCTGCAGCCCTGGGCTTGATCCTTGCATGGCAATGATTAGCTGAAACTGAGTAAAGCTGTCCCTTTAGATGGGGCTAAGTTCTCCAGCTCGCTAGCATTCCTAGCTCACAGGTTTGAATTGTATCTGGCCACCTCCATTTATTTACATGCCCTACTTGCCTGCTGGTCCCTGTAGGTAGGTCATCTTACTATCCTGTCCTTGAATTTTCTGTGTGTTCATGGAATGCCCAGAAATGCACATGGTGGGCAGTTAAAATTGAAGAATCTTAAAATAAATAAAATAAATAAGTCCTGCAGTTGGGTCCAAGTAAACAAGAGGATAAGAACAGGATGGGAAGAAAAGTCCTTGCAGCAGCTTATAAAAAAAAAGGTCTTAAGAGTTTTAGCAGAAAGTATGAGGCAATGGTGTTTGGTGCCTGCCAACTAGCTAATGTGATCCCTGGCTCTCTTGCTAGGAGTACAGCATTCTGATGGGACACGGGCAGTCCTGCTCTCCCCTCTGCTGCTCAGATGCATCTGAATCATCATGTTCATTCTTGGCACCACACTTGAAGTGTGATTTTAACAGGGAGTTGAGCAACAGATTGGTGAGATAACTTGGAATCTCACCACGGGACTGAGATTTGAAGAAGCCGGGCCATTGATTCTGGAGAAGAGAGGACTCAGGGGGCACAGGAGGGATCTTTTCAAATACTGGCATAGGTGTCCTGGGAGGAGGCTCAGTTAGGCACCATGACCTTCAACACAAGGCCTCAGCCCTTTCTTTGAGCTCCAGTTTTCTCATTTTATTTATTTATTTATTTATTTTTTGAGACAGAGTCTTGCTCTGTTGCCCGGGCTAGAGTGAGTGCCGTGGCGTCAGCCTAGCTCACAGCAACCTCAAACTCTCGGGCTTAAGCGATCCTACTGCCTCAGCCTCCCGAGTAGCTGGGACTACAGGCATGTGCCATCATGCCCGGCTAATTTTTTCTATATATATTTTTGGTTGGCCAGATAATTTCTTTCTATTTTTAGTAGAGACGGGGTCTCGCTCTTGCTCAGGCTGGTCTCGAACTCCTGACCTTGAGCGATCCACTCGCCTCGGCCTCCCAGAGTGCTAGGATTACAGGTGTGAGCCACCACGCCCGGCCAATTTATTTATTTATTTTTTAAACAGGGTCTTGTTCTGTTGTCCAGGCTGGAGTGCAGTGATACAATCATAGCTCATGGTAACCTTGATACTCCTGGGCTCAAGGAATCCTCTTGCCTCAGCCTCCTAAATACCTGGGACTACAGGTGCATGCCACCAATGCCTGGCTGATTCTTTAAAATTGTTTGTAGTGATGGGATCTTGCTATGTTGCCCAGGCTGGTCTGGAACTCCTGGTTTCAAGCAGTCCTCCCACCTCAGCCTCCCAAAGTGATGGGATTATAGATGTGAGCCACCCGGCCATAGTTTTTTCACTTTTATAATAAGTGGATTTTATTTTTAACTTTCCTCCTTTCTACAAAGGAAAACTGATCTTGAAGCAAACTATGTAATGGTATAAAATAATGAATTCAGAGCTGCTTTGGTTAGGGGGTACAGGGGATCTAGAGGCTTAGCTCTTCCTCACAGCCCTCCAAGCCTCACATCTGAGAGAGCTCTCCAGAGCCTCTGGGACCCTGTGGTGTGCAGTTTGAAAACCTGTGATCTAGATCTCTAAGATCACTGCTAATTTCAAAGCCTTCATTTTCTATAGCTCATGTTTTCTGGCTGTGAAATATCAAGGAAGGCTTTTGCAATGAGCCTGAGGGTGAGGTAGGCCATCGGCAGCAGGGATGGGGGATAGACAGTCCCACAGGAAGGAACAGCAAGGGTCACAGAGCACTGAGAACTGCTCAGTTTGGCTGAAACCCACTTTGCCTGAAGTGAGTCAATGCCCCTCCTGACAACTGTTTACTAAGAAATGCAGGTGGCAGTCTTTGTTGTTTGAGAAACTTTTGAAGGCTGGCATGTGTTGACATTGTGGTTTTCTCTTTAACATCAAGTTCACCTCTGCTCTCCCGACCCCACGCCACCACACAGTTCGAGGATTATCCCAGGGCTGGAGGTGGGCCCTGCTTGGTTCAAGCAGACCAGGGGTCCCTCCTTCTTGACAGGGATTGGATCCAGAACCTGGGCCCCAGCCAATCAATGCACTTAGAGCCCCTGCAAAGAGGACTGTCAGGAACAGATGTATCACTCAACTTGTGCAATGAAAACTGCAAGGGGATATCTGCTGAGGGGCCCTTTAGGAAAAGTTTCTTCATGTATAAGAGAAAACTAAATGGAGAGGCAGTTTATTTCTTCATCTGTCTGCTGAAAGGTGGTCATGTGTGCACAAGTGGCCTAGGATTGCTGCAGCCATTTTCGTAGCACCCTGAATATAAAGTTGGCCCGTGGAGGAAGGCTGAGTCAGGGGAACTTTTGGAAAGTGGAGCTGGAACCACAGAACTGAGTCCAATCTGAAACCTGCTGACCTTCTGGGCCTTTCAGTATGCAAGCCAATTACTTTCCTTCTTTCCTTATTATTTTAGCCAGTTTCAATTGGGTTTTCTGCTTCTTCAAGCTCAGTGAATCCTGACTGATACACCAGCTCATCCAAGCTGGAAAGTTTTCCTCCCTGTGACTTCGGTGACTTGTGGCCAGAGGGAGCAGGGAGGCACATTGAAGAGCGTATCAGACACATCTCATGTCCATCTCAGAGTCTGTTGGCTTCAGCTGCCTCTTGAATCCCTGACTGCCTGTTCTGCTCCACCTGTATCCTCTGTCTGACTCCATGGTAACCCACAAAGTTGAACTTCCTCAGGCCGACCTCCACCATACCTGAAATCACTGATGTCTCACAGCACTGCTGGACTCAGATGAAGACTGAGCTGCAGGCGTGCGATCTGGCTTCCTGAGCAGCTGCTGGGGGGCGAGGTAATGCAGCTCTGGAGTGTGGGAGAGCAAGACCTCTGGAAGGTGAACTCTGAGCGATGGAATTCAAGAGAGGTGAGGGCTCTGCCAAATAAATTTCCTCTCTCTTCCTCCCTCCAAAGACTGAACCAGGCCGGGCGCGGTGGCTCACGCCTGTAATCCTAGCACTCTGGGAGGCCGAGGTGGGCGGATCGTTTGAGCTCAGAAGTTCGAGACCAGCCTGAGCAAGAGCGAGACCCCATCTCTACCAAAAATAGAAAGAAATTATATGGACAGCTAAAAATATACATAGAAAAAAAAATTAGCCGGGCATGGTGGTGCATGCCTGTAGTCCCAGCTACTCGGGAGGCTGAGACAGGAGGATCGCTTGAGCTCAGGAGTTTGAGGTTGCTGTGAGCTAGGCTAATGCCACGGCACTCACTCTAGCCTGGGCAACAGAGTGAGACTCTGTCTCAAAAAAAAAAAAAAAAAAAAAAAAAAAAAAAAAGACTGAACCAAAGAGCATCTTCCTCCCTGAACAACCCATTTGGAAATATCTCATATAGCTGGACCATTGCCCCTGCTGAAATGCAACATCTTGTGTCGTGTTCCATCCTTCTCTACCTCACCTCCCTTTTAGCTCGGTTTTGCAGCTGTAAGATTATACTTTCCAAATAAAGCATTAGTACTTAATCCTTACCTGGGGCTCTGTTTCTAAGAAAAGCAACTAAGCTAGAAAGGAAAGTATCAAAAAAGAAATAAATTGTGGAGCACTTAGACTATTGCCTGGGAATGGTTTTAGTATTTAGATCGACTATATAGTAGTTGATCTATGAAAATCAACAATCCAGGTGGAAGGCACAGCATACAGGGTACTGTTTCAGAGCTCAGACATGTTTAAGTCCCAACTCTGTCCTTTACTGATTGTGTGATCTTGTTCTAGTTATATAAGTCCTTTCAGCCTCACTTGTCTTATTTGTAAAGAATGAGAATTTCACTAACCTAATAGGGTTATTGTGAAGATTAAAGAAGATAATGAATATAAAAACATTCATCACAGGGTTTCTCGACCTTACCACCATTGACATTTGGGGCCAGATAACTTAGTTTTGTGGGGAGCTGTATACTGTGCATTGTAGCACGTTTGCCGGTATCTCTGGCTTCTTCTACTCAGTAGACGCGAGTAACCTCACCCAGTTGTGGCAATCAAAAATGTCTCCATACATAGCCAGATGTCCCATGGAGGCATCATTTTGCCTAGTTGATAAAAACTGACTTATCCTTAGCTGACACTGAACGCTGTACAGGTGAGTGAGGCCGTCTTAGACCTTCCAGTCCAGCCAGTTCTCCTGCTTGAATGCACCTGTATGAATGAGACCCCCCCCCCACCCCAACCCAAACCACCAGAAAAACCACCTAGCCGAAACATAAAATGGTGAGAATTGTAAGAAACCATGAATTACTGCCATTTTAAGCCACGAACTCTTGGTGGATTTGTTATACAGCAATAGAAAACTTAAACAAATTGGTAACTAGAAATGTGATGCTGCCTTAACAGAAACCTCAATTATGTGGCCTTGGCTTTAGAACTAGGTGGTGGACAGAGGCTGGAAAGAAGAGAGAAGAGGGGTTAGGGGAGGAGAAAGGAAATTGCTATTGAAGGCAAAGAAAGAAAGAGCAACCCTTGGTATAGACTGTAGTAATTTGGAAGATAGAAAATGGACCTAATGGACCTGTTGGATCTGTCTAAAGAGATATTAAAGCAGGAGGATAAAAATACCAAATGGCATCTTTTACTGCATGTAATACAGTATGAGAAGAGAGATGAGCTAATGAGAGAACTGTAGTATTTGCAAGCAGAATTTGGAGAAAATATAAAAGAACAAGGACTTGCTGGGTTGAAAAATAAAACTGTTGTATATTTTATGTCTCTCCAGCTGGCAAAATATTATCAAAGTGAAAAATGGCTTCAGAGCAAAGATCAAACCAAATCAAAGGTGTGGCTATAGTACCTTTTGTTAAGATTTCATAAGATTTAAGGTGCCTAATCCTCTTAGCTAGACAAAGGAGCTTCTAATCATCTCAATAGCATAGTCCCAAAGAAGCCTAACTTCTCTAAAGCAGAAAGAAATCTGTCTCAAAGGCTATGATGAACTTGGCTTTGGGGCACAGGGAGTGAATGCTGATAAGATTAAAGGGATGAAGTTTTAAAGCGAATTATATTGCCGACAGCATTGGTAACCTGAATTTTGGTACCTTGCGCCAAAAGGGATGGGGATAGTTCAAATGAAAAGAAGCTTTTGGGAGGTAGGAAATCCAAGTTTCTTGAGAAAGCTACTAAGATACAAGCACGAGCCATTTTCTTTGGAAAAAGAAGGGGCTTTTATAAAGCTAGACAAAGAGTTTAGAAGGTAGAATAGAGTGCTGAGAAAAATACCCATTCTGGGTAAGAACCTGTTCCCAATAAAGGAATATTTCCTACCCCTCAGGGTAGGGAGCCTGACAATTGTGACATCTGGATTTCTGAATTGCTATTAGTGACTTCTGTGTGTCTCCTATTATCCAATTATGAATGGGATTATCTTTTGTAGATCATTTTTCCCTGGTTCACTATCATATGTTGAGTGTGTCTTATTTATTTATTTATTTATTTACTTACTTATTTAGAGACAGAGTTGCTGTCTTGCATAGCCCACGGCAACCTCAAACTCCTGGGCTCAAGTGATCCTCCTGTTTCAGCGTCCTGAGTAATGGCACTACAGTCTACGGCCATACCACCCTGAATGTGCTGGATCTCATCTGAGTACTGGGACTACAGGCGTGTGCCACCTGCATGGCTAATTTTTCTATTTTTGACATAGACGGGGTCTCGCTTTTGCTCAGGCTGGTCTCGAACTCCTGAGCTCAAATGATCCTCCTGCCTCGGCCTCCTCAGAGTGCTAGGTTTATAGGCATGAGCCACCACACCTGGCCAAGGAATCTGCTGCAGGTTTTGTGTATTTGCTTCCTATAGTGTCTATTCGACACACAGAAAAACATGTCTGTCTTAGTCTGTTTCCTGTTGCTATAGCAGAATACCTTAAATTTGGTAATTTATAAGGGACAGACGTTTATCCAGCTCATGGTTCTGGAGGTTGGGAAGCCCAATACTGAGGGGCCAGCATCAGGTTGGCTTCTGATGAGGACCTCACAACATGGTGCAGAAACTGAAGGGGAAGGGGTACGTGTAAAGTGGGATCAAACACGAGGAGCGGCATAGCTTCATAACAACTCATGCTGGTGGTGACTAACTCAGTCCCGAGAGAGTGAGCACTCAGTGCCCCAAGAAAGCCAGTAATCCCTCTTAACAACCTAATTACCTCTAAAAGGCATCACTTCCCAACACTGCCACGTTGGGGACCAAGCCTCAACGTGAGTTTTGGTGGGAACAAACCATATTCAAACCATAGCAATGTCCAAATCTCTAATATTTAGTTATGCATTTTATGGGACAATTTACTCAAAGTTGAATGTTTTAGAATCTTTGACTAACCACACAAATGTTTGTATTTGCTCTTCTTCTCTTACATATACAACTTTATACTTGGATTATGGCTAATCATCCCAGAAGCATGTATGTTATTTGATTTGATTCTCACAACAACCCTATGTTGTAGGAAGGAAGTAGGTATTGTTTTTCAATCTTCATTTTATAGAGAAGGGAAACCCAATCATACAATGTCCTTCAACCAGTGTGTACATTTAAGGTGAAGGGATTTACTCCCATGCATTTATTTCTTTGCATTTTGTTCCCCTCCTGCTACAAAGTAGGAGGTGTCTAGATATTAATAATTGCGAGGGTCCTTCCAGATCTAACATTCAGTGATTTGAATGGACCCAGTGTACACTATGCCATAATTCCTCTAGTGGGAAACTGCATGCCAAAAGAGTGTTAGCTTTAGCAAGTGGTTACTGAGTTGCTTGGTTTTCTGGGCAGTTTGACTGGCGGTGGGAGATCCTGTTTCAACATCTGTCTGGGGAGGCAAACAAACTGAGCTTTAAACCCTGTTGACACATGTGTCCTGGGTGACTCAAGATTCTGACAGGAAGATAACCACTGGAGTCCAGTTACATTATGGCTGGAGGACTGTTCCACCTGATGTGGAATTCCTTGGAGAGGAGCGGTGCAATGTGGTTGGTTAAATTATGGGCACCGTCTTTAGGATGCTAATCAGCGGGTATGTAGGTCCAAGGTAGTCGCTTAGGGGAGTGGGTGTTTTTAAGACACTGAGTCAGATCTGAGGAAATGGAGGATGTCATACTCTATGTTCTGCAAAGTAAAAGCAATGAGTTATGTAGACCACCTTTACCTTTTCCCTCTGCCACATCCCCGAACACACACCACACACCTACCAATATAATTTATTTTCCAACGCTACAGGGTTCTCACCGTTCTCTGAACACAGATCCTCCCAGGAAGTATTTCACAGTCTTAGCAGAATTATTCCTTCTGAGCCTCAATGACCTCATCTGTACAATGGAGACAATAATATTGTTTACCTGATAGGGCTGTTGTGAACAATGAAACATTTAACAAAATGTCCACATATAACTAACACAGACTAAATGTTTGCTGTTTTAAAATGAAGTTACTTGCAAAAATCTAACAGCTTCAAAATATAGAACTAGAATTATGTTCTAAGGGAACAACTAACACATTCTGAGTGCCAATTATATTTGAAGTGCTTTGCGAGGCTCCTTCACACACATTATCACATGGAACCCTCATAAACCCCCCAGGAAAAAAGTATCTCACAATTCAAGGTTCAGAGAAGGTAAATGACAGGAGTAAGGCCGTGATGATGTACCATTTTAACATTTGATTTACTTAGAATACCCTAATGATGACAATGAAAAAAAGAATTTCTTATGCAAGACACAACACAGACACACTTGATAAATTCTACCTCATTAAACACTTAGACACTGTTGGTGGGAATGTTAACATTAGTACAATGTTTGTGGAAAACAGTATGGAGATTCCTTAAAGAGCTAAAAGTAGACCTACCATTCAATCTAGCAATCCCACTACTGGATATCTACTCAAAGGAAAAGAAGTCATTTTATCAAAAAGACACCTGTACCTAAATGTTTATGGCAGCATAATTCACAATTGCAAAGATATGGAATCAACCTAGGTGCCTATCAACTGATGAGCAGTTAAACAACACGGGGGATATATATACCATAGAGCAGTGGTCCCTCACCTTTTTGGCACCAGGGACTGGTTTCATGGAAGACAATTTTTACATGGACTGGGAGTGGGGGTGGGAGATGGAGAATGGGGATGTGGGAGGATCGGGTGTAAGAGTGGAGCTCAGGCAGTGATATGAGTGATGGGGAGTAGCTGTAAATACAGATGAAGCTTCACTAGCTCACCCGCCACTCACCTCCTGCTGTGTGTCCCCCCTTCCTAAGTTTCATGGAAGACAGTTTTTCCACAGACAGGTGCGGGGGGGATGGGGGAGCTGGGGGGTGGCAGAGCTCTGTGGCCTGGATAGCAGCCATGGAGTACTACTCAGCCATAAAAAGGAATGAAATAATGTCTTTGCAGCAACTGGGATGGAACTGGAGGCCATTATTCTGAGTGAAGTATCTCAGTAGTGGAAAAGCAAATACCACATGTTCTCACTCATAAGTGGGAGCTAAGCTAGGGCTATATATGGTCATAAAGGGGGGTAATGGACATTGAAAATTAAGAAGAGGGAAAGGTGGGAGGGAAGTGAGGGATAAAAATATACCTTTCAGGTACAATGTACACTATTCTGGTGATGGGTACACTCAAAGCCCTGACTTCAGCATGATACAATTCATTCATGTAGCAGAAAACACTTGTATTCCCTAAATCTCTTGAAATAAAAAAAAAAAACCTAAATATGAAGTAGAAATGAAAAATAAAATTCTACCCCATTAAAATTATGTACTTCTATTTACTAAAGATACTATAAACAAAGCTAAAAGTAAAATCCGAAACTGGAAGATATTTGAAATACATATACATGACAAAGGATTAGTTTCCATTTTATATATGTGTGTATACACATGCACACATATATTTAAAATTCCTATAAATCCCTAAGAAAAAGACAAACAACTTAAAGGACAAATGGGTAAAAATATAAACAGGGATTTTACACAAAAGAAAACATAAATGTTCCATAAAGTTATGAAATGATACTCAAGCTCACTGACAATTAAGGAGATGCACATTGAAACCCCAGTGAATACTTTTCATGGCCACCAGATTGACAACAGTAAAAAGTTTGACACTGTCAGTGTTGCCAAGGATGTGGAGAAGGAAGTTATCACATCCCGTGGGAGAGTGTGAGTGAGTATACTAACCTTGGAAAGCGGTTTGGCATTGCTTAGAACAGAAATGTGTCTCTACCCTGTGACTCAGCAATTCCAGCTCTAGATGCGTCCCACAGATAAACTGCCCAATTGCACATGAAAACTGGGCCAGAATGTTCATAGCTGCGTTATTCAGAATAGCAAAAACAACAACAGGAATAAATCCAAATGTCCACCTATGGCAGATAAATAAATTATAGTATACAGCAATACATTCTACAACAATGAAAATAAATAAACCACAGCTACGCCATCATAATGGATACATCTCAAAAGAAAAAAGTTGAGCTAAAACAGCAAGTCACAGAGGAATACATTCTGTATGATTCATTTACATAAAGGCCACCACCAGGGAAAATAAATGGAATGTTGTGCTGAGATGAAACAGCAAAAAAGAAAGTTTAGTTTAGAGGATTCCTCTAGTGGCGATAGAGAGATGATATTGAGGAGGAACAAGCATGAGGGTTTTAAAGGCCTTGTCCTCTTTTATATATGTGATATGCTTCAAATGAAGAAAAGATTTAACAAAATACTTCCCACCTCTAAAATCTCCAGTGCTGAATAACAAAAGTAAGACATAGAATACAATTTCTAATACCATATGATTTCTATAAACTAAAGACATATACACACCCAACCCAACAGTACATACTTCACAATGTACATGAATATTTAAGGACATTTCAAACTCATTAGCTTGAGGGCTTCTGGCAAGAAGGGGACTAGGAATCAGACTGGTGGAAAAATAGAATAGGGCAAGAAAAGTACCATGCATGAAGTCATTATTTTAAAGTTATGTAGGGCTGTTTATTCACTTCCAACCTCGTTCCCGAAAGGATATGCGGAGGCAGAAAATGTGGCAGAAAGACCATTGTACTTCTCAGATCCATATTCCGCCTCTTTGAGCCACTTAATTTTCTAGATTCCGTGGAGGTCAACAGGAATATTTCACATTGTGGAGGAATCCAAATGATTTTGACAAGGAGCAATTCATTCTTTAAAGGCTAAGCTGGGTCTTAGGAAATGGCAGACCTTGGAATCCGAGGGGGGCCCCACAGACAGAACGTGTGTTGGGCATGACTGGGGCATTTCCACGCCTCATTCCAGTCCCGCATGCGCCTCCTGTTCGTCCTCACCCTGTCAGCCCTGAAGGGAAGGGGAAAGTTGGTGCCCCCTTTCCCAGGTGAGTGTCACACAATGGGTCATGCAGAATGGAGTCCCTGGCCAGGCCAGATGGGACTCAGGCCTTTGGGCTGCCCTGCTTGAGCCAGAACAGACTGCTCACCCCAGATCCCACTCCTTACCCCAAGGTTTCCTTAGTGCTACTCTGAAGCTTCCAGCAAAGCAGAAATGCAGTAGGATGGCCCAGATTGCAGGACGCCCCACCTGGCCCAAACGCCTGCTACACAGACAGTGTGAGAGAAGGGATGACTGGAGGAGTGAGGATTCCCAAAGAGGAGTGAAGTCAACGGCATCAGAGCATGGGAAGGTGGGTTTACCTTAGTCAAGGAAAGGAGAAACCTCGTTCTTGTTATTTCCAAGATAGGAATAACAGATGTAACACCTAGTGTGTGCATTTATGTATGTGCACACGCACACATGTGTCTGTGTGTATGTGTGTGTGTAACTTTATAGATAGGGAAGGGAGGGAGATCATGTAAGAATGCTTAAATTTTCTTGCAAAAGTAAACAGTCACAATTAGGTACGAGGTTTGTGCTAAGTGCCAAAAAGGCTAAGTCTCAGACCCTGACCCAAAAGTTTACAATCTACTTTCAAGTGCTCAACTTACACATATGTACATATGGGGCATCCTATGCATACCTAATGATTACTAAGAAAACAGGCGTTCAGAGGAAGGAGAGAAATAGTCAGTGTGGCTTGGCATTAAAGTCATGGTGCTCTGTTTGCCTTTGCCCCACCTCTAACTTCAACCACAGTTGTTGTCACAGCTCAGACTCACAGCCTCTGCCAGAGACCCTGTCTTTCAGCTCCTCGCCTCAGGGCCTTCTAGATCCCGGGAGCAACTTCATTCTGCTGCCAAGCACAGCCTGGAAGCGATGCCACACCTGCGTCCTCTAGGTTGTATGAACCTTACTTCCAGCAGCCAGTAGCTATAATTCTTGGCCTGCGGGCTTTCTCTGACAGCTAGACCTCACTCTGTCTGTACACTGGGAGGGCTGGAAGTGCCAGGAAATTAAACTCCCACCCCAACCCGTGGCGCAAACCTCAAACGATGACTTATACAAGTGGTGGATGAAGACCCTCCAGGCCTTTTCCTCTCTGCAGGGATAACCCTGAGGCTTGTTTCTGCATCAGCTCCCTCAGTTCCCCAGTGGGATCATGCTCCGCTGCCTACAGTGGTAACTTGCTTGTTAGCACACCCTTGAATAGCTTCTTCCTTCAAACTGTCAAGTCCCCACTCTCCTACAGGTGCTTCCTTGCATCACCTCTTAAATAACTTTCACTTGGATCCTTGACTCAGGATCTGCTTCTAGGGGAACCTAAATAAACTAAGACAGTGCTGTGGGAGAAGCCCTCGTCCAGGGATCCCTGGATGGGTAGGGGGATGGTAGGGGATACAGAGAAGCTTGTGGATAGACGCCCCAGTCTCCCATGCAACTGGTGGATAATTCTGGAAGGCATGCCATCCATTTCTCAGGAAGTCCTGGCAACGGCGACCTTGACCATGTACCTTATTTTGGTTTTTCCTTCCTCATTTCACTCATCACAGTCTCTCCCTCCTGCTTCCTGGGATCACTCTCAAATAAACCACTGGCATCCAGGTCTCTGACTCAGGATTTTGCTTTCTAGGTGACCCAAACTAAGGCAGAAATTTTCATGGCAGAGATGGTGTGAAGTGAGCTGGGACATTAACTATGGGTAAGAGTTAGGGGAAGGGTCAGAAAGGACGCTGGGCAGGAACAGGAAGTGAGCACAGGCAGGGAGGTGGAACTACAAGAACATTTTCAAGGGATGCTTCAGTAGGCTGGCTGTCCTGGAAAGTTCTAGGAGGTGAGCTGCAAGGGAGAGCACCAAAAAAGGAGCTGCATTCCTTTTCTTAGCCTCTTAAGAAGAAACTGCCTCATCTGAATAGGCTGGCGCTGAGAACACACATAATGCCACTGCAAACGCTTATGCCCTAGGTCTTCGAGTCCTGTAGACGCCACATTCATTGTCTGTGTTCAGTGTTGCCTGAGCCCTTTTTATCGTAGCTTCATTTGTTCCCCCTTTATTCTTTGCCACTCACTTGTCCGCCTGGTATAGATTCACTCTCCTTCCTGTGAGAAGAACAAGGTCAATGAGATACAGGCTGTTGACAGTCAGGTATCCATACAAGCTAGGGGATATGGGTAATTCATTGTCCCCAGGCTGTTCCTGCCAGCAGGCTGAAGAAGCTTCCAGGGACAAGGCTCTGGCTAGTTGGGGAAGGGCACCCCAGCATTGGCCCGTGGACTGTGCTCTTCCTGCTGCAGCAGAGGGAGGCTAAATTGGAGGTAAGGACGATGTGAGCCCTCTGTCTGCTGAGGATGGAGAGTCAGTGCGGTGTCTGAGAGGAAGTGCAAGGCAGCCAGTGGAGCCCCCTGGGATGCTGGACAGGTGGCCAAAGGAGGTCAATGTGAGTCTGTGCAGGATGTTGGAACTGGTGTGGTCATCGTTAACACAGAGAAAGGTTTTTAACAAGCTGCAGGTCTCCAGTTAGAGAGCACCTCGGTCCAGTGTTGTTCTTTCCCCTCCCCCACTGCTGGCACACAGAGGAAGGTAGGTGATGTTACTAATAACGACTGCACACGAGATTCTGCTTCAAAGCCCATGTCACAAATGGCAGGTTATACCATCCTGCTTTTCCTGATCACCTGGTCCTGCTCAGACAATCCGCCTGCTCAGTGAAGCGTGAGTGCCAGAAGGTTTGCTTTGCCTCAGCTCATTTGGGAAACCACTGGGGTTTTTCCCTGAACATTTGCTCATTGTTAGGGGCTTCCTCCCAGTGGCCTTCCTAGATGGCTGGATCTCGTCCACGTACCGGGAGATATTCCAGAATGACTTGTTGGGAAAGAGAAACGGCTGCACCCCACAGGAGGGAGTGTCCAGTGATGTGTTCGTGAGGGCCTGTGCTGTAGCACCTGTGAACGGCTGTCAGGAAGAGAGGAGAGGGCGTCGGACCCCGTCCAGGTCAGGAGATGGGCGTGAGCTCTGGGGCAGACACCCTCTGTGCCCTTCCTCATCTCCTCCCTGGGCCTCAACTTTCCATCTGCAAAATGCAGATGATCACAAAGGGCTTTTCTAGGAAAGCACAGTCGTGTTTTACTGGGGGACCCATTCCAGAATGTTGCTCCAGCTCCCATTGAGTTTGCAACCTCTGTCTTCCTTATATACATTCTTCATCCGGGTCTCAAATGTCTGTGGCCTGGAGGAAGACAACAGCTTTCTGATTGGTCTCCCTGCCTTCCATATGCCTCCAGTGTTTCTCTTCACTTCCGCCAGAATAACATTTCTAAATTAGAAATCTGATTACGGCTTCCCAGAAATTACAAGACAAAAGTGTAAATAAGCGACACATGAGGCCTTTTGATGTCTGAGCCCACTGCCATCTTCCAGCCCCGGCTCCCCTGCCCGGCCTCCGTGGCTGTGTGGTCCAGCCACTCTCAACACCCTGCTTTCCCCTCAGGGCATCCTTCTGCCGCTCTTACCCTCCTTTGGAACAGCAGTTCTGAAATAACACCGTTTTTAGAGCCAGGAAAACCTGGCCTGAGACTTAGCTTTGCCATTTACTACCTTTGTGAGTTTGGACATGGTGTGTTTCTTCTCTGAGCTCCGGTTTTATTGTTTCTAAAATGTGACTGAAATGAGAGTGAATGAAGTATATAGAGTAGCCTGAGTTCTGGTTCTTGAAAGGTACTCAGTAAATGACTAGAATTATTATAATCATTATCCCCTTTTTGGTAAATTCCTACTTATCCTTTAAAACCCTGCTCCAATGTTAGCCTCTGTGAATTTTCTCCAAGTCCCAGATGCAGGAGCTTGCTCTTTCCTAGAGCTTTGTTCAAAGTTGTTATAGTTCCCAGCACCTTGTATTTTTATTGTCTATTTCTGTGTGTTTTGCCCACCAGACTTTGAACTCCCCGAGGGGAAGAATTGTGTTTCGTTCATTTCCTTATATCTTGTGCCCAGCACAAGCCCTGTCCTGGAGTAGGTGCACAGTGAATGTTGAATGAACAAATGACCGTTTTCACTCTTGGGTAGAAAGAACTTTCATTAAAAACCCAGAGGAAGGAAACAGTCAGAATGTGGAGGCTTGTTTAGTCTGCGTTGCCTGCCTTACAAGGCATCCTCCCCCACCCCCGCCCCATCTTGATTTCACTACTGGTCTGTTCTTTGGTAAATGTCAGAAGGTCACATGGCATCCTGTCTCCCTTATCTGGGCGGGCGTGATGCGCCTAGGGAAGCCTCCACACCCCGTATCCAAATAGACAGCCAGCGCTAGCCTGTGGGATGCTTGGAAAACAAACTCAGCATTGTCCCTGGGAGGTCTGAAGGGATAAATATAACAGTCAAAGCTTGTCAAAAGGGCCTGCTGAAAGTTGCCTCCACGTAATATCGCACTGCCAGTATAGCAGGGTGCAAAGGGATATACAGAAAGTCCTAAAATCTCTGGAAATATGGGCTTCCTTAGAGCTAAAACTAATGTGTTCACGTGTAAAGAGAGGTAACCTGAAATAGTAAAATGAGCAAAGATTTTAGAGCTACAAGATCAGAGTTTGAATACCACTCAGTTGGGTGAAACTCAACCTTTCTGAGTTTAATTATGTTATTTCTTCATTGGCAAAACAGAGGATGAGAGTTTCTATGTAGGCTGATGGAACGGTAAAATGAGCAAGGTTAAGAAAAGTCTGTTGTCGTCTCTGAAACACTCTCAATGCTTTATGCGTTCTAAGTACTCTATAAATGACAATGCCCATTCACAGTAACTCTGAGGGGGTAAGTAGGGTAATTATCATTATTGTTGGATATTTTCCTTTGCCCCTCTGGATCTACTTTTACCCTTTTCCACCCTGTCCTGAGCCCTGGGAGACTGTCTCTAAGGACACAATGGGCTCCCATGTCTGCTGGCTTCCCACTCGTTCGGTTAATGTTCATGGGGAACCCCAGCAGATAATGGGAGGACATGAGGACAGTGAGATCCAGGTATTTATTTCTTTGGAATTTATACTATTGAACTGTGGGTTAGCTGCACACCTCTGCCAAGGTCATAGCTCCTTCTGGGAGGCCCTACTGTTCAGGTTCCAGGTACAACTACCAACCCTTTAGGCCTAGGAATGGTAATGGCTCCCTGCTGTTGCTACTGCCACTGCCCTAGATACTACACCGTATCATGTTGGTTTTTCTTAACCCTGTCCACAGCTTTGTGATAGTCCATTCATTAACTTGTTTTTGCTCGTCTCATTTGTGCATACCATCAGTTTCCTGCTAGACCCTTGGCTATTCCAACCCCCATTGATGGTCTGAGAAATCAAGGCATGGATAAGTTAAACCTCTAGTGTAGGTCAAAGTCACGTGATTAGGCACTGGCAGAATTTACTTTCACATCCAGGTCTTCTGGCATCTGTCTGCTTCCATGTTAGCTTTAAGAGTCAATGATGACTCAAGTGAGGCCTCCGTTTTGGTCTAAGATTTAAATGACAGAGTTCAAATCTGGCTCTAACCTGACCTAGTCAGTTGACCCTAGGCAAATGGCTTTACTTCCATAACTCTCTACTTTTATTTATTTTTTCTAAAAAAAAGGGAGGAGAAATACCACTTACTCTGTTCATCTCAGGAAATTATGGTTAAAACAAGGTTGTATTTGTCTCTAATATACAGATGATGGCCTGAAACTTGGAGAATTTTTATTGGCTTAAGTAGTTCAGGTAATCTTTAAATTTAATATCAATTTTAATCATAATAGCTAAAAGTTATTGACTACCTAATATGTCAGGGACTGTACTATGTCAATAATGATAATGACGATGACCCTGTGATGATAATGATAACAATTACAATAATAATAATAGGAAATAACATTTGATGAATGTTTCATTAGTCCGTTTGGGCTGCCATAACAAAGTACCATAGACTGGATGGTTTAACCAACAGAAATTTATTTTCTCACAGTTACGGAGACCGGAAGTCCAAGATCAAGGCGCCAGCAGGGTTGGTTTCTGGTGAAGACTCTCCCCTTGGGTTGTAGACAACCTCCTTCTTGCTGTGTCCTCACATGACCTCTTCTTAGTGGGCCCTCTTGGGGTAGTGGGAGGTGGGGGAAAGAGAGAGATTGCGATTTTTCTTATAAGGACACTAATCCTATCACATCAAGGTCTCCTTTTTATGACCTCATTTAAATTAAAGTTCCTTAGTTTCTTAGAGGCCCTACTTCCAAATACAGCTACACTAGGGTTAGGGCTTCAATATATGAGTTTGTGGTGGGGGGAGCAAAACATCCAGTGTTCATTTCCCTTCCTCCTCACAATGAAATTCTCCCAAAGCATAATCTATAATCTCTGCTTTCACTTGTCCAGTTCCCATTCAGTCTCTAATCCAGGAACTCTGAGATTCATTTTCCAATTTGAACTTCATAATAATTCTTTACTGGATTATTATGAGGTTATTATGCCCATTTTGTAGATGAGAAAACTTAACTTCAGGGAGCTAGTAGATTGCTAATTGCTAGAAAATGCTTACTTAAATCCAAATTTTCTTATTTCTTCTTTGCCATTGCCAAAAGGTATAGTTTCATTCAGCCAGTGTTGCAAGCATTCTTCCAATTCCTCAACATTAATTAAGCACTTACTATGTCAGGAGCCAACAAACTTTTTCTGTAAAGGGCCAGACAGTAATATATTTTAGGATTGTGGGACATACAGTCATGGTGACAACTACTCAGCTCTGCCATTGCAGTACACAAGCAGCCTTAGATAATATGTAAATGACCAGAAGTGGCCTCATTCCAATAAAACCTATTTACAAAAACAGTTGGCAAGTCAGATTTGGTCCATAGGCTGTAATTTGCCAAACTGTGTATCATATGCCAAAGAGAATGTTAGATCCTGGAGAAAAAGAAGGAGTTCACCCACAGGTGGGTAAGAAATTAACAAATATGATGAAATTGTACTAATGCTCTGATGGAAGTCTCTACAGACAGAGTTCCATGGAGGTAAAGAAGGAACACACCTATTCTTCAGGTGTGAGAAGAGGGCGGGGCAAACATTTCACATAGAGGCAGGCAAACACTAGGATATGAGGTGTGTTTCTGGGGAGTTGACATGCTAAGGAGTTTGGAGTTATCCTGTGAGCCCTGTAGAACCATATTAGTGGGTGGACATGAAACACACAGGCTTTGGGTAATTGCTGATTTGTCCATTTCGTAGTTTTGTGGCATTAGAGAAGTAACTGATTTTTCTAAGACTTGAGTTTTCTCCTCCTGGAAATGTGAATATTCATATCTCCTCCACAGGGTTGTTATGAGGCTCAATTGAGACAATCAATGTAAAGAATTTTGCATGATATCTGACATACAGTGAATTCTTAAGTAAGTGGTAGGACTACACATTTTTCTTTTAGAAGATTACTCTGACATGATGAATGCTATTAAAAGGATCTAATAGAGGAGGCAGGAAAATCAAACAGGAAACAATGGCAGCAATCCCTGGGAGGGACAGTGAAAGCCTGAATTCAGGCAGAGGCAAAGAAGATGGAGAGAAGAGATGTGGACGGGACTTGAGGGTTAATCAGATTTCAGAGTGAGGGACAGAGAGAATCCAAGTTACCTCTGGTGTGCTAGGTGTCTAGTGAGGCCATTCACTAAGTCAAGGAGCTCAGGAGGACAGCCGGATGTGGGCTGAAGGTATTGAATTTTTTTTGGACACATTGATTAGGTAGGAATGTCCAGTGGTCAGTTGGCTGCCCACTTCAGATTGGAGTTTCATAACTGGGGATCATCTCTTATGGAAAAAATGGTCATCATGAAACCCCTGGAACAGGTGAAATCACCCAGGAAGTATTAATAGCTCCAAAAGTCAAAGACAAATTGGGCTTGGGAAACTCAGCATTTCAGGGAGAGAAAGGGGTGAAGAATCTAGTATATTTTTAAAAAGACCAAGAAGAAAACATCGGAGTAGGTCAGGGCTTCGGCAAGCACTCACATTTCAGAAGCCGATGAAAGAGAAAGTTATAACACGACGACAAATCCAGGGTTTCAGTGAGATGTGGCAAAGCAGTCAACTGAGTTAGGAAGTAATCAGCGGTAAATTTAGCCAAGATGGATTCTGTACAGCAGTGGAGGGTTCTAGATTTCCCTGGATTAGAGACTGAATGGGAACTGGACAAGTGAAAGCAGAGATTATAGATTATGCTTTGGGAGAATTTCATTGTGAGGAGGAAGGGAAATGAACACAGTGCTAGCAAAAGACATGAGGGTGGCTTTCCTTTCTTTCCTTTAACCTGTTGGTGATTAAATGTCCAGAGGAGTTAGGTGAGGACTGACTGGGAGCAGACATGGAGAGATTGGCCTTGAATGTGTCTATTGGTCAGGCACAAAGTCCACGGAGGTAAGGGTGGATTTAGATGTAGGTGTTTAAATGTGTGGTTTTGGAAGGATATTTAAGTGCTTACCTGATGATAGCCTCCGTTTTCTCCCGAAGAGTCCGTTCGTTTGTTTATCTGCTAAGAGAAGGGGGAGCAGTAATTAGGAAAGTGGTTTGACTAGAGTAAGCTCTGGAATATTTGCTCTGGCAGTGAGGCCCCACTGAACGTGGAGACCATAAATTTGGAGTGGCACAAATGCACTGAGTGGCACAAATCCATCCAGTTGTGTCATTTCTCCCAGCAGTGCTCAGCAGCTAGTGGGTAGAGAAGAGGGAATGGCAGATGGTCACAGCAGTACAAGGCTGAGGATGTGAGTGAGAATTTGGGAGAAGGCCAAGAGCTTGGGAGGTTGAGGGCACTGGCAACAAGATGGCTAAAGTGATGGCCCCTGTAGTTTCCAGTGGACAGAGGAGGAAGGAGGAGACTGACAGTGACAAGAAATTAAGAGTCAAAGAACTAGAGGGTCTTGACGAGGTAAAAAATTATGTGTGGTGGGTATAAGGAAGGGAAAACCAGACTGACAGGAAGTCAGAGCCAGAGATTTGTATATTAGAGTTTAAGATATTATTAAATTGGGGCTAAGGAAGATGGTCAAGGAAATTTGAAGTGATAATAACACAGTTTTCATCCATGTGATATTTTACAGATTGCAAAGCACTTTCACATCCATTATCTCACTTGACCTCATCCTATGATACAGACAGGGCAGGAATTATCTCAATTATTATCTTAATTCTATACATGAAACCATGGAGGCTTGAAGATATTAAGTGTCTTACCAGGCTGGTTAAGTGATGGAAATTCCAACTGGGATGAAATCATTAGTATCCAGATGAAAGTTTAAATAAATCCAGTTATTTCTACCCATTCAGACACTTGAGTGCTCTACATACACTGAAGGAATATTCAGAATGGGATTGGTTTGGCAAAAAGCACAACACAGCAATAGCTGCTCCTTCAGTTGGTGGATTCAGAATCATGAGGTCTCCCCCACCCTCTGCCAAACAAAACATTCCTTACCTGCCCAGTCACACCTGGTAATTTCACTACATTAGGTGATCATGTTCTTTGACTCTCTCATCAGCAACAGGGCTTCCAGAAGTCCTGCTTCTCGTTACTACTGGAGACTGGAGCCTCCCTAGGGCTCCCTGAGCCCTTGGCCTGGGCGAAGATGGATGGAGATCAGATCCCGCAGCTGTGGGTAGAGCGGAGTCCAGGAAGCAGGCTCAGAGCAAGGTAATTCATCCAAATGGCAAATCTGAGCAGGGTCTGGGGAAGCTGGAGGCCTCCCAAACAGGGGAAGAGGGAGCGATGCCCTTCCATTTCCAGCTCAGATTTCCTCTGCCTCCCTTGCTTCATGCTGGCCTATTCTAGTCCCAACCTGGTGTCAGATTCCCTCTCAACCCCTGGTCGTGCACTGGTTCTTCAACCAGATCCCGTATCTTGGCCTATAAAAGTCATTAACTCTTTCCCCTCTCTCCTTTTTCTAGTTTTTCTCATCAGGAAATACTGGTTCAGCCAAATAACTGTGGCATTTGGAGGGACAAAACTGAATTCTACTTTATTTCTGCCACTATTTTGCCATGTGGGCTTGTATATATCACCTTTGCTCTCTAGGACTAATTTTCTCATCAATGAAATTAGTTGGTTGAACTACCCATAATTGGCAAATAGGTCGCTTTATAAGAAGCATCAGTTCAGGACCACTGGTAGTGTCTTTTGGGTCTCTGTGTTGAGAAGGATTCTGAGGTATGTTGAGGTTTAAGAGAACTAGCACTCCCCCCTTGCCTGTAGAACAGTGGCTCTCAAACTGTGGTGTGCAACTTAATTACCTAGAGAGCTTGTTAAAACACAGATTGCTGGGCCCCACACCCAGAGTTTCTGATTTGGTAGGTCTGGGGTGTGGCCTGAGGATTTGTATTTCTGTAGCATCAGGTAAGGCTGATGATGGTGTTCCAGGAACCATACTTCAGAACCACTGCTGTAGTATTTAATTTCTTATGGCTCAGTTTGGGTTTCTTGAAACAATGCCAGCCTCATCACTAGCTAGTTGACACAAATACATAGACTTAGGGCCCCAAACTTCTTTAAGGGGGGTTAGAGGCTTATTAAATAGAACAAGTTGTACATCTAGCCTTTAATAAAAAAAGAGTAGTCCACCTATAAGCACAAAATTTTATGTTTTTATAGTTCACATTTAATTAGTATGGTGAGACAGAAAAAGTATAGGCTTTGGGATCAGATATAGCCAAATTCAATCCTGGCTCTACAGTTTAATTATTTGACCTTGAACCAGTTACCAAACTTCTTAGATTCACTTTCTATAGTCAACTCACAACCTTTTCTGTTTTGCTCACTGTTCTGTGCCTAATGTCTAACTTATAGTAGGCAGTCAAAAATATGTTTTGAATGAATATACAATGACTTATGATAGATAAATCTGCAAACCTACAGAAATAATTTTCTACCTTAGTTCCCTTGGTATATAGGGATTAACCGATAAATTCTAAATTGGCTTTAGAAAATGTCATCTTTAAGTATGCGGGAGGTCTGAACTCCATATTATGACTTGACTGTGATAAGAAAATGCAGCTTCTTTATTTTCTATAACCATGCTAATCTTCCTCACAAACCTCACCTTCTACTTAGCAATAAGGAGTGGGAGGGAGGACCTTATCTTAATGGTGGAAGTTATCTTTGTTTTAGCTCTTTTGAGTGATTTGGTCTGTTTCTCACATGCGTTTAGTCTTCCTGAACTGCCTCTCCCCTTCTCCTCTCTCAGACGGCACTTCTAGGTAAAGAGGTGGCTTGTGATCTCACTGTAGCCTGGGAAAGGCTCCTCATTGGTCCCGGTGGTTTAGTGGTTGGTCTGCTCTTGCCTCTGGAATGTTGGTCATTAAGGCGCAACTTGTTCATTCTGGCTCTTTGGAGCAACATTCAGATACTACTGCAGAAATCCATTTTCTTGGCCATTTAACTCTGGTTGCAAAGTCCAAGTTCACTGTGGCCTCTTCGTCCTTATCTTGAGATCCTACAGCTCTCTTGGCCCTCTCAGGACCTTCAGGTCTCCTCACCTGTGTGAGAGGAATTTCTGGATGCCTGCCTGTGGTGTAGGCAGGGCACTTATTCATATCTAAGGTACAGCTATGCTTGAAAAATTCAATATGCTTTACAGGCAAGAACTCAGAAGCAAGTTCCAGAAGCTGTCCTCCTGCCAGCTGTGGGACTTTGAAATAATTGCTTCACTTGCTGTGTTCCATTTCTTTATCTCTTCCAAGGGGATTATACAACAGTGTTGAGGAACTGATGTGTTGATCAAAAGAAACATTATTTGTGAAAATTCTTGGTAAAAAGCAGACCTTGCTTCCATTTTTTGGTAGATATTTTTTGAGAAGTTACTATGCGTATCAAGTCCTAGGGAAATAAAGGATACCCACCATATCCTCACCATGTTCACAACCTTGTGGGGACACCTGACTCGTAAACTGATCGGGGGATTGTGGGGTGTCACAGTGAGACATAGAGCCTGTGTCGCCTTGGACGTGTTGCTGCAGCTCTCAGAGCATCCGTGGGTTCATATGTAATACCAGCATCTTAATAACAGGTGTGTGTGTGTGTGTGTGTGTGTGAAGATTACATAAAAAGGAAGTAAAGGCATTTTGTTACCAATAAGGAGGGAATCATACAAGAGTTAAAATTAGAATATTAATTACAATAGATATTTTTATACTCCTTTCATCGGAGCACAGCCATTTTAGAATTAGAAAAAGGGAAATAATGATCTTTAATCAAAACTCAAAGAAAATAAAGGGAAATTTACTCAGCTTTTAGACCTAAAACATTTTCTTTGGTTCTAATTTTGAAAGACAAAGCTCTCTAAGTTTAAGGATTAGAAAGAGAGATCTGGAGTTGTGTGGAAGGCTCTGGAGGCTCTTAAAATAGGGAACTTAATATGAGGAGCAGGGAATATAGAATGATCAACTTGGCAATATAACAGATGCCTCATTTCATGAGGAGCTTAAAAAAAAATTCTCCCCATGCACTGCAAACGCCATATGTTTAATTGCCAAGAAACTCCATCCTGTTTTATGTAAGTCACATAATTAATATGTAAAAACAGCATATTTGGTTGGGCAGATATGGTATTTAATCTTTGAATACACATAAGGTATTGTCACTGTTGAACCAGAAACAAGAGTAAAGGAATTACTGAACACATTTGAACCTTCAGGACTGAGGGTTGTTCCAAGGTGGAGGAAGTGGCTACTTAGGCAATGAAATTCATCATTGAATGTTTACATATTATAGTCATAGGATCATGGATATTCATAGCTGGGAAGGACCCTAGAGACTGGTGAGTCCAATCCCTTCTTACAAAGATGGGTGAGGATACAATTACACATAAAGGATTGTGGTTCAAAGATAACATCAACAACAAAAAACAGCAACAGCAGCAGCAACAGCCAGTGTTTCCTAAGGACTCCTTCTGTGCTGGACCACAGCAGCTACCGCTGTGCACGTGGTTCCTGGACTCACTGCTCCCCAGCCTCAGGAATTGTGAACAGCCGAATCCAGGCCCAGTCCTCCTATGGCAACTAAGCCAGGCCAAGGGGTTCAGTCACTAGAGCCATCGAGATTCTCACTATCTTGTCTCAGGTAAGTCATGCCCTCCTGTATGAGGCCCAGGGCCCATCCCTGTTTTTAACTGTTAGCAGCCAAAGTATAAGCCCCCTTTGCTGCCCCATAACATTTAATTATGCCAGCATCACCATAAGGCTTGTCCTCATCCCCAATTCAGCTCTCCAATTTCTGAAACCCTTTAAATCCTTCCTTTTTATCCTGCGGAATTGCTACTCCAGAATCAGCAAAGTTCTCTCTGCTCCCAGTCTGTTCAATTTGTTCCTTCCCTTAATGGAGTAAGATCCTTCTCCTGCTGGATCTTACTCCCCAAGTAGCCCTCTCAAGGAAGGGCTCTTTATTCTTTCCCATTTTCTTCCATGAAAATGAGGACCGGTGGGGTTTGGTGAGTTCCCTGCCTCTCATTTCTGCCTGTTTGCTATACTGTCTTGCCCTCCTCATTAGTACATCCTGCTCTCTCAGCTTCTCTCACTCCCTCATTGAACAGCATGGACCAAATCAGAGACTTCCTCACCACCCCAAGCCCTTCCCTCACCCCAGGTGATCTCCCCATCCCCATGGGGGTGATGCCAATACACGGACCTCTCACCTGTTCCACTCCTTCCTTCTTCACTCCATTTCAGCGATCCCGTCTGTCAGTCCTGTGCTGTACTTTGCCACCATTCAAAATATCCTCAACTCCAAAATAACTCCTTCAAGCATCCTACTTTCTCCCTATCACCTTGTTCCCTTTCAGTTAGTTTGTTAGTTTACTATTAGTACAAACATTTTTTAACCTCCCTGAGACCTCCTGTGAATTGGTCCTTTATTACTGTGAATCTATCAGCCCTCTCTGCTTTTTTCACTTTACTCCTTATGTAGTTTAGACTGAATGGTCCATCATCTGTGTGACTCTCCTGACAATACTCCAGATACCCTCTTCCTTTCTTTTGTATCACAGACACTTGGTCAAATTTGAACTCTAGATTAACTCTTCTATCTGCTTTCTCTGCATCTACATCAGAGGAGCTGAGTGCTGCTAGAAAAAGTCAATTGATGGGGAAGCCCTGTACTTCTATTAGGACATGGTAAAGAAATGATAGACTATGAATAGAGATGCAAAAATTCTCAACAAAATCCTAGCAAACCTGAGTCCACTTGTTCAAGTCTTCTTGGGTGTAGCTCTGGATCATGGTCCTCAAATTTGGCTCAGAATAAATTTCTTTAAAATTAAAAAAAAAAATCCTAACAAACTGAATTCAGGTGCTTACCAAAAAAATAATCCATCATGACCAAGTGGGCTTCATCCCAGAGATGCAGGGATGTTTCAACATATGCAAATCTATAAATGTAATTCACCACAAAAATAGAAGTAAAAACAAAGACCATATGATCCTCTCAATAGACACAGAAAAAGCATTCAACAAAATTCAGCACCCTTTTATGATAAGAGCACTTAACAAAATAGGCATACATGAGACTTACCTAAAAATGGTAAAAGCCATATATGAGAAACCCACAGCCAACATCACACTGAATGGGGAAAAATTGAAAGTATTCCTGCTCAGAACTGGAACCAGACAACGTTGCCTTTTACCACCACTTCTAGTCAACATAATGCTGGAAGTCCTAGCCAGAGCAATCAGAAAGAGAAGGAAATCAAGGGCATCCAAATGGGGGCAAAAGAGTTCAAAGAGCTCTTTGATGATGATATGATCTTATATCTCGAAAACCCCAAAGATTCTGCCATGAGACTACTGAAATTGATAAAAAAAAATTCAGCAAAGTCTCAGGTTACAAAATCAATGTACACAAATCAGTAGCATTCCTATATGCCAAGAACAGTCAAACTGAGAACCAAATCAAAGACTCAGTACCCTTCACAATAGCAACAAAGAAAATAAAATCCTAGGAATATATTTAACTAAGGAAGTGAAAGACCTTTACAGGGAGAATTACGAAACACTGAGGAAGGAAATAGCAGAGGATGTAACAGGTGGAAAACCATACTATGCTAGTGGATCAGCAGAATCAACATTGTTAAAATAGCAGAGGATGTAACAGGTGGAAAACCATACCATGCTCGTGGATCAGCAGAATTAACATTGTTAAAATGTCTATACTGCCCAAAATGATCTACAGATTTAATGCAATCCCTATTAAAATACCAACATCATTTTTTGCAAATCTAGAAAAAATAATTCTGTGCTTCGTATGGAAACAGAGAAGACCCCATATAGCAATAGCAATGTTAAGCAAAAAGAACAAATTGAGAGGCATCAATTTATCAGACTTCGAGCTATACTTTAAGGCTATAGTAACTAAAACAGCATGGTACTGGCACAAGAAAAGAAACATAGACCAATGGAACAGAACTGAGAACCCAGATATAAAACCATCCTCATATAGCCATCTAATCTTTGATAAAGCAGATAAAAGCATACGCTGGGGAAAAGAACCGTAAGTCATAAATCATGCTAGGAAAATTGGATAGCCACATGTAGAAGACTGAAATAGGATCCGTACCTCTCACCTTTCACAAAAATCAACTCATGTTGGATAACAGACTTAAACCTAAGGCATGAAACTATAAGAATTCTAGAAGAAAATGTTGGAAAAACTCTTATAGACATTGGCCTAGGCAAAGAATTTATGAGGAAGACCCCAAAGGCAATCACAGCAACAATAAAAATAAATAAATGGTACCTGATCAAATTAAAAAGCTTCTGCACAGCCAAGGAAATGATCACAAGAGCAAATAGACAACCTACAGAATGGGAGAAAATACTTGCATACTACAGATCCAATAAAGGGCTGATAACTAGAATCTATATAGAACTCAGGAAAATCAGCAAGAAAAAAAAAATACCATTAAAAAGTGGGCAAAGGATATGAATAGAAACTTTTCAAGAGAAGACAGACTAATGGCCAACAAACATATGAAAAAATGCTCAACATCTCTAATCATCAGAGAAATGCAAATCAAAACTAAAATGAGATATCACCTAACTCCAGTGAGAATGGCCTTTATCAAAAAGTCCCAAAACAACAAATGCTGGCATGGATGTGGAGAGATTGGATCACTCTCCCACTGCTGGTGGGAGTGCAAATTAGTACAACCCCCGTGGAAAGTAATTTGGAGATAACCTCAAAGAGCTAAAAATAGAAATACCATTTGGTCCACCAATCCCACTATTAGGCATCTATCCAAAGGAAAAGACATTCTATAAAAAAAAAAAAAACTGCTCTAGAATGTTTATGGCAGCACAATTCACAATTGTAAAGATGTGGAAACAACGCAAGTGCCCATCAATACATGAGTGGATTAATAAAATGTGGCATATGTATACCACGGAGTACTACTCAGCCACAAAAAACAATGATGATCTATCACCTCTTGTATTATCCTGGATACAGCTGGAGCCCATTCTACTAAGCAAAGTATCATAAGAATGGAAAAACAAGTATCACATGTATTCACCATCAAATTGGTATTAATTGGTTAACACTTATGTGCACATATAGTGGTAACATTCACATGTTAGGCAGGTGGGAGTGGGGAAGAGATGATGGGTATATTCACACCTAATGGATGCGGTGCAGACCATCTGGGGGAAGAACATGCTTGAAGCTCTGACTCGGGAGGGGCAAAGGCACTATATGTAACCTAAACATTTGTACCCCTGTAATATACTGAAATAAAAAAAATAATAAAGAAATAGTAGAAAACACAACTGAAAGCAACTTTTGATTTTGGTTGAACAACAACAAAATATACATATATATGTATATATATATATATTTGGCTTCAAGAAATCTGCGATCTAAATGCTCAAATAATGTCACCAGATCATGGGTTTTTTTTTTTTTTTTAATTTCCATTCTCTCTTGCCTTTGTTTTCCTGAGTGACATTTTTATCCTCAGCTTTACACAGTGACTCTGACATCTCTGAGTGCACCCCACTGTTATGACTGCCACTGCAGTTCCCAGCCCTACACTCTCACACCATCCCATGCAGGGACTAAGAGAGCTCCCAAGGAAAATTAATTTTCTCCGAAGCACCTGTGAATGTCTCCTTGCATCTTATTGGCTCTGAAATATTCCTCAAAGGGAAGTTGGAATGTCTGTTCTGTCTCCTATGGAAGGCCTATTCCTCTGCTTCAGTGTGGATTCAACACCCTTCTTGTTGCTTCTTCACATGCCTGTCACACCCCTAGTATCCAATCCACAACAGAGCCCCAAAACTGTCAAATTTAACCCTTGAATTTCCCTGAGTCCATGCAGTGCTCATTACCTCTGCTGCTACCACTCTTGTTCACACTATTCCATATCCATTCTGGCCTCTTTGAGTCTCATCAATACAATGTAGCCAGTGTCATCTTTAAACATGTAGATTTGTACATATTACCTCCATGTTTGAAAGCTCCCCAGTGAATTTCCATTGCTTCTATGCTAAAGGCAGAAGTCCTTGCAGAGCTCATAAGATCCTACCTGGTCTAGAATCTCCCTATGTCCAAAGCCTGATTTCACACCACTGGTGTTTGTCCTCCAATCATACTCTCTCTTCCTCCTTTGCTAAATTAGCTGCTTCTCAACATGAATACCTTAGTCAAGGTTTATTCCTTAGGGAACCTTCCATATATTCCTAGTCTTTGAAAGGTTTATCTGCTATGGACTCTCAAAACAGTAGGCCTTTCCTTCAAAGTGTTCAAACAGCTTATAATTATTTGGTTGTTAGCATGATCATTTGAACAAGTCTGTCTTCTCTGCTAATCTCTAAGCTTTGAGATAGTAAATCAAGATCCTTCTGAGATTGGCTTCTTTTCTCATTATTGCATTCCTAGCAATTAGCAGGCAGCCCCATATACATTGAATGTATGAATGAATACAAGTGATAAACACACGAAGTGTGCAACATAGTCCCTGGAAAATATTAAGCATTCCAAAGTGGTAGGTATTATGACCATATTGTTATTTCTTGTTGTCATTATAATTCTGTAAAATTAGAAATGTGTTTTTCATATTACATTCTTCACCAATTCAGTGCAATTTTCTACAATCATTGAGCACAAAAGCAACTGGCAATGCACAACTCTGCACTTGTTAATTGCAGATCAACTGTTGCATGTTAGGTAGCCAGAGATAAGAAAATTACTAAAGAAGAGAATTGTTTCCCTCCTCAATATGAACAAGGAGAATAACAACTAAATGGCTTATTGATGCTCCATATAAGTAGATAAATCTTAATTCATTGTCAGGAACACTTTATAATTTTCTCAAGTTTTTTTTTTTTTTTGGGTTTGTTTTTAAGTTGGAAAGTACTGAGAAACCAGCCCTGTAATGGATACCATTAGTCACCAAGTTCCTTTCTAAATAATCACACATTCAGGTTCTCTCTATGAAATGTATCTTATGTTAGTTATGCTTCAAAATTTCTGTAACATGTTGTAAATTTAATTAGGTTAAGAAAAAAAAGATTGCAAAGAAATATGACAAAATATATGCTTTGTCTCTGGGAAGATGGATTTCACATCATTTATGTTTCCTTTTTATACTCTTCTAAAATTCTAAATTGCTAAAAATTTTCCTGTCATCGTATTATAATCAGAAAATGTGAACATAATACTTTTTAACTCTGCATATTTTGTATATAAGATGTGATCACAGTTCTTAAAAAATACATGTGGCAGAAACAGATTGGAAGGAAATATAGCAACCTCTTAACAGAGTTTATCCCTGGATGTGGACTATGTGACATCTCTATTTTTTAAATTCAATAATTTTCATAATGAAAAATGATCTTTACTTAAAATGGAAATAAATATATATAGGACGTGCCCTTTGCCCTTGAGGAGCTTGCAAGGATTCTTAACACAGAGTTAATGATTGAAAGTAGATTGTGAATTATAGAAGTCCAAGCTGGGAAACATTTTACTAGAAGCCACAATACTTTGGAAAAATCAAGTTTCCACTTAAAAATATTATAGTGTGATAAATTGTCACTTGTCTTACATAGATATAATTTTAGAGTGGAAAGCGTTTCTGAAGCCAGGAAGTTAGCTGCACACCAGGTTATAAAAGAAATCAGTATCTGATTTCTTTTCTACCCCATAAAGTCTAATTTATATATACAAACCACAAGAAACTAAACAATGAGAAAAAGGTTTGTTAAAATTACTTGCATTAGGAATGTAAAATGAATCATTATGTGCTAAAATACAGAAGTACTAATTACATGTCTTTGAGAATTGTCACATAGTAGGCCCTCAATAAAATTTGAAATTCACAAACTATTTTCCCAGAATTTTATTTTAGTAAGGATACACATGTGACACGTGACAGGTAAGGGTAAAATTCTTTCAACTATATAAATGTCTTTACCTCCTCTCCTTGACCATATAAATCCTCTCCCAACTTCAAGGGTTGACTCACAACCCACTTCATCAAGGAAACCTCTGTGACTGCTCTAGCCCATAGCCTCCCCTCCCTCCTCTGACATCTGGTAGCATTTTTTTTCCTAGAGTGCACGTGAAAATTCATTATCTCTTTTATTACCTTATACAGTTCCTTAAACAATCCTTTAAAACAGTTGCACATATTGCTGTATAAGATCCTAATCCCCTTGTAAAGTGATTGGTTTTGGATTTCTGTTCCTCTCACTTTTGTCCTTCTTGAGTCCATCTTGAGTCCTGACCTCTCCAAGTAGTGATATTTCTGCTAAATTTCCCTCTTTATTTTCCCGACTCTTTTATTACTTTTTTTCAGCGCCGTTTTCCTGGCCACTGCCTTGGCTGTTCTCCAAAATAACACTGGTTGCCTTCCCTGACTGCTGTCCTGAGATTTCATGGACTCTTGGCCCCTGTTTAGTTCCATTCCCTCTGAGTCCACTTCTATACTTGGGTGGGACTGAAGCAATAGGCCTTGGCTCAGCAAGGACACTGCATGCCCCTTGGGATATGAGATTGCATATTTTAATGCTTAAAAAATACCTTCTTGGGCCCTAGTTTTCTCATCTTCATGTGAAAATAAAAATCTTCCGCATTTGATGGTTGTACAGATTAAATAAAATAATGTGTGTGGGCATCTACTATAGTGCCTGGCATATAGTAGGTACCCAGTGGATGCTAGTTCTTTTTCTTTTCTCCTTCAGCGTTACCAATTTTTTGTTTTCCAAAATTTGGAATACTGATTCTACAAGTTGTTAATGGGTATTTTTTGAAATAAAGATTATCTGGTGAATAATTTTGGGAAACACTGGGATTCAATTAGATTTAAAATATTTCTCCTCAGAATCTTGACTATGTTATGATTCTCTAGTGGAATATACCAGGCAAATTCTCTGAAATATATTTGACAAAGATGTTAGCTTTTCATGAAATGTTTATACAAAACTTGAATTAGAAGATCATGTTGCCAATTTGAATCCTCTTTATGCAAACCTCAAAATAAAGCCTCTATTTTATTGACTGATATCCTAAGACAAATTGTTTTCTTAAAAGCTATCTTTTGCAATTATATACTCATATAAATCATGATTTCTCAATACTCTGCAACCAAAACAAAATAGGAAATTAAATTTGATGCTAAAGATGAACTAAGATGGCAACTTGGGAATCATAAACTGCGTTTCAGACTTCATGTATTTAGCAAAACATCTTACTTGTCTCAGTTGATGACTTCATAAAACTTCAAAGTTATACAACTTGAACATAAAATATATAAAAATTGTTAAATTTAAAAAATGGAATAAAAATGTCACCTCCAGTATGGATTAGTGAGCTGCTGCAAATAACAGAGTTCTGAAAAAAATACAAAACACGAACTACCTAAAGCCTCTGAAGACCGGACTAAAGCAGCAGATTGTAGAGAAGAGTCGAAACTTGAGATGAGGGAACCAAATGGAGTGAGTTCTCTGTTCCTGTTTTAGTGGTTTTACTTTGAAGGTATCTACAATCATAGTGTAGGTGGCATGAGGTGACTAAAATTCTGATAGAAAACTCGACCTTTTTTTGGCCAAATGAGCCAGGTGAAGGAGCCCTAGGGCAACCAGAGCCACCACAGAGTTAGGAGGAACGCCTCAAAATGAGGGAGTCAAAGGATGGGAGTCCCTAATTTAGTGTTTAAACTCAGCTCAAGTTTCTGGAGAACCCCTGAACCACGTGTTTGTGAGAAAATTGAAAGCAGTTTGCAACAAAGGCTTATTTACCTCACCTGAGATATGAATCTCCATTCATCACAGGTATGTCAGTCTGTAATTTCATTCTAACAAAATTAAAATTTCTGCTTAAGGAAAAAAAAACCCAAGTAATAAACAAAACCCCACAAATACACATTGAACAAACAAAATTCAGAATCTCTAAAGCAGGACATTTATTTACAATCCCCAAAATACAATCTGAAATTACTCAACATATTAAGTGCCAGAAAAATGTGAACTTAACTTCAAGGGAAAAGATAATCAAGAGATGCCAAACCCTGCGATAGCCCAGATGTTCAAATTCTGAGATAAGTACTTTCAAGAAGATATAAGAGCTGAATGAGATAAAATTAAATATGCTTATATTGAGGATAAAGATATGACTTCTCAACAAAAAAAAAAATAGAAAATGCAAAAATAACCAAATGGAAATTTTAGAAATAAAAAATACAATATCTGAAAATAAAAATTTTTGGTTGAGCTTACTAGCAGAATGGAAATGACAGAGCAAATAGTAACTTTGAAGATAGATCATTAGAAATTATCTAATCTAAAGAAGGGAGAAATTATCTGTGTAAAATTTCAAAAGGTCTAACATATAGGTGATTGGAGTCCCAAAGGAAAGGAGAGAGAAAATGAGACAGAAGTATTTAAAGAAATGACCAAAAACTCAGTGTGTGTGAAGGAAATAAACAGATCCAAGAAGCTTAGTGAATCCCAAATAGTAAAAATTTGATGATAACCATACTTATGCACATTACAGTCAAACTGCTGAAAACCAAAGATAAAGAGAAAATCATGAAAACAACCAGAGGAAAAATTACACACTACATAAAAAATAACAAAGGTTTGAATGCATGTGGCCCTTTCATTATAATCAAAATAGGCCTGAAGACAATGGAAAAATATCTTCAAAATGGTAAAAGAAAAAAATGACAACTCAGAATTTTATATCTAATGAAAATGTTTTTCAAGCCTGAAGGTGAAATAAAGACATTCTTCAGATAAAGAAAAGCTAAGAGAATGTGAGACACCAGAATTGCAGTACCATAAATGATAATAGGAGTTTTTGAGGGTGAAAGAAAATGGAACCAGATGGAAACTCAGATACTTAGGAAGGGACAAATAGCATTGGTAAATATATAGGTCAGTATAAAAGTCTGTTGTTTCTCTTAATATCTTTAAAATACATATGACTGTATAAAGCAAAATTATAATATTGCCTTGATTGATTTACAATGTATGTCCATATGCAGACATACCTCATTATATTGAACTTTGCTTTATTGTGCTTCACAGATAATTGTGTTTTTTATGAATTGAAAGTTTGTGTCAACCTTGTCTCAAGCAGGTCTATCAGCACTAGGTTTCCAACAGCATGTGCTCACTTTGTGTCTTTGTGGCATATTTTGTCAATTCTCACAATATTTCAAATTTTTCCATTATTAGCATATCTGTTATGGTGATCTGTGATCAATGATCTTTAATGTTTAATGGGATTATCTGGGGGCACCACAAACTATGCCCATATAAGACAAGGAACTTAATTGATAAATGTTGTATCTGTTCTGACTGCTCTACCAACTAGACGTCCTGCTATCCCTGTGCCTCTCCTCAGGCTTCCCTATTCCCTAAAACACAACCATATTGAAATTAGGCCGATTAATAACCCTACGATGGCTTCTGGGTTTTCGAACGAAAGGAAGAGTTGAATATTTCTCAGTTTAAATCAAAAACAAAAAATGATAAAGCTAGGAAGATGTCAAAAGCTGAGATGGGTGGAAAGGTAAACCTCATGCACCAAACAGTTAGCCAAGTTATGAATGCAAAGGAAAAGTTCTGGAAAGAAATTAAAAGTGCTACTCCAGTGAACACATGAATGGTAAGAAAGCAAAACAGCCTTACTGATGATATGGAGAAAGTTTTAGTGGACTGGATAGAAGATTAAAACAGCCATAACATTCCCTTAAACCAAAGCCTAATCCAGAGCAAGACCCTAACTCTCAGTTCTATCAAGGCTGAGAGAGGGAGACAGCTGCAGAAGAAAAGCTTGAAGCTAGCAGAGGTTGGTTCATGAGGTTTAAGGAAAGATGCCATCTCTACAACATAAAAGTTCAAGGTGAAGCAGCAAATGCTGATGTAGAACCTACAGCAAGTTATCCATAAGATCTGGCTAAGAAGAAGGTGGCTGGACTACACAACAGATTTGCAGTGTAGATGAAACAGCCTTCTATTGGAAGAAGATGCCATCTAGGACTTTCATAGTGAGAGAGGAGAAGTCAACGCCTGACTTCAAAGCTTCAAAGGACAGACTGACTCTCTGTTAGGGGCTAATACAGCTGGTAACTATAAGTTGAAGCCAATGCTCCTTTATCATCCTGAAAATCCTAGCATCCTTAAGAAGTATGCTAAATCTACTCTGCCTGTGCTTTATGAATGGAACAAGCCTCGATGGCAGCACATCTGTTTACAGCATGGTTTACTGGATATTTGAAGCCCCTGTTGAGACCTACTGCTCAGATAAAAATATTCCTTTCAAAATATTGCTGCTCATTGACAATGCACCTGACCACCCAAGAGCTCTGATGAAGATATACAAGGAAATTAATGTTGTTTTCATGCCTGCTAACACAATATCCATTCTGCAGCCCATGGATCAGGAACTAATTTTGAATTTCAAGTTTTATTATTTAAGAAATACATTTCACAAGTCTATAGCTGCCATAGATAGCGATTCCTCTGATGGATCTGGGCAAAGTCAATTGAAAACTTCCTGGAAACAGTTCATCATTCTTGATGCCATTAAGAACATTTATGATTCATAGGAGGAAGTACAAATGTCAACATTAATAGGAGTTTGTAAGAAATTGATTCCAACCCTCATAGATTATGTCGAGGTGTTCAATACTTCAGTAAAAGTAACTGAAGATGTGGTTAAAAGTAGAAAGAAAACTAGAATTAGAAGCAAAGCCTGAGGTATGCCTGAATTGCTGCAATCTTATGATAAAACTTGAATGAATGAAGAGTTGCTTCTTATGGATGAGGAAAGAAAGTGGTTTCTTGAGATGGCAACTGCTCCTGGTGAAGACACCATGAACATTATTGAAACGACAAGAAAGGAATTAGAATACTAGATAAACATAGTTGATAAATCAGCGGCAGGGTCTGAGAAGATTGATTGCAATTTTTAAAGAAGTTCATCTCTCATCCTATACAAAATTCAACTCAAAATGGATTAGAGAACTAAATGAAAACTTGAAACTATAAAAATCCTAGAAGAAAACATAGGGGAAATGCTTTAGGACATTGGCCTGGGAAAAGATTTTATGAATAAGACTTCAAATGCACATGTAACAAAACCAAAAATAAACAAATGGGATTATATCAAACTGAAGGGCTTCTGTACATCAAAGAAAACAATCAACAGAGTTAAAAGACAACCTATAGAATGGAAGAAAATAGTTGCAAACTATTCATCTGACAGGAGATTAATATCCAGAACATACAAGGAACTTAAACACCTCCACAGCAAAACCAAACCAAACCAAACCAAAAAACCCCACCCTAACAATCCAATTAAAAAATGGGCAAATGATCTGAACAAATGTTTGTCTAAAGAAGACATATCAATGGTCAGCAAATATGTGAAAAATATTCAACATGATTAATCATCAGGGAGTTGTAAATCAAAACCACAAAGAGAGATCATCTCACCCCAGTTAGAATGGCTACTATCAAAAAGACAAAATATAACAAATGCTAGCAAGAATGTTGAGAAAAAAGACCTCTTATACAGTATTGGTGGGAATATAAACTAGCACAGCTACTATGGAGAACAGTTTGGAGGTTCCTTTAAAAACTATTATACTATTAATAATAAAGCTACCATATGACCCAACAATCCCACTATTGGATATTTATCCAAAAGAAAGGAAACCAGTACGTAGAAGACATATTTGCACCCCCATGTTTATTTCAGTACTATTCACAATAGATAAGATATAGAATCAACCCAGTGTCCAACAACAGATGAATAGGTCAAGAAAATGTGGTATACATATACCATCTAATGCTATTCAGCCATATAAAAGAATGAAATTCTGTCATTCATGCCAACACAGATGAGCCTGGAGAACATTATGTTAAGTGAAATAAGCCAGGAACAGAAAGTTAAACACTGCATGTTCTCACTCATATGAGGAGCCTAAAAAAGTTGATCTCATAGAAGTAAAGAGTAGAATAGAAGTTCCTAGAGGATAGGAAGGGTAGTGAGAAGGAGGAGGTAGGGAGAAATTTGTTAAAGGATACAAAATTACAGCTAGATAGGAGGAATAAATTTTAGTGTTATATAGCACTACAGAATGACTATAATTAACAATAATACATTATGTATTTTCAAATAGCAAATAGAGAGTCTATTGAATTTTCCCAACACAAAGAAATAATAAATATTTGACATGATGGATATGTTAATTACCTTGATTTGATCACTATGCATTGTATGTATTCATAGTACATATATGTATGCATGTACTACATAAATATGTAAAATTATGTGTCAATTCACAGCAAACTGAATCCAGGTGCTTATTGAGAAAATAATCCACCACGACCAAGTGGGCTTCATTGCAGAGATGCAGGGATGGTTCAACATACGCAAATCTATAAATGTAATTCACCACATAAATAGAATCAAAAACAAAGACCATACGATCCTCTCAATAGATGCAGAAAAAGCATTTGACAAAATTCAACACCCTTTTATGATAAGAACATTTAACAAAATAGGCATAGATGGGGCTTACCTAAAAATGACACAAGCCATGTATGACAAACCCACAGCCAACATCATACTGAATGGGGAAAAATTGAAAGCATTCCCACTTAGAACTGGAACCAGACAAGGTTGTCCGCTATCTCCACTTCTATTCAACATAGTGCTGGAAGTCCTTGCTAGAGCAATTAGACAAGAGAGTGGAATTAAGGGTGTCCAAATGGGGGCAGAAGAGATCAAACTCTCACTCTTTGATGATGATATGATATTATATCTAGAAAATACCAAGGATTCAACCAAGAGACTCCTGGAATTGATAAATGAATTCAGTAAAGTCTCAGGATCCAAAATCAATACACACAAATCAGAGGCATTCATATACACTAATAACAGTCAAACTGAGAATCAAATCAAAGACTCAATACCCTTCACAATAGCAACAAAGAAAACAAATACCTAGGAATATATTTAACTAAGGCAGTAAAAGACCTCTACAGGGAGAACTATGAAATACTGAGGAAGGAAATAGCAGAGGATATAAACAGGTGGAAAACTATATCATGCTCGTGGGTCGGCAGGCTCAACATTGTTAAAATGTCTATACTGCCCAAAGTGATCTACAGATTCAATGCAATCCCTATTAAAATACCAACATCATTTTTCACAGATCTAGGAAAAATAATTTTACACTTCATTTGGAACAAGAAAATACCCTGTATAGCAAAAGCAATCTTAAGCAAAAAGAACAAATTGGGAGGCATCAATTTACCAGAGTTCAAACTATACTACAAGGCTATAGTAATTAAAACAGCTTGGTACTGGCACAAGAACAGGGACATTGACGAGTGGAACGGAACTGAGAACCCAGATATAAAACCATCTTCATATAGCCATCTAATCTTTGATAAGGCAGACAAAAACATATACTGGGGAAAAGAACCCTTATTCAATAAATGGTGCTGAGAAAACTGGATAGCCACATGTAGAAGACTGAAACAGGATACACACCTTTCACCTCTCACAGAAATCAACTCACGGTGGGTAACAGGCTTAAACCTAAGGTGTGAAACTATTAGAATTCTAGAAGAAAATGTTGGAAAAACTCTTATAGACATTGGCCTAGGCAATTCAAAAATAAATAGACAAAAAAATTTAAAAATGCTATCAAACAGCTTTGCATGTAACATAGATATCTTTCATGAAACGAAGTCAATCAATGTGGCAAAGTTCATTGTTGTCTTATTTTATAAAACTGCCACAGCTATGCCAAACTTCAGAAACCACACCCTGATCAGTCAGTAGCCTTCAACATCAAGGCAAGACCCTCTACCAGCAAAAAGATTACAACTTGCTGAAGGCTCATTAACAATTTTTAGTAATAAATTATTTTTTACTTAAATTATGCATATTGTTTTAAAGACACAATGCTATTGCATACTAAATGAACTACAGTACAATGTAATCATAACTTTTATATGCACTGGAAACCCAAAACATTTGTGTGACTCTCTTTATTGCAGTATGTGCTTTATTGTGGTGGTCTGGAACCAAATCTGCAATATCCCTAAGGTATGCCTGTAATGGAAAAAGTATAATCTCTAGAGGTCGGAGCCTGGACAACAGAGATCAAAGCAGAAGGGAGCTACTCCCTGAGTGTGGAGTCAGGGCTTAGGCTCGTTCTCTACTTCTCTGCAGAGGACCTTCAAGATATCTGCCTGGTAGGATTTCAGATTTACTATGGAACATTGTCTGCTATGTGATTCCTATGGTTTCCCTTTCTGAATGGAATCATTTATGGTGGTTTTTCTGTTTGGTTGTATATTTGGTGTGTAGAGGGGGGATGATTTGTCTTTTTAGTACTAAGGTCTCCAGATCAAGAGAAGCCACATATGGACCCAATAAAGAGAGACTACCTTACACAAATGCTCTGAGGAAGAGATTCCTGCATACAACCCAGTGTTTGAGCTGAATCATGTCCTCCCAAAAAATCATATGCTGAGGTCCTAACCTCAAGTATTTCAGAATGTGACTATATTTGGAGATAGTACCTTTCAAGAGGCAATTAAGGCAAAATGAGATCATTTGAGTGGGACTTATTCCAGTGTGACTGGTGTCCTTATAAGAAGGGGACATTAGGACACAGATAGGCACAGAGGAAAAACCACATGAGGACATGTAGAGAAGGCAGCCATCTACAAACTAAGGAGAGAAGCCTTGGAAAAAGCCAACCCTGCCTATACCTTGATCTTGGACTTCTAGCCTCCAGAACTGTGAAAAAATAAACTTCTGTTATTTATACTACCCCATCTGTGGTATTTGTTATGGCAGCCCTAGCAAATGAACACATCCAGATATCTTGAATTCCATGTTTTCTACAGTGGTTGGATAGACTTTGGGGTGACTCCTTGAAGAAGGGTGTATGTGTATAATTTGTGCATACAGGGGAGTAAAGTAAAAATCGTGTCATAAGAGCTGGCTGTGTTAGTCACTAGAACTACTTATTGATATTTCTGGTTCTTTTCTGTGTAAGTCATCCTTTTCTAGGTTATGTTGCTGTAAATTATCAGTGGTTTACAACAATAAAATTTATTTCTCATGCATGTTACATGTTGACTGTAGATAAACATGGCTCCACTTCATGTATCTTCTTCATTCTAGAGTTCAGGCTACATGAACATCCCATATTTGGGATATATTGTTCTTGTGAAAAAAGGAAAACAATGACAGAACCATAAGATGGCTCTATATCTGCTGCTCAAATGAACACATATCACTTCTGCTTACATTTAATTGTGCAAAGCAAGTCAGGTGGCCAAGCCTGCTATCAATGAAGTGGGGAACTGTATTTGCCTGACAGTCATTTGACAATGGGCAGTAGAGATATATGATCTTCTTACCGGAGGGCAACATGTAGTTGGTACCAACAATACAATCCAAGCACACAGGCTAATTGTTCATCTTTACCCTCTTTGAAGTTAACTCATCAGGCAAATTTAACATGAGTGAATGTTTTGTGTGTTACTTTCAAGAAGAAATCTTCAAAGCCCATTGCATGACTCACCACTTCCTTTTCTCCCTGCTATGGGAGACAGTTGGGGGATGCTCAGTGTGCCTGTATCCTTGATGGAAAAGGCAGAGCATAGTCCTTGGCCAACTCATGATAGACATGTAATGTGAGTGAAAAATTAATCTGTGCTTTCTTAAGCCACTGAGATCTTCGAGCTGTTTGTTACCACAGCATAACATAGATCATTCATTCTGACATAGGTGCCAAAAAAGATTTGAAAGCTACTCATTGCTTTAAAAACTACCTCATAATTTTATAGTTTTGTGCACAATAAGTGCTTAGCAGTGTAAGGCACTTTATCTCTCCTGTACTTTTTACAACAGCTGCTCTCCTTTGTGAAAATGATCCTGACTCTTGTGATAATTACTTCTTTCTTTGTGCTGCTCCTTCTGGTAGAAGGCATGGAGAAGGTCATTTTTATGCCAGGCCCTTTGGAGGAATTGGCCCCTTTGTCTCCATCTGTGTGGAAGTTGCCTTGTGGGACAATGTTGTTGAAATGGGAAAGGCATGTTAAGCTGGGCAAGTGAATTCCTTCTGGTGATTCCTTCTAGAATCAAGAGTTGAATAGGGCCCTCTGTGTGAATGCCTTGACATGCCTCACATGTCAAAGTTGGGACCTGTTGCTGGCCAGCTTTCACCGTGGGATAGTCTACGGAGTAGAAGCCAATCTGCAGTTAAGTGGTGAACAATGTAGACACACAGCAGGGATGGAAGAAGAGAGTCAGAAGTATTTGAGTTCTTGGGTCCAGTTTCACCTTGGCCACATTTAAAGTAGATAAAGATATATACCAGGTATCCACGAACTATGGACTACAGCCATTTTGGCCATTTTGTTAACAAAGCTTTATTGGAACACAGTCAAGCCCATTTGTTTACATAGTGTCTATGGCTGCCTTTTTGCTACAATGGCAGAGTTGAGTAGTTGTGACAGAGAACTTAGAGCCTGCAAAGTCCAAAGTCTATACTACCTGACCCTTTCCAGAAAAAGTTTGCTGATCCCTATGATATATTACCTCATCCTTTAAAAAAAAGTATATTTTTACAATTTACATATGACAACGTAAATTCATAAGTAAACACCTCATATATAAATTTTAAAAAGTTGTATATATTCATAAATATAATTTTCACATGTAGTGGTACAGAATCAAAAAAGATTGTCGAGCGTTGCTGTAGGCAACAATGAGCCTCTGTATGTATTTGATCAAGGTAATGGCATAAACAGATTAGCAGGACCATTCTAGTGTTAATTCATTTGAATGCTTGTTTGTGAGGAGGCAGAAGAGAAAGTTAAACCTCATATGAGAGTTTTGCAACCTTAGACCAATGGAAAAAAATAAAACACAAAACCCAAACCAAAAAAGTGGTTAGGAGAAGTAGCAGTTAGGAGGGATGGAGAGGAGAGGACTAATGCAAGTGACTCAGATGTGGCCTTTCAGCAGCCATTCACCTACAGATGACAAACTCCAGGTTTGGGGGAACAGATTCTTTGGCTACAAGAAACCATCAATAATGATTTCCGTGATCATCTCATCTTGGCCCAGACCCCATTCCAACCAAATTATTAATACACACATTATTCTTCTTAAAGAAATAGAGAAATGCATTCCAGATTGCCAAAGAAAGGAATTCTCCATGATTTATACTGAAATGCTCCTAGAACTTTTTTTTTCAATCATCCATCTTCGAAAAATACTAAAGACAAATATTTCATGAATCCAGAGGTGCTTCTGGCCAGCATCTGGAGATGATCTTGAGAATACAAATCTGTTATCATTTTTCACCACAGGCTCATCTGTCAGAACATGTAATAAACATCACCAACCCGAGGGCTGGAGGGAGGCAGGAGGCACACAGTTAACCACTGTGGCAGGAGACAGCAGAAATGAGGGTGTGTTTGCCCAAACATCCCCATAATTTTAAACAATTTTAAAATTTTTTGATTTTAAATTATTGTGGGTACATAATAGTTGTATATCTTTATAGGGTACATGTGATGTTTTGATACAGGTATACAATGTGAATTAATTAAACCAGAGTAATTGGGGAATCCATCACCTCAGGCATTTATCATTTCTTTGTGTTAGGAACATTCCAGTTCCACTCTTTTAGTTATTTTAAAGTGTACCCTAATTTATTGTTGATTATAGTCACTTTGTTGTGCTATCAAATATTGTTCATTCTATCTAACTATATTTTTGTGCCCATTAATGGTCCCCATGTTATGTCCCCCTCCCTGCTACCCTTCCCGGCCTCTGGTAACCGTCATTCTACTCTCTGTCTCCATGAGATCAACTGATTTTAATATTTAGCTTCCACATATGAGTGAGAAAATGCAAGATTTGCCTTTATGTGCTTGGCTTATTTCACTTAACATAATGTTCTCCAGTTCTATCCGTGTTGCTGCAAATGGCAGGATTTTGTTCTTTTTGTGGCTCTATAATATTCCATTGTGCATATGTACCACAATCTCTCTATCCATTCCTCTGCCAAGCTTGGTCCTGTTGCTGACATTCTCCAAGGGTGTAATGTTTTATTAAATTGTCATGTGGAGAGGGAACTTGGCAGAGTAGAAGGGGTATGGGATATGAAGTCAATCAGATCTGAGTTTGATTCTTTATTCTGACACTGAATAGCTCTGTGACTTAAAAAAAAAATTTAACTTTGCTGACCACTATTTCCACATCTGTAAAATGACCTTGCCTATAAAGTGGTAATGTAGGTGAAACTATGATATCATAAAAAAAAAGAAGGCTGCAGTAATTATGATTATAAAACCATTCTCATGTTACCACTACACATTCATCTGATAGTTAAATTTGAAATATACAGAAAATACATGTTATTGGTGAAGAGATGTAGCAACTGGAGTTTTCACACATTGTTGGTTAGATATAAAATTGGTTCAACCCACTTTGGCAGTATCTACTCAGCTGAACACATCTCAGTACTTACCAATTCCACTCTTAGATATGCACCCCAAATAACTGTTTACATATGTTCACCAAAAACATTCAAAGCAGCGCTATTTATAACAGCATGCAACTAGAAACTACTCAAATGTCCATTAATAGTATAATGAAGGTATCAGTCAGAATTCTCTGCAAAAAGCCAGATAGTAAACATTTTAGAGTTTGCCGGCCAAGAGGTGAAATTGAGTTATAATTGCAACCCTGGTAGTTCTGGTCCTCCAAGCAGCAGCGCAGAGCGGTAGTGTGCTGTGTATGGTCTGGGTTGCAACTACTTCACTCTGTCCTTATAACGTGACAGCAACAGCAGATAGTATGAAAATGATTGAGTGTGGTATATTCCAATAAAACGTTATTTATGGACACTGAAATTTAAATTTCATATAATTTTCACATGCCATGAAATACTATTCTTTTGATTTTTTAGCATATAAAAATGTAGCAAACATTCTTAGCTTGCAGGCTGTACATGGACTGTAGCTTGCTAACTCCTGGTATGGTGGATGAATAAACTGTACATTCACACAATTGAATACTAGACAACATTGAAAATGAAAAACATGGAAGTGTGCACAACACTATGGATGAATCTCATGGATGTAATATTGAGTGAAAGAAATCAGGTACAAAAAGGATATGATTCTGTTTATATAAACTATAAAACCAGGCACAACAAAGCTATGCTTTTAGAAGTCAGCCTAGTGGTCACTGTGCCAGGGTAGGAACAGAAATAGGGAATGGAGGAGATTCTGGGGTGAATGGTAACCTCTGTTTCTTCATTTGGTTTGTTCAGTTTATGAAAACTCAACAAGCTGTATGCTTATCATCTATGCACTTTTCTGTATGTATATTATACTTTGAGATAACGCTAAAGAGCTCCATCCAGTTCTCATCCTTTAGTGCAGGCCTCCTCCACTTCACACCTAACTGACAGGTTTCCAGGTGTTACTTCCCACTTCTGTTGCCTTATTTTCTATTGCCAGAGACTCTGATACACCAATTTGTCCTTCGTGTTTTAGTAGAAAGAGCAGCTGAGGTACAGACTAGAGTCCTGTACTTAGAAATGAAGACCTGAGTTTAACTTCACTTGTATTAATTGTGTAACTATGGAAAAACACTTTGTCTTTCTGAATTTTCGTCATTTGGAAAATGAAAAAATAATTCCTTATTTATAGGTTTGGTATAACGATTACACTTGCTAATGAGGAATCGTTCTGTTAAGCTCCACGCTTCTACACAGATCATCACCGCCTGTGACCTTCTTTGCTTATCCACCTGCAATAATCAAGGTTGAACACATCAACCTTCTTTCTTCTCTGTCTTCTGTTCCTCTGGGGAGAGAGTCTAACATAACGGTTAGGTACATAGACTCTCAGTTTAAATCTCAACTTTGCCACTTGTACTGTAGCTTCTCCATGCTTCAATTTCCTCCTTGGGAAAACATCTACTTCATATTGTTCCTCTAGAGGTCGTGGTGGCTGGTCTCCAAGATGGTCCCAACCATACCTGCCTCCCGGTATTTACACCCTCGTGTAGGGCACTCCTACACGGTACCAGGGCTGGCCTGTGACAAACAAGGGACTCTCACTTCTGAGATGAGGGAGGTTATACAAGATCGTGGCTTCCTTGGAGTAATTGCTTTGGGGGATGCCAGCTGCTGTGTCGGGCTGCCCTGTGGAGAGGTTCACATGGTGGAAACTGAGGCCTGCCAATAACCACATGCATAATCTTGGATGTGGTTCCTCCAGCCCCAGGTAAGTTTTGAAATGACTGCAACCCTGTCTGCTTGTCTACAACCTCACAAAAACCCTGATCCAGCAAGCTGCTCCCAGATGACTCTAAGAATGGTTAAATGATAAAGGAACTTAACAATATTGACTGACACGTAGTAGGCATGCAATAAAATATTAGCTGTTATTATCACCTGCCCCGTAAAAGCTGGCACTTCCACATCTGTGAAGCTCATTGCCCACACTGCTATTGTGCTGTGGAACAGTCAGTGTTAATGGACAGAACATAGGAAGTTTCTCTCCCTTCTCCTGGTCCCCGTAAACACAAACCATTATTAGGTGTCTTCTACCTGAGAAACATTGACCCCAGCGTGTGGCGGGGAGTCCTTATGGAAACACTCCTGCCCCTCAGAACATTTTCTTCAAGGGACCTGTCTCCCACACCCACGCTGCTGCCTTCTGACCTTTTCTTGTACATCCTAGTCTTCAGGTGTCTTTCCTGTTTTCTCAATCATGCTGATGTTTCAGATTTCTCCTACTTCTGTGATGTGGACTTTTGTTTATCCACAGCTGTAAAATCAGTCATTGAGTCCGTTGGTCCTCCTGGCAGCAGAGGCTGAGACGAGATAGGAGTCCTGTGTGAGAGAAGCTACTAATGTCCAGGAAAGGTAACAGGAAGAGAAGCAGGACTGGGCAGAGAACGCCTTCAGGCTGTGATGCAGATCCAACACGTGGGAAAGAAAAGGAGAGGAGAAACAAGAACGAGTGGAGATAGCCTCCGATCACGAGGCAGGTATGGTAAAGGCACTGACGCAACAGTGAGCTGGCGGGCAAAGAGAGCCTGCAAGGGGAGTCCCAGTCTGCACCGAAATGGCCAGGCCCTGGTGCTTCTGCCATGCTCAGTCGTTAGCGAGTGGCTCTCTGGGACTTGTGAGGCCTCAGCTAAAGAGCTGAGGCAGATCCGAAAGGTGCTGTCAGCTCACGGCACTCCTTGCACCTATGGCAGGCTCTTTCCTGAAGGGAGGTCCAATGGTGCACTTCCATGGCTGTTACAGCCATCTTTGTCCCCATTGCCAGGCCTGGCCCCCTGGAAACCCCCACCTGCGTCAAACACCTGGGCAGCCAGCTTGCTTGGAAACGGAGCTTTGATAGCCCTTGGGCTATCCCAGGCAGGGAGAAATAAAATGAATGCGTGTCAATATGAAGAAAGAAGGGACTCATAGAGTGAGATGAGAATTAGTTATCTCTATGGCAACTTTTGGGAGGTTTGGTAGTTACCAGTCTTCATGTATTTGCTGAGCATGTATTAATATTATACGCTCTAGATTGTGCAAGGTGTTTGCTGTAAGAAACCCAGAACTGTAGAATCATACAATCATAAGAGACTCTAGTGACCAGTTCAGGCTTCCCCCTACAGAGCAGAAAACCCTTCTAGAACACCCCACATAGGTTCAGTGACCTCTTACATATGTCCAGTGATGGTAACCTTTTCCCTTCAGTCATCTCCTTGGTTGTTGGGACACCTCTAGTTGATAGAATCTTCCCTCTTAAGTTGAATTCAAAATGCCCCACCTCCTTTAATTTCTGACGTCCTTTTAGTAAGATTTCTTGCCCTCTCATTTGCTAATCTTTTGACTAGTTGAAGATAATTGTCATTGTTCCTGAAATGCTATTGGGGAGGGCAGGCTATGGAGCCTCCGATTCTCTGACTGTAAAACAACAGGAACTGATTCGTGCTGATCACTAGGGCCTCTTCATGGCCTAAAAGTCTACAAAGCCATGAAAACTTCAGGAAACAATTCTCAAATAAAAGAGACTCCCTATAAATTAAGAAACAATGCACTCACTCTGAAGTGTTTGTTGTACATTTCCTCTGAGCACACAGGGACTCAGGAATGGTGGGGCCATCTGCTGAGCTATTGCCCATTTAGGTTGAAATAAAACAGGCTCTTGTTAAATAAAAGCATGCGCCTCAAGATGAAACAACACAATCTCTCCAACATTTCCCCACCATTAGCAATTCCTGATGTTGACTGGACATGTTAATACAACCCCCACTGTCCATCAGGGAAAAAAAATAAAACAGGCATGATGGCTCACAGCACGAGAAATAATTCTTTATACTTAACTAGCGCACACGAATGCACTAAATATCCACTATGTGCTGGCCTCCGTGATAGGTGGCTTTTTAAAAATTTTTTATTTTATTTCAAAGTATTATGGGGGTACAAATATTTTTGGTCACATGGATTGGTTTCATATATATTAGTTTATAATCATGAGAACATTATGAGGTAGATTTTATTATTCTACATTCCAAATGAGGAAGACCAAGCCTCGGAAAAATCAAGTGACTTTTTCAAGGTTACCAAGCTGGTCACTGGATAAACTAGGACCTCTTGACTCGAAGTTCAGTGCTCTGTCCACTCCAGCTACAAAAATGTCTTAATAAAAGCCCCATTCCTGTGTATGTAGAGTATGCAGCTACCTTAGTTTGGGTCATCTCCAAAGGAGAGCCTGAAACAAGGATTTAAAGAAATAAGTAGTTTCTTTAAGAGAATAAGAAAACACCGAAAGAGGAATGGTAACATGAGTCAGAGAAGCGAAATAGCTCATAAATTGTGCATTCTCAAACCCACTACCGCTGTAGATAACTGCAGCTAAACCCTGCTGGGGAAATTCTGAGAGGCAGGGAACAGAGTTAATCCACCCAGGAGAAACAGCCTGGGGCATGCAGAAGCCAACTCTGTCAGTCATTTTTTGAGGTCTTTTTCCAGCAGCTGTTAACTCCCTTGCACTGAACTACCTGCCACACGGGTGGGCAAAACATGCTTCAGCCGCCTGAGAAAGACCTCAGGTGGAGAAATTCAGGAGTTTGCAATTGGAGGTTGGGCTGGTGTGCACTGAAGTAAAAGGCAAAGGAAGATGACCAGAGCTCAGATAGCACCTGGTAGAGCATTAAGCGCCCAACACAGTGCAATCTGGCCACAAACACATCTTGATGACCTACTGCAGGGGGTGAGAGAGTGTGACATAACACAGATTACCCAGAGAGTGAGGCAGAAGTAAGTTATTCTAAATAAATATAAAATGATTAAAATGCGCTCAGTGTTGGGTGGGAGGAGCTATGAACCGCACTGAGCTACCCCTTATTAACAGAACCACAGGCCGTCCCTTCATCCGTCTCCTTGTCCCTGGTACCTCTGGCTCTATTTCCTTTCTCCTAGTCAGAGCCAAATTCCCTGAAAGAGTGTGTTTAGAGGCTATCTGCCCCAGAAGACTATGGGATCCTCTGGGATGGGACTTATTTTTTTGTTATCTTTATTTGTATTATATAACATTTGATACATAAAAAAGAAAAATGTACACTTTGGCACCAGCCAAGATGGAGTAATCTCATTCTAGCCTCTCTCTTCTGCTGATTATAACTAAAAATGTAGAACAGAATAAAAAAGGAATTCCTTAAGGACTCTGAATGTTCACAATAGCGGACCAATTAGGGAGGGAAGTCCATCCCTGAATAATGATCCTTGCAAGGGCGAGTTGCAGTTTTTTCCTCTTGTATCTCCTGGTTTTCACTTAAGGATAGAAAAAGTCCCAGAACGACAGAAAGGGTGCATGTAAGAAAATCTCTGAAAGAAATTCCCCACTTTGTAGCCAGAGGACTGGGAATAGGAACCTCCCATGAGCTGGAAAGTATTGGGGAAAATCCATGATATTTTTTTCTGTTTAGTTTTTTTTTTTTCCTTTTCTTTTTTTCTTTCTCTTTCTCCTTCATTTAGGAGGCTGCATGACAGTGGTGGTGACCATGATGTAAGCATCTAAGTCCTCAAGAGACAGCCTGTTTTTCTGGTCAAATGAACCGGGAAAAGGACCCCTCTGGCCTGAAGAATGTAGGGGAAATCCTTGCGGTTTTTATCCTTTTTTTTTCTTTTCTCAAAGCAGTTTGTCCCTGAGGTAGGAATATTTCTGTGGAATTTCTCATCAGCGCAAGGGTATATAATTCTGAAAGCAACCCTGACTTTCTAGCCAGAGGACTCAGAAAATCATTCTTTAGTTCCCATACTCCAAAGAGTGTGAGGGAAATCTTGGAGGGAGAGTTCTTGGGAAGGGGATCCTGTCTGTGTATAAACTAGGAGTCCCTAATTCACTCCTGAAAGGCACATGTATGGAACAGACCTAAAGATATAGCAAAGTCTTGAAACCTGAACTGACATTGGAACTACCATCCATAGAAAGTGAGATAAAATGTGGTCTGAACCTACCTGAGTTGATCACCTGTTAAAACCACAAGAACAACAACAAATCAACATTTATTAGAAAACATTAGAGAATTTTAATGAGATCTAGAGTCTTACAACAAAATATTTAAAATGTCAAGGATGTAATCCAAAGTTACTTTATATACAAAGGGCCAGGAAAATCTGCCCTGCTCAAGGGAAGAGACAATCGATACTTGGCAACCCTGAGATAACCTAGATGTTGGGATATCAGATCTAAACTTTAAAGCAGTTATTAGAACCATTCTCTCTAAGGGAAAAGTGAATACTCTTGAAATAAATGAAAACATAGAAGCTTTCCACAGAGAAATGGAAAATAATTAAAAAAAAAGAATCAAATTGAAATGTTAGAAAGGAATTATTCAATAACTAAAATAAATGATTCACTGTGTGGTCTCACTAGCAGAAGGAAGTGAACAGAGGAAAGAGTCAGTGAATTTGAAGATAGGTCAATAGTAATTATTCAGTAAGAACCATAGAGAGGAAAAAGATTAAAAAGAGCCTCAGTAAACTGTGGGACATAAAGAATGTGAGCAATATGGCTATGAAACAAAATAATACAATGAACACCTATGAACCCAGTATCAAACTTGAGAAATAGAACATTATCAATGTTCTAGCTTCCTCTGTGTTCTTCCCTTTCCCATCATTATGCCTACTCCTCAGAGGTAACCTCTCTTTCAATTTTTGTATTTATCATTTCCTTTTTTGTGTGGTTCTATCACTTATATATTTATTCTCAAAACACTATATTTCAAAATTATTTTTGTCAAAATACTGAATATAATAACTTGAAACTTGCTTTACGACACAGTGTCTAAGATTCTCTGTGCAGTAATCTATAGCTATAGTTAACTTTCATTGTTCTATATTTAAATGTGTAAGTATACCATAATTTTAATATCATTTTCCTGTAGATTAATATTGTGTTATTTCCAGTTTTTATTCATTCATTTATGTATTTTGCTTTTACAAGCAATGTTGCTAAAACAATTCTTTTGAACATCTTTTGATACCCATTTGTATTTCTTTTAGGGAGACATCTCTAGAAATGGAATTTCTGGGTCACAGGGTATGTGATTATTTAATTTTATTATATAAAATAATGTCAACTAATTATTGTACTTTTTACATTCTCTATCCTTCACATCCTCAACAACAAATATCAGAATTAATGATTTTCTGTTAGTGTGGTGAATAAAAATCATATCCCAATTTTCATTTCCCAGGTTACTAATAAGCTGAAAATCTTTTCCAATGTTTATTTGCCACATTTGTGTGTTCTTTTGTAAAATATCAATTTATATCTTTTTCCCATTTTTCTTTTGAGTTATTTGAATTTTTTCATTAATTTATCACAGTTCTTTTTATAATCTGTACACTAATCCTTGTCACTTAAAAGTGTTACAAATATGCTCAGTTTGTGTCTTTTTTTGGTGTCTTTATGGTTTCTTTATGAATAGAAGTCTTCAATTTCAATATAGTTGGGTGTAGAACTTTTTTCTTTTTATGTTAGCATTTTTTGTGTCTTACTTAAGAAATAATTTTAACCCTGTTGTCACAAAGATAGTATCCTATATAATCTGCTACAGATTTTAAAGTTTTCCTGTTAGATACATCTTTAACCCATTTTGAACTGATTTTTTTTGTAGGGTATATCTGAGAGATCCAACTTCATCTTTGTACATTTGGATATCTAATTATCCTAGTACCATTTAATAATAAGTCCTCTTTTCTGAAATAGTCTGTAGTGCCCCTCTGTCAGATAACAATTTTTCATATATGTGGAGGCCTTTTGTAGGAATCTCTGTTCTAGTCCTGTGGCTGATTCATCTGTGCCCGCATCAACTCCATACTGTCTTAACAAACTTTATAATGAATCTTGATATCTGATAGGGGATATCCTCCCACTTTGGAAGTGTCTTAGCTATTATTTGGCCTTTGTGCTTCTGCGTACACTTTAGAATAAGGAGTTAGTTTCCTCAGAAGGCCATAATGGGATTTTAATTGGAGTTGTAGTATTAATAAATTTATAGATCAATTTAGAGAGAATTAATATATTTATAATGGTCATTCTTTCTATGAATATGTATGTCTCTCCATTTGAGTCTTCATTTAAATTATATTTTATAAATATTTGGGTTTTTCTTATTGTTTTATGGGAGTTATATATTCTGGAAGTTTATAAGAATTAAATTAATTTTTATGTATTGATCTTATAAACAACCACATTTAAAAATTATTTTATTATTTCTAATAAATGGTTCATGGATTCTTTTAGGCTTTCTAGAGATAGTTATATAATTTTCAAATATGATAGTTTTCTTCCCCCCTGCCCAGGCTTAGTTATTGTTGTCTCTTCTTCCTTATCTGATGTCCCTAAAGCACCATGTTCTGTTTCTTTCTTTCTTTTTCTTTTTTTTTGAGACAGAGTCTCACTTTGTTGCCCAGGCTAGAGTGCCGTGGCGTCAGCCTAGCTCACAGCAGCTTCAAACTCCTGTGCTCAAGTGATCCTCCTGCCTCAGTCTCCCAAGTAGCTAGGACTACAGGCACGCTCCACCATACCCGGCTAATGTTTTCTATATATTTTTAGTTGTCCAGCTAATTTCTTTCTATTTTTAGTAGAGACAGGGTCTCTCTCTTGCTCAGGCTGGTCTCGAACTTCTGACCTCGAGTGGTCCTCCCGCCTTGGCCTCCCAGAGTGCTAGGATTACAGGTGTGAGCCACCGCGCCCTGCCCCATGTTCTGTTTCTTAGAGAACTGTAGGACTATCTAGTACCTAAGAGAAAAAAAAAGAAGACAAGAAAAGTTGTCGGATCTGCACATGCTTTTTCTTTTCTTTTCATTTTTTTATCCAGGAGAATGAGAAGATGACTTCCACTTAAAACATTTTAAAGTGATGAAAGGACACAAACAAAGTTGTGTTTTAATTGTTTTACAAATCATGCCTGTTCAGTATATTAATTGTTCTCATATTTTCTCTAATCAAGGGTTGTTAGGTATCATTTCCATTTTATAAATGAAAAACTTGAGAGTAGGGAGTGGAGCTCATGTTGTCCAAGGTCACAGCTCTCTAAAGAATTAGAGTTGCAATTTGAACCCAGGTTTGTCTGGATGGTTCCAGTATGCCAGGCTCACCCAGAACTTGAGATGAGTAGAGGAAGAAGAAAGAATGCCCCTGAATCTCTAACTTAAACAATAAAGTGCGCTAGGATGCTATTAATAGAATGGAGAAGGCCACAGAAAGTTTGTGGAGGGGCTGAAGCAAAAGGGTTTGATTCTTGACATGTTTTTCTTTCCAGTTGATACCCATTTTTCCCTCTTGGTCTAGTTCACAGATGATTAAGTTCTCTTTATTACTATATGGAGAACAATCATCGTGTTGGAAATTTCCTTAGCAGTGTGAGAGAAGAGCACATTCTCCTCCTTTTGCTTATTGTAACCTGACACTGTGGCCAGCTGTTCATATGTGTCCTTTTGAGCCAGCCAAGAACAGCCGCTATCAGTTCTTAGCTGCATGACAGCCATCCTAGTCTAAGGCCCACAGCTATGGAATTCACTGTCAGAGAAAATTTAAGTGATTCCAAACCCCCATTTAGTATGGCCTGGTGCATCTTTTGCTTTGAGAGTATAGGGTAGTGGGAAGCCCTATAAACAGTTCTATCAAAAAAAAAAAAAAAAAAAGGAAAGAAAGAAAGTAAGAAAGAAAAGAAAAACAACGACTTTCTTAAGTCTTCCCAAAAGCCATTTCATCAGAAATGTGGGACCTCCAGAGGAGTGTGAATCTGCTGCAACAGTCATCTTAAGGCTCTCAGGCAATCACAACCATCCTTCCGAGATGCAAGGGACACCAGCTGTATCAGTCAACATCCCAGCTGGAAACAGATGACATTCTCAAACTGGATGACTTGAGTATAGTTTTCTAAAAGGACTATTCACAATGGTGTAGTCACGGATGAGGGAAACAAAGGGTGATGCAGTACCCTACAGCTTGTAAAAACAAGAAGTGATTACAGGGTTAGGTTAGGAGGGTTAAGGAAAGGATAGTCTTAGGCGAAGGCACCTGACAGGACCTATGGCCTGCAAATTAGAAACATGGCCTGCATGAGTGAGGTGATCTGCCAGGGTCAAATCCTGGAGAATAAATGCCCAGCCTCACATTCCTTTTGTCCTCTGGTCTCCAGTCTCCATTTCCTGAACCCAAGGAGGCCATTGAACTTGAGGGCCCATTGATGTGGTTATAAAAGCCAGTGTCCAGGGGCTCAGAGCCAGGTAGAAAACGGTGGAGAGTGGACAGGAGGCCACTTGGAAGAAACTTGACGCTGTCCACCACTTTTTCCCTTCAGCATCCCCTCTTGTCTTAGTCAGGTAAAAGATGGATTTACACAAAATCCCATCAGATACCATGACACCCCATGGAGGTCTCAATTTGATTATATTCCCATGAGAAACCTAAAATGTTAGCTGTCGCCATGGTTCTTAATAAAAGGTAGTGGGCGGAAACGAGGAGTGGATAAGAAAAAATAATTTTTAAAAACACAGGTATAACCTCAGCTTCCTTATAACCAATCGTGGGACCTATGTAGTAACTGCAGCTGCCTTCCTCCATACACATCCATGCTTCTCTTACCCTCTGCCAGTCCCTCAGCTGAATGGCATTTTTTTAATACATTGAAGTAGCCCAAATCATTATTATATCTAAGTCCTCAAAGATCCTGTTTTGGGTAATGTACAGTTTTCCATTGAACAGGATTATTGGATAAGGGAGAACAAGAAGTATCTGGTGAATCCCTTGGGCTCCAGACTAGTCCTATTCATAACATAGTAGCACCCCAATTTCCACCTGGTAATTGGGATCAAACACTTCTGATAGGACAAAAACACCCTTCTTTGCCTGTTGGTTCAGCAGCATGAGAAACCCAAAAATGTAGGGAAGAGGAAGTCTCGGCTTTTCATTCAACAGAAATAGAACTTTTTCTCTGGCGGAAATATTTCTCTTTTGGGGCAGTAGGGACCCAAGCTTGCAGAGTTCAAGGTAGTGTTTTGTCAAGCAAAAATTTCTCCATAGGATGTTGTCTCCTACCTGGTACCAAAAGTGAGCATGTATTAGGCCATCCCATCATTCATTCTATCAAGACATTTGTATCTGAGCAATAGGGCACATGGTAACACTAATGAGTGGGAACCCACTGTTATACTTCCTTTGTTATAAAATGTTTTCTGCAGTTGGATGCAAAGTTATGTAGGACATTATAGCAACACATAGGGCATTTTTAAAGGTAGACCTGTCATAAATATGCAGGTAAAGAAGGAAAATATTTACCTAGAATATATATTTGTTCCTGTTAGAATAAATACCACCTCTATCATGATGAGATGAGTTCAAGTTAATCACCCTGTTACTGGAAGAGCAGCAGATCTCCCAGAAATAGTGCCATATTGGGAGCTCAACAATGGCCTCTGCTGTTACCAGATTGGGCACTCACTAAGGACCGATTAGATTTTAGTTAAAAACATTTTGCATCCAGAGATGATATACACTCTAAGAATATTGTTCTCCAGCTGACAAAATAAAAATGACACTGTAGAATCAAAATCATAGCAAATTTGGATAAATCTAGGTAAGAAACAGCTTGGTTTCTGTGTTGTCTTATACACACACATTTTCTTAGCATCAACTCTCTGCTAGGTGCTGTATGCAGAGCAGGGTATAAAACATGAAAACTGTACAATTTCTAACTTTTAGGAACTTAATAATCAAATCACATAGTTTCTAAAAATGTGATACTTTCTACAAATTCGACATGTGCAAAATGTAATAAGAAAAAAGTTCATTATGCCTGGTGGCATAGGGAAGACGTTAGCCAAGGAGCTGAAATGAAGAATGACAAAGTAGTCTATAAGAATTTAAGGAAAGGATGGTATTTCAGGAAGAGGAAAGAGATTTTGCAACATCTTTGGGGCATAAGCATGAGACACCTCTTATTCAACTAACTCTAAAAATGTCAATTTAGTTATAACTTTGGGTTATATGGTTCTGCTGGAAGAAGTTGGGAAAGTATGGCTAAAATGTTAGGAAGACCTTGATTGTAAGAGGTTTAGAACAGGGAAGGCCTTGCTAGCTAATAGTTTTGCCTTTCCTCAGCAGCAAGAAACCATTGAAGGATTTTCAAACATTTATCAATGTTATGTGTTAGAAAGCTCATTCTGTACAGGGATAAACAAAGGCACTGAAGCAATGATGATGACCTGATTAGGGTACTCAAATGGGGATTGAAGAGGGGATGTACAGAAAGAAGAGATATTTAGGAGGTGATATCTCTATGACTTGGAAATTGACTGAAGGATGAGGGGGGAAAGCAGACTCTTAACTGTCGTCTAAGTTTAGGGCTTACATGGCTGGTTGGGTGATGATGCCATTCAGAGATAGGGAATAACAGAAAAGGAATAGGGCTTTGTGAAAGAGATGAATTTAATTTAATTCAAACAAACAAAATTGATTCAGTTCCTGCATGTGATGGAAATAATGTATAGATTGGGTTGGTATTTTTTAAAGGACTTGCAGGTAGCAGCTTGGGTCTGGAACATAGGCTAAAGTTCATAATTGAAGCCATAGATTATAAAGTTGGGAGCATGTTGGTGGCAGATGAAATGGTAGATAAGGATGGAACTTTCCAGTGCCAGTGGGCAGGTGGGAATCCTGTGTGTCCCTCGGTACTCCAGGCTCCACAGCACTGTAAACTTAGGTGCTAATCCCCGATTCCCTAGAACATCGCCTGGCACATAGGAAGTGCTCAAAAATGTTTCTTAAATGAGGAGTGAGAAAGGAATAAACTGGACCAAGAATGAGATACGTGGAATATAGGACACACCAATATTACAGGGGAGAGCGAGGGAAGCAGTGAGAAACACTGAGAAAGAGTGGCCAGAGAGAGAGAAAACGTGAGCAGAGAGTAGTGCTGTCAAAGTCAAAGGAGGACAATGGAAAGGAGGGAATGGCCAAGAGGTCAAATGCTGCCAAGGTGTCAGATGAGATGAAGACAGAAATGTGCTCAGTGGAATTGGCGATTTGGAGGGAGTAGGAAGAAGAGCCAGATTTCAGTGGATGTAAAAGCGAATGGGGAACGAGGAAATGGGGCCAGAGACTGTAGATAGCTCTTTAAAAAAAAGTTGAATGAGAAAGAAAGAGAAGAAATTAGATAAAAGATAAATGGAGATTCAGGAGCAGGTTTTAACGTTTTCGTTGTTTTTGTTGTTGGTCCTAGTGTTTTAAAAACATATTACTACTTTTGGATGAAAGAGATTTGATCAAATGTATTATGCTGCAGAAGAAAGGGAGCTCAAAGAGGAGATGATTGATGGTGCAAGATTTCAGAGAAGACTTAACCAGACACTGGAGGAAACGGTGGTAACTTTATCATCTTAGCAGCTGCTGGAAGTCGCCTCACAGTCACCTTCATTTTGGATTTTGGAAAGACCTGGCTCAGGACTCATCCTGTCTCTGCAGACTTTTCCATGGGTTTCTGTGCCCGGTTTCCATCAGCTGTCACAGCTCAGGATGTATCTTGGCTGCAGTGGGAAAGAAAGGAAATCAAGGAAGTGTTGATGAGAAGGATCCGACGGCGGCTTGCATCTGGGAGCTGACTCACACACTCAGCATCTTCCCCACACCCGGCCTTCTTGTGCTCGGGTTTTGCACTTTCCTACGGAGTCCTCTTTATTTTTCCCTCTGAATCACAGTGGGTTGGGAAATATAAACACAAGAATCATGGCAAACTTGTCCATGTGGGAAACAAAAGATGTCACTGCAGTTTTAATGGGGCATCTGGGTAGCAGTTACAGCTGAGAAAAAGGAAAAGACTTTCATTAGGACAAAAACTTTGCATCTTGTCCTTCCTTTCTTTTTTAATTTACTCACTAAATAAACTCTTCTTTGGCCTAAGGTAGAAATTCAGAGGTGAAAAAGTCAGGTTCCCTGTACTCAAGTAATTGTTGGTATAGTTGAGTAGAGATGTGAGGTGCCAAAGACTAAGAACCTCGGAAGCAAATTGGCGGGTGGGTTATGTACTCTCTTAGCCGCAGGACTGAGAACTGAGGATCCTAAGACAAACTAAGAGAGAAATCTGTCTTGGGGAAGGAAATTTGAGCATGCATAGAGTGAGGGGCTGATCATTCAACAGCAGCTGACAGAGAAGAGAAGGAAGAAACAAGCAGAAGTAAAGAAGAAACCACATACTGCTTCAATAAACATTTTTAGGTCACTTACTATGGGCTGGGCTCCCTTGTGCCAATTCAGAAAATCACACCATATTTGGACCACATAATTGATCCCCAGCCTGGACTCTCTGGACCTTTAGAAGTTCAAGAAGGTAGTAATGATAAATCCTTGGGGTTTTCAAAAATATTTAAAAGCTGAACTGAAGGTGTCTCAGTTAGACCAAGTATGGAATCCAAGGGTGGGAGGGTCTGTTGCCAAACATGCAAGGAGGCATTCCCCATCCCCTCTCACTCCCATCACAGTGGAATATTTTTCAGTCCTCCAGGAAGTCACACCCTGGGTGTGTGACACACACTATTTCTTCTCTCTTATCTCTTTTCTCTGCTAGTTAATTCTAATGAGTCCTTTGAGACCTGGCTCAGATGCCATAGTATCAG